>NC_077233.1:115778740-116142907 GCF_027887165.1 Monodelphis domestica
TTTAGGAATTCAGTCTTCTTGGGGAGAGGACATACACAACAAAAAATGCAAAGAAGATACAAACAAAATGTTATATCAAGAGGCAGGTGGGTGATGAGATCAGGAGAGTTCCTGTGAATGAGGTGTTACTGAAATATATTTAGAAGGAAATTAAGAAGGATTCTAGTAGGCTAAGGTGAGGAGCTTGGAGAAATACATACAGAAACATGGAGGCTGGAGATGGAATGTCTCACTGGTATGATGGACGAATCACATAAAGTCTCTGAGCCTTAGTGTCCTCCTCTATAAAATGAAATAATTTGTCCTACTTATCTCATAAAGTTGTCAGTACAAAAGTGAGTATTTTACATTTTCCCAGCCTAGCATAAACGATATGAGAAACAGGAATTTAGATGAATGAGTAGGAGTTTTGTGGATCTGTGAAGAGGTGCGACCCCCCGGAAACCTGCCAGTTGCTGTTCATTTCAAGTGTGTCCAACTGAGGCAACCGTGATCTGCCAGTGGACAACAGTTTGTGCTAACATAATGCAACTTTTATTGAATGCAATCATTTTGAGACTTAATGAACTTAATGAAAGTGATTTAAAAAACTTAATATTAAGATAAAAAATTCAACATTTTCTCTGCCTTTGGTCAGGTCTTATTTATATTCAATTTCAAATGGAATGTTTTTTGCAAATCTCTCTCTCCCCACATATATGTATATATCACATAAAATTACTTATCTATGTGTGTATGTATATGTATAATGCATATATATGGAAAATATATGCATTAAACACAAAAGCCACATAAAGATATTAGGGCTTAACAACACTCTTAAATCAAAGTCAAGATATGCTTTAAGAATCACCTCAGTGCAGAGCTAGATTCAGGAGAAAACTGAAAAATATGTGGGAAAATAAAGCACAGATTTAAGATATGAAACCAAAAACCTATAAAGACTAGTCAGAAGCTCCATTCCTATAAATGAAGAATAGACCAGTAGACCCTCTTTCTATAACAGTGCTACATTAGTACTCACAAAATTTCAAAGAAGACCCAAAAAAGGAGTTCTTTAACCCTTTGGCAGTCTGGTGAAATCTATGGACTCCTCAGAATGTTTTGAAAACCTAAAATAAAATACACAGGATTATAAAGAAACCACTTATTTTGATATAAAGATGTATTTTCCACCCATTCCAGTTCACAGACTCCCCCCAATGCCCCCTGAAATTGATCCACAGATTCCTTAGTATCCCTGGTTCTCAGGCTAAGAGGCCCTGACTTACAGGAACCCATCAAGCATATATAATGCTCTGTGGAATTTATATGGGGGGAGAACATGGACCAGAATCACATGGGATAGAAAGGGGTAGATGAGGTTTTAGTGAAGGAATTATGTGAAACAATGGAACCCCAGATCCACTGCAGAAACTTTACCTACACTATCTCCTTTGGTCTTCAGTTCCTTGCTAGCAAGTTTAGCATTGTTATCTCCATTTTTTCAGTTGAGGGAATAGAGGCAGAAGATAAGTAATTTGCCCAAGGCTACCTGCTTAGTTGGTGATCAAAGGAACCAGAGGAATCTCCTAATGCTCTTTGGTGTACCAACTCATAATATGATTCAGATCCAATTCAGCCAGTTCCTGAAGAACTGTACTAAATCATGAGTAGTTATTATAGACATCTCTAAACTTCAAATTTTTGTGACTTAATTAAGGGAAGGAAGCAGCCTCCTACACAGGAAAGGAGGCTAGATTTGGAGTCAGAGTATGTGTGTTCAAATACCAGTTCTGTTCCTTATTACCTGTGTGCCCCTGTCAGTCAGCATCACTGGGCCTCAGTTTCCCCATCTATAAAAATGAAGTTGGACTAGAAATTTTCTAAAATATTTTCTAGCTCAAGATTCAAACCTTATGGTCTCCATGTTCTGTAAAAATTAAAATGAATGTATCAATAATAAAATGTTATATTTTAGAAGATTTATTAATGATCATTAGAAATCAAGGAATAAAGAGGATACAAAATAAAGACCACGTGCCATGGCTGATTAGCCATTTCAAAATCCCCACTCACTACTGACACCATGCTTGCTGCATGCCCCAGAGAGAGAGCAGGGCTCCCCACTCAATATTTATTCTCTGTCTACAGGAAGTACATAATGACAGGAAGTACATAAAGTAAACAGTACATAATGACAGGAAGTCAGTGGGCTCCTGAGAAATGAATTTCTTTTATAGGGTAACAGATTTTCAATTATACAGTTCATTAGTGATGATGGTTTAAAAATTAGATCACATTATTTATATATGTATATCATATATCATACCATACCATACCATATCATGTTACATTACATTATATTACATTACATTATATTATATTACATTACATTACATTATATTATATTAATTATATTATATTATATTATGTTATATTATATGTTATGTTATATTATGTTGTATTATATTGGATTTGTATTACATTATATCATATTTTATTCATCACATTATATTACATATTATATTATTCATATATATTCATGGCAGTTAAGGGTAGTTAGATGATACAGCAGATGCAACATTGGGTCTGGAGTCAAAATGATCTGAGTTCAAATCTAGTCTTAGACACTTAATAGCTATGTGACCCTGAGCAAGTTACTTAATATCTTTGCTCTCATTTCCCCAACTATAATAATAGAATCCTTATTTTGAGAGGGTTAGATGAAATAATAGTTGTAAAAGTACTTAGCATAGTGCCTGGAACATAGTAAATGCTTCATAAATATTGGTTCCCTTCCTATTAGTCATCACCAGTTATCCTGACTTGGATTTGGAAGGTTTCACTATGAAACAGAAGTCAGGAGATGCCCATTGACCTTGATCACTGACCTGGATCACAGCTCTGGCCAAGGATTTAGTTGGCTCTCCAAATCTACAGCGATTAGGCTTCTTGATCCCTGAAAGGCATCTTTCCTTCAGCACTCCATTTTCTCTGTCTCTGTCTGTCTGTCTGTCTGTCTTGGAGTATTTGGGTTGCCCGTGTACCTGTGAAAAGAAGGGGCAGTGCATCGGGAGATGCTTACATCAAGCCAACAGTGCTACGAATGAAAGAATGTCTAGCAAAAGTTATTCTGATCTGTGTAGACTTTGTTTGAATAAAATACAAGCAGAGCAATCATGCTCCGTGACTATGCCCTATTTCTTCATCGTGAGGATGTGCTACAGCTGGTGTCTATTTTTTTTTTCATGTCATGGACAGATTATTACAGATTAGTCACAGAAGTATCATGTTTATATGGAATATGAAGCATGCATGTTCTAACAGCTAAGCAGGACATGTCATTATGGGGGGACTACTATAATTTTTTTTTTCTTCAAGAAAAATGAAGCATTCCTAAATTGTTTTATTCTGTTCAGGAAATTTTCCATGAAAGGCAGCTTGATTAAAGAAGCCTTGGTTGAATTTGTGAAGAACATTCCAGAGAAGGATTTTTTTTTCACTTTTCAGAACAGTTTTCCCCTGCATTTTGTTCTCATTGGTTTGTACAGATGCATTTAGTATATATATGATTTCTTCATGAAGAAAAAATGCAGTGGTGGGCAAAGGGCCAAATGGTCTGGAGCCTGTTTATAACAGGGCATGAAGATTGCGTCGTGCTGGGAAACAGCTGAATCTCACAAACCATGCAAAAAAAAATTGTTTCTATTATGAAATCAACTTGAGACGGAAATGATTAAGGAGCTGTTTATCGATTCCCTTGGGGTTATTTGGTGGGCACTTGTCCTGGTTTTACTTCTAGCTTCCCCCAGGACTATCCCCCTCCTCCACTTTTTTCTGACTATGCAAGAGGCCAGATCAGCAATCCAAGGAAAGTAGAGGGGGATTCTGTGGCTGATAATCTGGTGTGGCACTTGGCTTTGGGCCCAGAAGACTTAACGGTGTATAGGACTCTTCAGACTAACACCTTCTCTACACAGCTCAGTAAACTTTTGGAAAGGTGTTGCAAATATATTGCACAAATTACAGATGTCAGGTTCATATGACCGACAAGATGAAGGACTAGACATTTTCTCCAGTCTCTACCAGCTCTTTTAAAAGCTCCCAAAGAAAAACGATGTTGTAGAGATAGCACAATTATAGATGTTCTTAGGAGGCAAGAAAACAAGAAGTCTGGCGAGATAATAGGCATATAGGTTAACAATGGGGAATGCCGTTCTATAGCACTAACCTCTTAGTACCTTTCACAATATAAAGAAAGAAGACTAAAATTACTCAAGATGCCAGGAGGAAGGAAGTTCAGTTGTTTATCTAAAATACAAAAATATAATTCTAAAGAGATGATACTGAAATTAGAAGGGGAGACAAGTATCAAAACATCTAAAAATTGCCAACATTTCTAAATAAGTATTTCAAGAAAAATATTTCAAGAAAAAGAAATTGAACCAACATGTGATGAAACACAGAACCATCTGGATTCTCCAGAAAGCATTGAACTTCCATAGGAAGTTCCATAATGATGAAAGAGAGAAATCAGGATTTTGAAAGAAATCAAAAGAGGGAAATGCAGAATTTATGTCTTTCAAAGCAGAAATAATTAGCAGAAGAGAAAAATGGGAATCTACCTTGATGGGTCTCTCCAAAGAAACAAAAGATAGAACTTTAAATTTGGAATATAAAAAATACTGAAGTGAAGGATATTCTGAAACATACATGCTCTGGAAAGATTAGATTGTAGATACTTCTAAAGGTCACTTTTCCCAATAGAAATTCTGATTATGTGGGATTTATATTGGCTATCAACTTATTTCTGAATACTATGAATTGTTGAACATGACTGAAAATGGCTGGACAACAAAAATTTAAGACATTGACCTATGTCCATAAAAGCCTATGCAATTTGTGTCCTGGGTGTCTTAGTTGTCACATTCTTTCCTTCAACATTGTTTTGTCTCTTTCCCACTCTTCTCAGGGACCTGATAATAATAAATAATTTTTACATAGCACTTAAGGGTCTGCAAAACATTTTGCCTATATTATCTCATTTGAAAATCAGAATAGAAGTAAATGCCACATGTATTATTATCCTTCCTTCACACTTAAGAAAATTAAGACTCAGAGTATTAGCTTATGGTTACATAAGTAGTAAATGTCAGAAATAAGATCTAAACTCGTATCTCTTCTGGCCTCATCTGGCATTCTTTCCACTGTACCAAATTGCCTCTAAAAATCAATGGAATGTTTCCAATATTATTTACATATATAAATTCATCTTCACACTGTCTTTCCTACTCCAAACAAAAAGAGATCAATATGATGACTCTATGGTAAACAATACAAGATTTTGTCTTTAAATGGATGTATTAAAATATGTTTGACTTTGAACTGAGATCTTCTTGCTCTTACTGTGTAAACAAGTTTTAAAAAAGTTGTTTCTGCAATATTTCAATTAAATGTATTTATTTGAAAGGCAGGATAGAAGAAGCATATAGGGTGCTGGACTTGGAGTCATGCTTCTTTTTGAAGTGACAAAGAACTGGAAATTGTGGAAGTATCCATCAAATGGGGCAGGATCAGACAAGTTATAGTAAAATAATGTGATAGGATATTACTGTTCTAGGGATGGCCTTAGAGAAATATGGGAAGGTTTATATGAACTAATACAAAGTAAAGTGATCAGAACCAGGGGACCAATTTTTAGAGTAATGATAACATTATGAAGACAAACAACTTTGAAAGACTTCACTGATCAACACAGTGACCTACAATGATTTCACAGAATTAATGATGAGACAGAGAGGTGATGGGCTCAGGGCGAAGACTGGGACATATGTTTTTTGGATATTGCCAGTATGGGAATTTCTTTTGCTTGGTTGAGTATTTTCTTATAAGAATTTTGTTTTTCTTTTTTCTTAAGGGGTCAGTAAGAAGAAGAGAAAATAGAATTTTTTTAAACTAAAAAAATAAATTAAATTAAAAGCTAAAATGGAGATTTGAAGAATAGGAATATAGAAGTCAAAACATTAACTTTTACCAAGACTGCCAAAAGGATCCATGATATAAAAGTGATTAAGAAACTCTTAGAAAAGATGCCAAGCCTTCCTTCTCTGTGATATGCCCGTGGGGAACTAGAATAAATAGTTTGCTCCTCTTTCCTTTTTGCCCTTTTCAAGTAGCTATATGCCAAGATGTTAATACTTAGGCAGCACATGTTTAAACTTTGACCATATCTCTAGACTTAAGGAACATGCTTTGCCATGTAATTTGGATAATCAGCTCTTGCCCCCATATCATGTTGAGCAGGAAACTAGGACCTTTAACTGATTAATGATAAGCTAAAGTGAATACCTTCCTTGAAGGACAATGAGATGTTTGATGAATAGTGGAAAAGCCAACATTTTCTATAAAACCAAACTAAACATGTGATATCCTTTTAGAGAAGAGATAGAATGAAATGGAGTTGGTTAGCTATTCAGATCTTGAATGGGAAACAAAGCATACTTTGTTTGATTTCATTAATTCTCTTCTTGGTCTTTTCTTATTTCAGGCAATAGTAAATTGAAATTCTTTTTTAATACTTGGAAATACAAGTTTGGAAAAAGAGACAAAACTTTGACTGAGACATAATGGCTTTTCCCCCCCTTTAATGGTGGTGGTGATGGTGATGGTGATGGTGGTGGTGGTGGTGGCGTGTGTATGTGTGTGTGTATTGGTGGTGGTTAGAGAGAGGGAGGTTAGTAATTCACAACATATACCAAGATCAGGAACTTGAATTCAGATCAAAGCATTTGCTTCACTCCCCCATCATATAATTTAAGACATCCCTGGATTTTCAAAGGGAATTTGTTTCAGCTGTTGGCTAAGTGGGTGGCAGAGGAATATAATTTGAGGAAAGCATATATACCTGTCCCTGTTAGGGAAGACTGATAGGAGGTGGAGACTTAATCTTTTGGTAACTCTCCCTTTTAGTGGTGAAATCAAATCCACTCATTGTGTGCACATATAATTTCCTACTGTACCAAATTCCATTTTTGTTCTCCAGACTCATGTCATGTAGACAAGTATACCAGGGGAGAAATATTTACTTGTAAAAATCCCAGGTCTATTATTTATTACCTGTATTGCCTGGAACAAATGACTATTTCTTTGGGACTCAATTTCCTCATCCATAGAATAAAGGTATTAGATTAGAAAATCTCCAGGGCCCTTTCAGTTCTAAATTTATGATTGTATGATAATAATGTTTTTTTTCGAGTTTGGCAGATTTTCATAGTATTTCTTTAGCATTGTATTTTATTCCCTCTTTGTTCAAGGATGTGTTTTTAGGAATTATATTTCTCATATAGAATGGTATATTTGGCCTCTTTAAAGAGGCTCATTCTAAGATATTATCAAAAACATCTTTAAAAAAAGCACATTTAAAAAAATATATTAGGATTTTAAATTCATTTTCTAATACAGAGATACAAAATCACCCAGTCAGATATAGAATGTTTTAAAATGGATGTAGAGGAAATAAGTGTTCCCAGGAACTTTAGGTAAGCTGATAAATACAATCAGGTATTAGACTTAATTCTAAAAACTTATTGGTTACTGAAGCAAAAAGAGAGAAACATCATATTGTTTATATTAAAAAAAAGAATATGGAATCTTTAGAGATAAACTTTTAATGAGGGCTTAATTTGAAATGGAACTTATGTAGATTTTTGTATTTTGAAGGGTTGTAAAAACCTGGATATTTTGATTTCTACTTAAGGTAGTTAGATATTCACCTTAATTATGTAGATGATCCATCCTCATATGAGAATGGAATTTGGAAAGCCTAAATGGATGCATCATTAACATGGCCATTAGACTTTCCAATTTAATTAAGTAAACATGTATGCTAGGCAGGGAGACAAAAGATTAATAAACAAAACAATCCTTTTCCTTAAAGAGCTTACATTCTATTCTTTTTAGTTTAATGAAGATGTATTCAGTACCTGGGAAGCCTTTGCCTGTTGACAGATTATAGTCAATTTATGATTGAATTTTTTTTGATACCCATAGTACAGATGTTTTGTGTCATTGGCTAAAGGGAGAAAACCATGTACATTAGGTATGATATTGGTGGAGATGCTGAAAATATACTTACAAACACACAATATCAGAATCTCATTCTTGAATAAGTTTCCTCCCTAGGGAACTTAGATGCTTGCCCAGGTATAAGTTGGACTAAGATAACCCTGGAGGTTCCTTCCAACTCTGAGATCCTGTGATCTTTGAGAGCCAGACTTTATTTCCAACCACACAGAAGGCCAATTCACTTCAGCAAAGATATGGCAACTAGGCTCGCTAGAGAGAGGTTGGCAGAACCAACGTTGATCATGTATATAGATTCATGTGAACATGGTACTTGATGGCTCCATAAAAAGAGAATGATTCTAAGAACTGCAGATCCCTTAGGGCTACCATGATGCAAGTAAGCTGCCTGAGGGTAGGAAAACCTATGGGAGTGCCTTATATATAGTAGAGGCTTACCAAATGCCAATTGATTTGGATGTTACACATTTCATATGAATCAGTAGTGACAATGGGATGATTTTTCCCACGTATTAATATTTTAGGCTTTGTGATCATTTATGGTAAAGACAAATGTACATAAAGACACTGATTTTTATCCTCTTTTCAGGTGCTACATTAAAACAGTATTAAAAATTATATACCCATTCAAAAGCTTTATTAGTGCTTTGGTTGTTTAAATCATAGATAGAAACTCAAGTGCTTCAAAGATGTCAGAATACACAAACAATCAAATAAATATGAAATGTGCTGTTTAAAAAAATTATATAGCATTTGTAACTTCAAACTGTTTATATCATCTCATTCTTTAAAAAAAGTCTTTTGAGTGGGAGTGTAATAGATTCCACTATTAGGAGATTTATGGTAATAGGGCAGTAACATCAGAAAGCAACCTAAGGGAAAGATTGGATCTGGATGGTGCACTCCTCCCTCCTCACCACTTCCTGTTCCCCTCTTAACTGATTTGAATGCTCTTCTCAGAAATGGTAAGGTTAAAGATTTCTTTTAATAACTAACTCTCACCCTCAAATCTTTAACTCAGAGGTCTGTTATTCTTTTACATAGAGGAGGTAAGGAGAGGGAGGGGGAGAGAGTAAAATAGGTTTCCCTAACTTCCTATATATTCCTGTTGATTGGAAATTTCACAATGTGTTCAATTCAGGAAATAAAGTTAATTTTCTCTAAGGGGAGATGTTGCCAGCGAAGGCTGACAGAGTTTCTTCTGAGTTAAGCTCCAAAGTCTTCTCAGTACTCAGTCATATAAATAATCATTGACCAAGAGAGAGTCTTGGCTTCCACCTTCTTCCCAACAGTCAGAGAAGAAGTGAGGTTCAAAATAGCTCAAGCTGCCCAGCTGCTTCCTTCAAACTCCATCTCAGTTGACTGGCAGTTCCCAAAGTTCCAAGCCTCTTGCTTTTTTGCAGATCTATTTTGTCACTTCTCAATCTTCATTAACAGGAGGAAGGCAGTAGATTCTCTCCATTTTAAAGATGGGATAATTGAGACTTAGAGAAGTTAAGAGACTTTCTCAAAATCATGCCTCTAAGAAGTGAAGAAGGTCTCCTCTCCTGGTCTTATGACCCCAAGTCCTGTCCTCTTTGAAAAAGAGACCTTACTTTAGTCAGTGAAATATGGGAAACTACTTTAGTTTATAGGGTCTACAGATCTACATATCTACTGTAAGTTTTATATTTAGGCATAGCCACAGCAGTATTTATAAACTATTTTTATACATAAAGGAACATTTCTATCTAAGTTTGAAAGAAATAATCTCTATAATATTCTATGTTGAATAACTTTTCCCTCTTGGTCACTCTCATTGAGTAGAAAAGTTTTGAGTTGTGTTCATTCTACGTATTTTAAAGCCTAGAACATATATTATTGGGGCAGCTAAGTGGACTCTACTTCCTTGATTCAAATGTGGCCTCAGACACTTAGCAGTTTGGTGACACTACTCAAATCACTTACCCTTGTTTGTCTCAGTTGCCTGATTTGTAAAATGAACTGGAGAAGGAAATGGCAAACCACTCTAGTATCTCTGTAAAAACAAAACAAAACAAAACAAAACAAAACAAAACAAAACCCTCCAAATGGGGTCATGAAGAGTTGGACATAATGGAAACCACTGAACACCAATGCATATTATATTATATTAGCTTGTTCTCGTTATTTTACTTCTCAGTTGGAGAGACCTAGTAGAGTATATTGGCACAATAATATTAGTTAGAGGCTACAAATTGGAGCAGTTAAAGTGTGGAAAAATGGTGGGCCAATATTTTCTGGTGCTCATAAGCTATGTGACTAAGGTTGAACCAGTTAATTTTGTTGAACTAGTTACTTCCTCTGTAAAATAGAAATGATAGTCCCTGCGAAAACTACATCATAGGATTGTTGTGAAGTTGCAATAAGAGAATTGCAATAGGAGAATGTATGTAAAGTAATTTGTAAACTTTAAAGCCTGGGTGACTTGCAAAGCTCTTTCCTTGGTAATAATCATGTCAGAAGAAGACTGGTTGAAAAGAATTGGAGAAAGAGAAGATTTGGAGAGGGTTGAACATCAACATTAATTTTAGGTATTTGAGGGTATATTGTAAGAAATAAGGGGTAGCTAGTTAGTACAGTGAACAGAGTACTGGGTTTGGAATCAGGAAGACTACCCTTCCTGAATGAAAATCTGGCCTCAGATACTTATTAGTCATGTGATCCTGGGCTAGTCACTTAACCTTGTTTGTCTCAGTTTCTTCATCTGTAAAATGAACTAGAGAAGGAAATGGGAAACCACTCCAGTATCTTTGCTGAGAAAACCCCAAAATAGCATCACGAAGAGTCAGATGTGACTGAACAGTGAGAAATAGGGTTTAGACCAATAGCCTCCCAATTGTTTTGATCACTTACTCTTTTAATAAAAGAATTTTGATCATGTGCCCCTATTTAATGTACTTATTTTTTTATTTACAGTAAATATATATGTGTATGTACATACACACACACACACACATATATATACATATATATATATATATTTATATGTTTTTGAAAGGAATTATACCCAGTGGGAAAAGGGATTTGTTTGAGACTGTAGGGCTAGTCATTATGATATTGCTTTTTATGTAATTTAGCATGCCTCTAAAAATAAATTTGGTTTTGTGTTTCATTAAATGTCTACTTAAAGCATCTGTGAGATCTGACAGCATAGTGTAGCAGATAGAGAGTTTGCCTCGCAGACAGTGTGACTTGGTCCCATCTGATGCACTCTGCCTGTGTGACCTTAGACATGTTACTTAACCTTTCAATGAGCTAAGCCAGAGATGTCAAATGGACAGGCTGCATTAGACCCACACCTCCTGACTAGGAAGTGAACCAGATTAAAATGTAATTGGGAAATATTTAACAAAATAAATAAAAATACAATAAGACTCAGACAATATTGCATTTTAAAACAAAGTCAATCAAAGGCCAGCAGGGTTCTTTATGTATGGTTAATGGCCCCTATTTCTATTTGATGCCACTAATCTAATCAATTCTCAAAAACTCTAAATTGCAGGGAAGGGGCCCATCTGGATTGATAGATGAACTTTCTTCATCTAGAAGTTCCCTTTGCCAATGAAATCATAGATTGAGCCCTTGTCCTATGGAAATAACAGTATATTATTGTATTAATAATCATTTATATGATAAAGCTTATATAAAATAATCACTTAAAATGATTAGACAAAGATAAAATCCTGTTTGAATCTAAAGGTAATAGGGGGCCACTCTAATTTGAGGAGGGGAATGACAAGGTGATTCCTGTATTTTAGGAATCTCCTTTTGAGAGTTGCCACATTGGCAGTATGGAGGATGATTGGGAATGGAGACAATCATGAGGCTGAGGCCAAATAGAAGTTACTGCCATAGTACAGGTCAGAAACAACATAGGCTTGGGTTAGGTTGATGTCTGTGTGAGCCGCAAGGAGGGGATGAATGTGAAAGCTGTTTTGGTGGGAGAATTAATAATACTTGGCAACTGATTGGATATGAGAGATAGGGAAAGAGGGGAGTCAGAGATGAAGTTAAAGAAGTGAACCTCAGAATCTCAAAGGAAAGTGTTGTCCTTGATAGAAATAGGGAAGTTCAAAAGAGAAATGGGCTCAAATAAAACTTCAAAAGAAGTTCAAAAGAAACAAAAAGCACTGATAGCAGTTTTCTGGTATTGCTGATTTCCTTGGTAATCCCTATGCATTTTATTTTTATGGATTTAAAGACATTATTTTGATTAGGAGTCTATTGACTTCACTGGACTGCCAAAAAAAGTTTAAAAAATTCTTGATTTGGTTCTTCCTGATTGGAGGTCTAAGGCTCTCCTATACCACAACCCATCTCCTTTCTGAGATATTCCTTCTCTGTGATGGTAATTTTCAAGCAATATGCAAAGGCTAACTAATCTTACTCCCTTGGTAAAGCAATTGCCTAGTAATCTTTTCATAGGACAAACAAGGAAATAGAAGATTGGGGCTCAGGAACATTCTCCAGACTACCAGGGGCTAGAGAGATAAGTTATATCCATTTATCTTGAAGTCAAAGGCAGTAATTCTCCTATGGGACCACCCAATCAGTACTGAGATTGCTTTTAGAAAGACAGGAAGCCCAAGTCCCTCAAGCTGGATAATGAGTTGGCCCCATCACCTTTCAGATGTGCTTAGAGGTCAGGTTAGTTTATTTGTTTTTAATTTACCCGAAATGAGAGAAGAGGTTTGAAAGATTTCTTTGTCACTTGGATCTCCTGAATAGCAATGTTGTTCTTTTGCTCTTTCACCTTCTCCCCCTATCCGTTCTCTTCTTTGCAGGATTAGAAAAGCACTCAGAAAGCCCGTTAATCTTTCTGGCGTTGTCAGGATTGATCAGCGAGTTTTATTAAAAAAGCTCCAGGATTTCTTGAAAGGCCTCATTCTGCAGATTTCAAGAAGGGGGGCCCTGCAGCAATCTGCATTTGTGTTGTCCGGATCCTTCTCCTAACTTAGTCCTTTGGATTACATGTTGAGGGTCCTGCCGGAGAAAGAGAAACCTTTGGTGTAAGTGTTTCCTGGAGGAAAGCTAGTGACCCCCTGAGAACATGAACCTGCTTGGATCCAGTGGGGTGTTTCTCAGCCTGCTGCTTGTCCTGCAAAGTACCAACTCATCCTTCATCAGCGTCAACCAGGGCTTGAAGGTGGTGAAGGGCCACTCTGCTTTCCTGTCAAGGGAGGACCTGCAGTTTTCCATTCCCAAAGAAAAAGATGCCTGCAAAGTGGAAGTTGTGCTAAATGAACCAATAACTCAGAGGGTTGGGAAACTCACTCCACAGGTATGTGATACCAAGGGTTCTCTATTTCATAATACTGAATGCAGGTGGATGTATGCATCTGTCTTTTATTTGTCTCTTGAGTCCTAACCCTTTGTCCACTAGCTTGTCTTTGTCTTTGTCCACTAGCAGAAACACCTTAAAATGAACAAATAAATACTCTAAAAAACATCTGCAATTTAGTCTTGAATGTCACCAGTGGAATAAAGTGATGTCTGTGGATGCTTAGCTTTAGGTGGAAGAAGAAGGGATCAAGAAATTGGGGAAGAAGAGTAAGAAGGCAAGGGAGAAAGAAGGACATGTCTGTAATTATAGATATGTTCTAAAACTAGATGTAAATTTGTCTTTTCAAAAGTCAAATCTTGCTAAAATAGAGTAGCTTACTAGGTAGATAGTGTTGGGCCTGAAGTCAGAAAGATCTGAGTTCAGATTTTATTTGAGATACTTACTAGTTGTGTGACTTGAATAAGTCACTTAACATCTATTTGATTCTGTTTCCTCATCTGTAAAATGGGGAGAGTTAATAGCATCTGCCTCCCAAGGTGGTTGTGAGGATCAAATGAGGTAATTGTAAAGTATTTAGCTTAGTGCCTGACACATAGTAAGTACTGTATAAATGTTAGCTGCCATAATCATCATCATCATTGTCATCGTCATCATCATCATTAGAGGGGCTTACTAGGGGGCAACTAAGTACACTGTGGTACAGTGAATACGTAAGTGTCAAGCCTGAAGTCAGGAAGCCTTAAGGTAAAGGTAAAATTTAGCCTCATTTACTTACTGACCGTGTATGACATTGGATAAGTCATTTAATCTATCTGCATCAGTTTCCTTATCTGTAAATTGAGGATATTGAAAGCATGTAAACACAGGGTTAATATGGGGATAAAATGAGGTAATATTTTAAAAGCACTTTGCAAAAACCTAAAGTGTTACACAAATGCTAGCTATTATTATTACTGCAGGGCAGCTAAGTGACTCAGTGGATAGAGCACTGGACCTGGAGTCAGGAATATCTGAATTCAAATCTGCCTACAGACACTCATTAGCTGTTGGTCTCAATTTCCTCATCTGTAAAATGAGCTGGAGCTGGAAATGGCAAACCACTCCAGTATCTTTGCCAAGAAAATCCCAAATGGGGTCGTGATGAGTCAGACACAACAGAACAAAAGCAACAAATTATTATTACTATTTAGGACCATCCTATGGTCAAGGCTTTTGATAAATGGAGAATCACCCCCTTTACTTGCCGGTTTTCAAAATGGTGCCAGGGAGAGAACATCAAACTTGTAGTCAAAGACTTCTTTTCCTGGCTCTGCTATTTACTTATACATGTGACCTTAGGAAAATCCCTAAACTTCTCTGGGTATCAGTTTCCTAATCTTTAAAATGTTGGAGTTTATTTATATGACCTTTATGGTCATGATTCCTAAACTTTTCCTTCCTGTGAATCAGATTTCCTTCAAGTGTGGGGCATGATAGAACACAACCATAAAGTGCTAAACTTTCTGTAGCATCAGTGCTTTACTAAAGTGCCCAACCTCCTTGTGAGTGCAGGTAATATTATTCCCCTTTCATAGCTGAGGGTTTGGAGGGTCCAAGGGGAAGAAACTTGCCCATTGCCATACGGCTAGTAAGGGGAAGACCTGGGGCTTGAACTCAACTCTGGTGCTCCATCAACTACTCCTTTTTATATGTAACACTAACATCACAGGTATCTTTTCTCTCATTTAAACTTAAATTTACCCTCAAATGAGAGGGGGAAAAAACATATATAGGACTGAAAACCATGTGTCAATCTGCTGGAAGGAGTGGGGAGCTTGGACCTTATTGCTAAACTGAGATATTCTTATCCCATCCATTGGCTTCAGTAGCGGGCACGCTGTGATTTTGTTAAAAGGTTTGTTAAAATGACACAGGAGGAGGATAATGAAGTGCCTCAGACAAAATTAAAAGTGGCTCAATTTTTTTTCCTCCTTAACTCAGATGGTTAGTGATGGACCCATTTTTTTTAAACCATCACATTCTGTTTCTAGCCCAATTTAGAAAGAATCACATCTTGGAGAGGACACCCTTGGGTGTAGTCAGACCTTCTGTGGCAGCAATCAGATACTCAAAATCTCCTGAGAGCTTGTACTGCTCTGAGATTTGTGTTCCAATTTGCCAGCCAAAGAGCTTTAGATGAAACTCTGAAAACATGGAAGGAAGACCAACTGCATTTGCTTCACGCCCTTGGGTGACAATTTCTAGTTCTTTTGGACATTTAGAAGTCATATGCTTGCTCCTTGACCTGTCACGTTATCTTATATTTTGACAATTTATTCCATAGTATTGAGATTTCAGTAATGATTATATAGTTCTAGAAGGAATGTCAGACATCATCTTGCCATGGGACAATAATATCTAGCATCTAAATAGCTTTGTAAGATTTGCAAAGGTTTTCTAATAATAGTAATAATGATAATAATAATAACTAATATTTATATAGCACTTATTATGTGTCAGGCACTGTGCTTAGGGCTTTATAATGATCTAATTTGAACCTTACAACAGTCCTTTGAAATAAGTACTATTATTACCCCTTCAAAAAAATTTAATGGTTCAGAGGTGAAAATTGACTTTTAGGAGCTAAAAGGCTTCTATAACCCTGACCCAAACCTACAAAGGATTGGGGGTGTGTGTGTGTTATATAACATAACCTACTACACTACTACATATAATCATATAAATTAAAAATTCTAACATTTCCTCAATTATAAATTTGAGGATGTGAATGAGAATTTGAGAATGTATCTGACATTGGAGAAGAAGGAAATAAAAGAAAAGATGATGTCATATAATAGGGAGAAGTAAATGAGTATATTTGTTATAGGGGAGTATTCCAAACATTTTTTTCCATCCATTATAGTGTTTACATTTTCCAAAATTATGAGGAAACTGAGGCAGACAGAGGTTAAGTGCCTTGCCCAAGGCTTCAAAAGCTAGTATCTGAGGCAAGATTTGGACTCAGTTCTTCCCAACTCCAGATTCAATATTATATCCACTGAGTCACTTAGGTGCTTAGGGAATCATATGATTTTAGATTTAAAGCTATTGCACCCTTTAGAGAACATTCAAGCAAATAGAAATATGTCGAGGTAGAATGAAGAGAAGATGGGAAGTTCTTATGAGATCTTTGTAATTAATTACAAGCACTATAAACAATACCAGCTAAACTTTTTTTTAGTGCTTTGAGGTTGGCTAAATGCTTTATTTATGTCTTCTGATTCAATATTTACAACAATCCAGTGAAGCAGGTGCTATTTTTGCCCCAATTTTGGCCAGTAGGAAATTGGGGCAGAGAAACACTTACTTAGCTAATACGTGTCTGAGTAGGATCTTCAATTTAAGTCTTGAATTTAAGAATTAAGACTTGAATTTAAGACTTGCTGATTCTCAGCTCTATCCACAGTCATACTGCTGTTCTCATGGTTGTCCTTGTGAAGTTGATTCGTGTCCCTTTCACACCTTCTAAAGAAAATGGAGGCATCTTAAAACTTCCAAAGTACATATTTTCCAGGGATAAAAATGATGAAAAAATGTTTTTTTGGGCCCAGAAAATTGCCTTAGACCTGGATAAACCTATGGAATTCTAGGAATTTTATCTTCATCTTACCTACATCTTTTTTTTTTTAATATATTTTATTTGATCATTTCCAAGCATTATTCGTTAAAGACATCGATCATTTTCTTTTCCTTCCCCCCACCCCCCATAGCCGACTCGTAAATCCACTGGGCATTAGATGTTGTCTTGATTTGAACCCATTGCTTTGTTGATAGTATTTGCATTAGAGTGTTCATTTAGAGTCTCTCCTCTGTCATGTCCCCTCAACCGCTGTAGTCAGGCAGTTGCTTTTCCTCGGTGTTTCCACTCCCATAGTTTATCCTTTGCTTATGAATAGTGTTTTTTTCCTCCTAGATCCCTGCAAATTGTTCAGGGACATTACACCGCCATTTATGGAGAAGTCCATTACGTTCGATTATACCACAGTGTATTAGTCTCTGTGTACAATGTTCTCCTGGTTCTGCTCCTCTCACTCTGCATCACTTCCTGGAGGTTGTTCCAGTCTCCATGGAACTCCTCCACTTTATTATTCCTTTGAGCACAATAGTACTCCATCACCAACATATACCACAGTTTGTTCAGCCATTCCCCAATTGATGGGCATCCCCTTGTTTTCCAGTTTTTGGCCACCACAAAGAGCGCAGCTATGAATATTTTTGTACAAGTCTTTGTGTCCATTATCTCTTTGGGGTACAGACCCAGCAGTGCTATGGCTGGGTCAAAGGGTAGATATTCTTTTGTCGCCCTTTGGGCATAGTTTCAAATTGCCCTCCAGAATGGTTGGATCAGTTCACAACTCCACCAGCAATGAATTAATGTCCCTACTTTGCCACATCCCCTCCAGCATTCATTACTTTCCTTTGCTGTTATGTTAGCCAATCTGCTAGGTGTAAGGTGATACCTCAGAGTTGTTTTTATTTGCATCTCTCTGATTATAAGAGATTTAGAACACTTCTTCATGTGCTTGTTAATAGTTTTGATTTCTTTATCTGAGAACTGCCTATCCATGTCCCTTGCCCATTTATCAATTGGAGAATGGCTTGATTTTTTGTACAATTGATTTAGCTCTTTATAAATATGAGTAATTAAACCTTTGTCAGAGGTTTCTATGAAGATTTTTTCCCAATTTGTTGTTTCCCTTCTGATTTTAGTTACATTGGTTTTATTTGTACAAAGACTTTTTAACTTGATGTAGTCAAAATTATTTATTTTACATTTTGTGATTCTTTCTATATCTTGCTTGGTTTTAAAGCCTTTCCCCTCCCAAAGGTCTGACATGTATACTATTCTGTGTTTACCCAATTTACTTATGGTTTCCTTCTTTATGTTTAAGTCACTCACCCATTTTGAATTTATCTTGGTGTAGGGTGTGAGGTGTTGATCTATTCCTAGTCTCTCCCACACTGTCCTCCAATTTTCCCAACAGTTTTTATTGAATAATGGATTTTTGTCCCAAAAGCTGGGATCTTTGGGTTTATCATATACTGTCTTGCTGAGGTCGCTTTCCCCCATTACCTACATCTTTTAAACTTTCAGAAATGTGCAAAACCATTTGTTTAAAAATCTCCAGAGCTGCCCATGAGCCTTTCATATTGTTGTGTTCTGATGTTTCCAGGTTGTTGGAAACTCACCTAGAACAAAGATGATTCATTAATTCTTTTTTTTTAAATCAAAGGTCAGATGTTGTTGGGAATTATATTCATGTTTTTCCAGACTGGTTTACTCATCTTTGAGGATTCAGTGTTCATGGCATTTTCCCCAGTAAGGAGACCCAGACACAAAAATAGGTTATTCTTTAATATAGTTTAATAGCAAATTCAGACCAAAGCTTGTGTAAACCACTTTTCTGGAGAGTCAATTGTATTAACAATACCCCGCTGGGTAATGAACAGTTTCATGTGGTTTGCACAGAAAATGTTTTGTTTAACATCTGCTCAATTAGCGTTTTTATTTCATTACTGAAGTTTGTCTTAGAACCAACAGGTTTAATTTCCTATCAGATATTTGAAAAGGGATTTAGATTGGTACACACAAAGTGCATTCTGTTCAGTGATGTCCCTGGATATATTCAATTAGGTGAACTCCAGGACTTTATATCTTCCTGTGCTTTAGAAATCACTTTTCTCGCTCAAAAAATTTCTCACATTTCTTAAAAATGAGAAATTCATCTTTGCATCCTCAAGCACACAGTAGGTTCTTAATATATACATTGAAATGTTTCATTCACCATTTCTTGGGAATGGCAAAGCACCTCCTGCCCCATGTCGAAAAGAAAATGCAACACCAAGAAAGTGTCTCTAGTTTAAACTGGTTCACTGTCATTAAAGTGAGTAATGAGTTAGGAATGTGTGACAATTTAATTATAAATTGTAATTGAAAAGCAGTTGAAGTGGAAAAAAACAAAGCTAGACAGTAATTAGAAAAGGATTTAGCTCTCCTTTGTTTTAGTTAGTAAATTTATAGACAATTATGGTTGTCGCCTTTTATAAAAGGAAAACATATTAGGAAACATAAAACAGATGTTTCTTTTAACAAAGCAGATTGTCTCTTTTTTACAATGACTTTGTCAGTGAGATGGAGAAAGGCCTTTTGTTTATCTTTTTCCTTGTTGTCAATTAAAAAGAGAAACCAATGATGTCTCTGGGAAAAGATCACTTCTTTTAGTGATAAACTTATCTTGAGAGTAGATTGTATTGACTGGGTTTGAGACTGTGCAAAGGTAAGCTTTCAAATTCAAAAGCCAAGTATCCAGCATTGAGGAATGAGACTCTGAAAATAGCTTTTCTCTACTAGACCTGAGCTAAAGACTGGAGAAGTCACTTTGAAAAAGCATTTAGGGTTCCTGAAGGAAATAATTACCAATTTTCTCATTTACTGTGATCAAACCGTAGCAGCGAGATTTGTTTAATTTTGGCAACTGCAGTTGTTCGTTGAATGTCTAGTCCTCTGCAGAGATATTTGCTAGGAGAGGGTTAATAAAGACAGTTTTTAGAAGCGTATATAGAATTGAAATTCTGAAAACAAATATGTACACGTTACCATAGTCAGAGGCTTCATCTTTCAATACAAAGTCTGAGGATGATGATGTTAATGGTGTTTTTGTTAGTGTGTGTTTACACACATATACAATATATGTAGAAATGTACATATTTATGTAGAAACATACATGTATATTTACATGTGCATATATTAATATATACACATCTATAGGGCAGCTAAGTGGTTCAGTGAATAAAGAGCCCAGCCCAAAGTGAGAAAGACTCCTCTTCCTGAGTTTAAATCCAGCTTCAGACACTGACTAGTTCCTTCACCCTGTTTGCCTCAGTTTCCTCATCTGCTAAATGAGCTGGAGAAGGAAATGGCAGACTACTCCAGTATCTTTCCCAAAAAAACCTCAAATGAGGTCACAAAGAGTGAGACATAACTGAAAAACAACTGAACAAGAAAAAAAAAATCTTTGTCCATGAATATATATACATAAATATATATATATTTCTCCATCTGACCAACAAAATCTTTGTATAAAAGAGACACTATGCATCATTGCAAGTACATGTCTGTCTATCAAGATGTATTTAGGGGATGTTTATGTGTGTGCATATGTGTACTCAGATGTAGATATAGTAAATTCTTGAATTGTATGTACATCAATTTTTGATAAATTGAATCAGATTTCCAATTCACTAGCAAAGTATGAAAATAATTTTGTGATCTAATCCCATCTAGCAAGCATTTGTTGATGCATATAATCACTCTTTAATGCATCCATTTGGTAGGTTTCAATTTTTATGTACCAGGTATGCTTAGATCATGGCACAGCTGTCTACACAGGTGTGTGGAGGGTAAACCCCTTCATGCATGGTTGTTAGAATAAATAGCCATCAACCTACACATTTCTCTAGGCAATTAGTAGGCAGCTTGAAACAGTAGAATTTAGTTCCATGCTTCTCATAAATACTTATTCTTTATTCACTATGCATTAGGTATTTGACTGTCATTTCCTTCCTAATGAAGTAAAATACATTCATAATGGGTGCCCAATCCTACATGAAGATGCTGTTAAACTTAGGCTCTACAGGTAAGCCACATTGTTTGTTTTTTTTTGTTTCAGGTTTCATTCTGCACAACTATTATATGCTTTGATCAATGGGTGATCATTGTGAAGTGGTAAGATGGGACAAGTGTGAGGTCCAATAGAAGGGGTTGTTCAGTGGTCAGTGCCAAAGTTCTTCATGGAAAATGTTTGTGGGCTTCTGGGATCCCAACTTGAAAGAGAGAGGAATAGAGTCAAATATTTCTATTTTATATGTTTGGATCATCAAATTTTGGTTTTATATGATTCAAATATTTAATTCTACACTTCTTTTGAGATTCTTCAAATCCTGCCTCAGACACCTACTATTCCTGTCATTCTGGGAAAGTTACAGCCTATATCAGCTTCAGTTTCCTCACCTGTAAAACAAGGTTAATGGTAGCACCTAACTCACAGTGTGGTTGTGAAATGAGATAATACGTATAAAGTTTTTCAAGCATCAAGGCACAAAATAAATCTTATCTATCATTATTACAGATGAGGAATCTGAGGCACAAAAAGGTTAATTAATTTACTCCTCCCTCCTTTCCTTCCTTCCTTCTTTCCTTCCTTCCTTCCTTCCTTCCTTCCTTCCTTCCTTCCTTCCTTCCTTCCTTCCTTCCTTCCTTCCTTCCTTCCTTCCTTCCTTCCTTCCTTCTTTCCTTCCTTCTTTCCTTCCTTCCTTCCTTCCTTCCTTCCTTCTTTCCTTCCTTCTTTCCTTCCTTCCTTCCTTCCTTCCTTCCTTCCTTCCTTCCTTCCTTCCTTCCTTCCTTCCTTCCTTCCTTCCTTCCTTCCTTCCTTCCTTCCTTCCTTCCTTCCTTCCTTCCTTCTCTTTGAAAAATAAAATAAAATACTTGGAAAAAACATGCATGGCCAAGCAAAATAAATGCCCAGAATGGATATGTCCAAAGATATATGTCTCTTTCTCCATCGCACTTTTCCATGCATCCCCCTTCCTCCCAAGCAAAGGATACCTAGGGAGTCTAGGGGTTGAGTAGCAGGAAGAAAAAAAAAAAGCCAGACTAATTTATGTCTTGGATGAGAGTTAGCCTTGAATCTAAGAAACAGCTAAAGACCTATTTGACAGTCAAGATGAGGCACTGACAATTCTGTTTTTATTCTCTTTTCTCAATCCTCAGATTTACAGAAACGGAAACCTTCACAGAAACTTTTATCCTTCGGGTTTATCTGCAGGAGCCAGACTGTAGCATCATCCGGATGAGCTCCAGGGTCCTGGAGGTGCCTGAGTTCTATGGCCTCTCCAGAGCAATTGATAAGAATGTGCTCAGTTTTGATTATGAGAGGAGGATGAGTCTGGAATGCACCATAAGACTCTCTCCATTAGAAACTGGCCTACCAGCCCATGGTCAGCTGGTCATTGTGGAACCTCAGCAAGGAGAACCCCGAGGAGACCAGCCCCACAGCTTTTTCCCTGAGTCTCGTATGCCATTTAAAAATATTATTAGCATTACATAATATTTGTTGACTTAGTGGATAAATGGATGACAATTGGGCCTTAAAGCATGGTAGGGAGGAATGGGAGGAAAAAAGGGACAGTCCAGGCAGGAGCACAGTGTGCGCAGAGACAGAGAGATAGGAACAAGCTGACTTTATTCAGGGGATGATGAATAGCTTTAAAACCCTTGACTAGAGCAATGGGTTTGCATACAGGAGTGGTAGTCCAATTAAATTAAATAATTATTAATTGTCTGTTTTATGCCTGGGCAAGGTAGCTAGGTGTTTGGGGGAGAGTGTGGTAGGCCTGGAGTCAGGAGGACCTGCATTAAAATCCAGCTTCAGACACATACTAGCTATGTAACCTTAGGCAAGTCAAGTAAGCCTGTTGGCCTCAGTTTCCTTATATGTAAAATGAGATGGAGAAGGAAATGGCAAACCATTCCAATATCTTTGCCAAAGAAACCCCAAAAAAGGGCCACAAGGAGTCAGACATGACTAAAATGTTTGAATAACAAAAATCTCTCTAAGTGCCAGGCATTGTTTTAAACATTTTTCTATTTTCATTACAACAACCCTGGGAGTGGGTCATTATGCAATTATTATCCCCATTTTACAGGGCAGAAACTTGAGGCTAAGCAACTTAACCCAGGGTTACCAGCTAGCAAATATCTTATTTTTGCAATCAGGACTTGATGACTCTAGACCACTGCTCCACCTAGCTATCTCAAAGACATACCTTTTAGTCCCTGAAAGAATCCTTGAAAGGAATGATCACGGGTCAAAGCAAACAAAAAGCAACATTCACGTAGCACACGTGTACACACTCACACACATACACTTCCAAGGCTATACTGAATTATAGGCAGAACCCAAATCAGAGAATTACTCTCTGTGAATAAAAACCCTCTGGGATGTGGGCACAGTCACCCACGTGCTCTTATTCTCGGTGCTGGTTCCTTCTCTGTCTGAGCCCATTCCACCCATCACCTGGCACACTCTTTTTCCATTTGGAAATATCGAGGGCTCAGTGATGCTCTTCAGATATCTCACTTTTGCTGTGAGCCAGGGTACCCCCCCTTCCCCCCTCCCCCCCCCCAGACCTTGAGATCTAACCTAGTTTAAAATTCTGGCCTTGGAGCACTGATGAAGGGTATTATAGTTTTCCTTTGCTGCTATACCTACTCTTTCCATAGCCTCAAAGCTTTACTCTGCTCCCAGAGTCACCCACAAATAGCCAGAAATCCACTCCTGATTCACAAACTGACTGCTGGGAATAGCCACAAGAGCTGATTCACCACACTCTCTGTTCTTCTGCAGATGTGTTCCACCCTACGCACACACTCTCTATCTCTACAATAATATTTCTGAGCTCCAAACTCATTTCCTGGTCAAATTCTGTCTTCCCCACTCCATGCTTTACCATTCTCCACACCCAAAAATACTTGGGGACTCACTTGTAATCAGACCTACAGTGCCAATGATCAGAATAAGGAAAACACCCTTTAAATTCCCTTTTAGCCCCCAGAAAGGGTGGGAGGTAGAATGGATAGATAATGCTACCTGTTTCCTTAGTCTTACAGGCTCTTTATGATGACTTAATAGAAATTCAGATTGATTTCTTTATTCTAAAAGTTAGAAAATCAATTCCTTTTCATGAATTCATTCATTCAATCAACATTCAGCAGAGAGGATAAAGGTTATGAAAAGAGTTTGATAGTGATGTGTTTTGTTTTATATTTATTTAGATAAAACATTCATTTCCATAAATATTTTATATTTAAACTTTGATTAGATTTTGTTTTTATTCATAATGATTTGAGATTGAGAACTCATCCCAATTACACTTTTTAAAGTGTTTCCAAGTCCTTTAGCCCTGCAGAACAGCTAGGGGCAATGCAGGGGTGGCTGGGACACATCAGAAAAAAGGTGGATTCTTTGACTTCCAGATGATGGCTGCAGGCTATGCCCATGGTTTTGGGGTGGCCAGCCTGGTCCCAACCCATCTGTCTACCCATTCATACTGTTTGATCTCACTCCTACTCCCTTTGGTTTCTTATAATGAATAGGTAAGAGATTATTTCTATAATTAAATTATCCCATTGTGAACATAGAAATAATTGCTTATCCCTGGTGGCTAGTGAATGATTCCATTGATGCTGTGAGAGGGAACATTTGACATTCTCTGCCTAGATGAGTTGTGAGGGACTTTGACCAAAGGATAACTAATCATATTGTTTTCACTAAACTTGTGAGGCCGCAGACCTTCATATGCCACACACAAAGCCTTTGAGGAAAGCTGCTTTGAAAAGAGCCCTTGGCCCATTTGCCCAGGATGAATAGGGACGTGCTGGTTCAGTGGTAAAGAACACATAATTCATTTAGTTTTCTAGCACTGCATTTACTAAGGGGGAAGAGAGGCTTATAAGAGTGTTGTGGCCTGGTCAATTGATTATACTTTTCAGCAAATTACACCCTTTGAGGATAACCACCAATTCCTCGGTAGATATGAAGTCTGATGAAAAGGGAACACATGATCCTTGGGGAAGGGTTGGTGGAAGGGGGATTGGCATGGAATCCATGAAAAGAGAGGCTTTGTCTTTTGTTGCCTTTTGTTTTGTCATAAATTTAATCAAAGCAAGTTTTAATGCATTGTCTGTTCACTTTAGAATATAGGAAAAATCCAGGATGCCCGAGTGGAAGCTGTTCCCCAGAGTTGAAGAAGATTGATAGTCTCAAAGTCAGCTGTGAGGAGTTTCTGCTAATGGGGTTGCGATATCAGCACCTCCATCCACCTTCTCCGAATGTCGATTATATCTCCATCAGACTGGACCTCACTGATATCAGGAGTAAATCCATATACAAGGTAGAACTCAGGATTATGGGTGCATATTTTCTGGTGTGCTTAAAACAACTAAAGTTGGGTTCCTTACCTTGGGACCCTGGGTCTTTGGGAGGCCCCATGGTGTGATTGGATAGCCCAAGGACTCAAGGAGTCAGTAGACTTGAGGAAGAGACAATGGTAGTGATAACAGTGGCAATGAAAAAGATTCACAGAACTCATACAATCAGCCCATGATCATCTTATTCCACCTATTTCTCTCCTCCTCTTCATCCCACTATACGTTGTCACCAGGATAATTCAGGTGGGACAAGAGATGACTACTTGGTAATAGTATTCCTTTTCTCCCTTACATGAATATATTCCCTTCAAGCTACATTTTGCTCTTTGCTAAGCTTTTCTTTTTTCCTATTAAGACTGCCTTAGCTGGTCAATTCCACCAGATTTCATCTGTTGTGCCATATAGTGTCATTTAGCCAAAGGGAATATTCCTTCCTATAATACTGATTGAAACCAATCTGTGACTGGTCATTTTGTATAAATCTTTTTCTGTCCTCTTATGAGTTTACCTTTGGATATCCATCCAAAATTTTAATGGCCCTCCTTATATTTTCCAAAAATCATGTGAATATCAATGAACAGTCAGGTGGACCCTTAGAGTTATTTCTCTCTCTCTCTCTCTCTCTCTCTCTCTCTCTCTCTCTCTCTCTCTCTCTCTCTCTCTCTTTCTCTCTCTCTCTCTCTCTTGGATCATAGACCAAGAGCTGGAAAGAATCTCAGAGACCATCTAGGCTAATCCCCTTATTTTTCAGATGAATAAATAGGGGACTAGGGAATACAGGGCCATTTTTTTTCTGGTCATACATTTTCCTCAATACCATTCTTTATATCACATCTCCTATGCAATGATGTATCATAACATGTACTCTGCCCATGTCCCATCTTGTTGTTCTTGAGTTGTTCAGTCAGGTCGGACTCTTTGCAACCCTGTGGAACATACTGTCCATGATGTTTTCTTGGCAAAGATACCAGAGTAGTTTGCCATTTCCTTCTCCAGTGGATTAAGGCAAACAGAGGTTAAGTGATGTGCCCAGGGTTCCACAACTAATAAGTTTAAGAGTTTGGGTTTGAACTCAGGTCTTCCTGACTCCAGTCCCAGAGCTCTATCCCACTGAGTCACCTAGCATGTTCCATCTATATCTCTACATTTCCTATTGGTTGATCCTCCATTTAAGTTGTTTGGGGACTGTAGTATGCCATAATTCATAACTATGTAATATCAAAGGGAATTTGAGGGAGGATCTTGAGACTATTAGAGCTACATAGTAGCCCAAAGGAAATCTAGCTTGCTCTCTTCAAGTTCAATTTTCTTCTGTTGTCAATATGAAATTTCTAAAATGTTCATACTGATGAATGAGCTCCATATAAGATATAGTAAAACTAGGTCAGCAGATATTAGAACTGTTATCAGAAACAAAATCATTTTACACCGAATCAGGCAGCAAAACCTTTCTTCTGTCAAAATGTGATTTAGTGAGTGGACTGTCAATGACATAGGGCATTATATAGGTTTTCCCATAAGTTAACCTGCCCATCTTTCTTCCTAGTCTCTTCCAATAAAGATGGCTCTTTTAGTGATGGAGATGGCAACCCAGCTCTGCCTACCAATTCTTTTTCATGCCTTCCTAAGATTTTGCCAAAGGGAATATACTCAAGATGCTTAAGACCTTTCTCATTTTCCCTTGAAAGTATGAGGATATCAGTAGAGCACACTATTGTCTATTGATTGTCTAACTCTCACTCTTCTTACATGACCAGCTGATCTTATTTTCCTATCATTCAATGATTTGATGAATAATTCATTAGTTTCAAAATGCTATTTTACTAATACAGCTTCCTTAGTCTCCTATTGTAGATGAATACATTAGTATGCTTTGGAATTGTCTGAAAGACTGGTAGTTACTTCATGTCTATGGTTCTGTTCCTCCTCTCTAAAATGAAGAAATTAGACCAGCTGATCTCTAACGTTCCTTCTAGCTCTAAATATTTTTATCCTAAAGCCTATTTTTCAGGCAATCTGAGATGCTACTTTTATAATATCATAGATAACATATGTTTTTGCAAAAGTCTTATCATGCCTGCATTTAATTTAAGAAAGTTGGTTTTTGGGGAGGGAAAATCAACTAATTAGTTTGGACTTATCCAGTACCATTGGCATTTTTCCTGTTCAAGTGAGTTAATTCAGTTCTGGAAATAACATTCTTGGTAATGATGTTTATAATACACCAATATTCTTGAGGCAGAAGATGTGAGAGTAAAGAGGAACATTAAAGGCCATCTAATATTACATTATTTTAAAGAAGGGGAAACTGAGACAGTGAGAAAGTAAATAATTTACCCAAGGACAGTTATTGCTAACCTAGAGCAGAGTGAGGTCTAGAATTTAAGTCTCTTGATTCATAGTTTTGTGTATTTCCAAATAATAACAGATAAAATTTCCATATCACTATGTGCTAGGCACTATGCTAAGTCATTTACAATTATTATCTCATTTGATCCTTACACCAACCCTGGGAGGTAGACATTATTATTATCCCCGTTTTAAAGATGAGGAAACGGAGACAAGCAGAGATTAAATGATTTGTCCAAGGCCACACAGCTAGTGAGTGTCTGAGGTTGGATTTGAACTTAAGTCATCACTCTATCTACTATACTACATAGCTGTCCACATAAAAATGCTTTAAACTTTGAAAGTTCAACTCCTTAATGAAGAGAATAGTTGGCCTTTTTTTAGCACTTGGAAATTTTCGAAGTATTTTATAGACTTTATCTCACTTGAGTTTCATAATAACCCCATTGTAGGTAGGTAGTCTTAATGCAGTAGATTTGGGGGAATTACCACATGTCTTATTACTAGTAGAGTATCTGTGTTGTTCAATGGCTATTCCTCACTCTTGCCACAGGACTAATGAGTTGAAACTCAGATGGCAAATAATTTGCCCATAATCATCCAGCTAATAAGTGTCAGAGGCAGGCATCTGAATTCAGGTATTTCTGACTCTGGGTGCAGAATTCCATCTACATATACTATGTTCTCCATTGCCTAATGCCCAATATAGGGAATCAGCATGTAGTAATTGTACCCATTCTAATGAACAAGCAAGCAAATGGGGGAAAAAAGTATTGAATCATGTATTAATGACTGGTAAATTTTTATTTTGGGGTAAAGAGGTGATTTTGTCTCTGGAAAATAAAGCAGTTGAGTATTTTCAATTGAATACACATTTATTAAATGCCTACTATGTTCAAGACACTTAAGACTATAATATGGAGAAGCCATGTGGTATTGTGGAAAGAGCACAGTGGATTTATAATCAAAGGAGCTGTGTTTAAATTAGTTCCTGTGTGATCCTGGGCAAGTTGGATTGTTACTTTGCACCTCCATTTCTTTATATGTAAAAAGGTGAAGGGATTCAAGGTTGAAGTTGTTTTCTAAGTCTAAATCTAGGCTATTATGGTCTTTGGATGTCCAGAGTGTTTTGAACCCTCTATAGTTCATCCTGGTCAAGGGTGCACGCTATGGATTTTTTTATTTATTTACTTTCTAATGTGTTTTTTTTTTCCTCCCAAAGTCAGAGAGCATGTGGCTGCCTGTCTCCATCAAAGGTGCCTTCCCCAATCAGATCCCCAGGGCTGCATTCATGCCCACCTATATTCTAGAAGTGGATCAATTCATCCTGAGCTCAGTGACCACTTCTACAGTGGACTGCGAAGATGATGAGACACCTAGATCTCTGTTGGTTTTCAACATCACCAAGCCCCCTCTCCAGGGCTACTTCACACACCTATTGGATCACACCAAAGAGATCTCTTCATTCACCTGGAAAGATCTAAGTGATTTGCAAATTGCCTATCAGCCTCCCAACAGCAGCCACACAGAGAGAAGGAATTATGAGGTAATTAGGATGGAAACCATTCTCATGGCTTAATGAGCTTATTGGAAACCATAAGTAGTCATTCAGTTTATCAACCCCCCCTCCCCCCATCCCATCAAATGGTTTTTATTTATATTTTCTCCAATGGATGAGAATCCAGGCATAAAAACTACCCAAGAGGGCCCTAGATTATTATGAGTGGAAGAATTGCTAAGAATAAAACAAGCCCTTTTCTTCTAAAGAGTTCTTTGGTTTACAGAATGCAAAGGGATGTTTAATAAAGCATTTCTCCTGCCTTGGGCTTTTCAGATCAAAACTTATGAAGAAGCTTTCAAGGAAGAAGATTCCCAAACTTCCCTTGGAAACTCACTAATGCTGAAACAACCTTCTCTGTCAGGAGATTCCTCCTGGCTAATCTAAAGGCTCCAGATTGCAATTAAAGCCTATTTCCTTTGGGTTTGCTGGAGAATAGCTGGCTAGAGTCTCCCATGTAATAGCTTCTGCTTACTTCAAGACCTACCAGGAAGTTGGTGAAAACATGGTGAAAAGTTTAAATTGGTGTTGTTAAGGTCTATTGTAGAAAATGAATGCCTCTAGGGCCAGCAAATTGCCTTCTCTGTAATTTAAGCATTTTTTCCACACTCACCCTCAAGGACAAATAGATTTTACATTGTAAATACTTGGTCTGGCCCTCTGCTTTCCTTTCCCTCTCCCAACTGTAAAAGCCCCAGATATTCTTCTGATGATCTTGCCTCACTGAACTTCCCGTGATGGAATAATTTTCTAATTATTTACAAAGAATTACTTCCAGCAACAAATCCAGTCAGGCTACTATTTAGAGGGTTACTGTGGAGGATTTTTGGCTTTGCAAATAGCAAATGGACCTTCAAACTGAGAGTTGTGTCTCATAACAAGAACTCTCAGATTATTAAATTCACTTGATTAAAGCATCTACAGTTCATAAAGTACTGTATTCATTGGTGCTGTGGGGAATCAACTTTAGATAAAATACCATCTTGTCTTCAATGGAGCTCCCAGACCAGTAAAAAGATCACACATAAATAAATACTCACACACAATGCACAGATCTCTTTTATTTGAATAAAAATAATCCATAGTGCAAGTGATCTTATTACCATGTATAGTAACTGATTTGATCAAGTCAATTAGATTGTCTTGGCCTCAGTTACTTCATCTCTAAAATGAAGGGATTGGATTGTTTCCTTCTAGCCCTAAGACAATGATTCTAAAAGTGGCCTGGAAACCACTTTCCATCTATTATCTGTGGATTTGGGGCCCAGCTGGTTTGGGGAATGCTTCTGGAAAGAGAGTCCTGATCCCTACTGGATTATCTATAATTATTTATTACTTGGACCAGTGGTTTATAGTCAATCTTTTTTTAAACTAAATTTATGTTCTTATAGAACCCTATTACAAAAAGGGTTACCTTACAGATCCTGTAATCTAATATATAATCTAATGGAACCAAGAAAAGGTGAGGCAAGTTCCTTTGTTTCACATAGGTAATAGAAGGGCAGAATTCAAGTGTGAACCCAAGCATTACAACTCCCACACCAATATTCTTTCCAACGCAGGATATGCATTCCATGCTTATTACTTCTTTTATTAGTTATATCTTCTATTTTGTGCTTGAAGTGAAATTACAAATCTCACACCTAAAACTTTAAGTAGTTGCTGGTTGCTCTGAAAAGACTTTTATCCTCTAAGTAAGATTAATTTATCATTAAATTGTAAATTTTTGTGAGGAGAAGATGGTAAGAGTTTGCCAGTGATATGAACTTAAACTAAATATGCAATCTGATGAAGCCTATTGATAATTTCTCAGGATAATGTTTTAAGATGCATTTAAATATTTTTGTTATTTTTATTATAAACATTCATTAAAAATTTTGAGTTCCAAATGCTCTCCTCTTCCATTCCTCTTTTACTGAGATATAATATATCTCTTAAAAATGTGAAGTCATGTAAAACATATTTCCATATTAATCATATTAGAAAAAAAAAACAAGAAAAATAAAGTGGAAAAAAGAATGCTTCAGTTCATACTCAGAACTAATTAGTTCTCTTTCTGGAAGTGGATAATATTTTTTATTATAGATCCTTTGGAATTGTCTCAGATCATTGTCTTCATCAGAGTAGCTAAGTCTTTCACAATTGTATTGCTTTTATTGTGTACAATTTTCTGGTACTGCTCACTTCACTTTGTACCAGTTAATATAAGTCTTCCTAGGTTTTTTTTTTAAAGCAACTTGTTTGTTTTTTAATAGAGCACAGAGTGTTCTATCACTATCATGTACCACAACTTGTTCACAGCTGGTCCTCAACTGATGGGCATCCCCTCAGTTTCCAATTCTTTGTCACCACACAAATAAATTTTAAAATACTTGGGATTTAAAAGAAATTAATGAAAATAAAACCCCATTCTTTCCCATCCAAGGTTATGGATCTTCTGAAATCTTTTCATAAATGAATCTGTAGATCCCGTTAAGAATCTCTGCTTTTGAATGTATACCCTCTCTACTACCAACTTGTAGAATTTCTTACACCCTTCCAAGGTAATTCAAGTGCCATGTTACATGGGATCTTTAGCCTTTCCTGATTAATTTTTCTGTAGAAATATTATATGTGTATTCCTCCTCCCCAGTCAAACATTCCCTGAGACTAGGAACTTTTACACCATCATCTTTATAGCCCTGGTGCCTGGCATAGCCCTTTGCACACAGTTTAATAATTTTCTTATTGAATTAAATAGACTGGCCAGTAGAGATGCTCTGGCATTTGGCAGGGAGCAGTGTGCACTGTTTTGATCTCCAAATACAAGCTTTGTTTTATATAACATCTTATTAACAAGTGCTAAAAATGGATCTCTATAAATTTTACAGGTGGAGTTTGAAGTGTACGACTTCTTCTTTGAAAAGAGCTTACCAATCACAGTCCATATTTCTATCAGGACAGCAGACACGAATGCCCCAAGAGTGTCATGGAACACAGGTGAGGTTCAGAATTGCTTATAGAATCATACTATTTGTAAACCTTAAAATTTCTCAGACTTATGAATGTTGGAAATTTCCCCATTGGGGAATCTTCTACTTAAAAAAAATTCCCTAGCAGATAGTGAGAATTCTACTTGAATGTGAAAACTCCTTGCCTTGGGAATATCCCTACTCCACCCTACTTAAGTGCTTTAGGACAGAAAACTCCTTGCTGAACAATGCTTTGAAAGTGCTTTGACCCATGCTTATGGAAAGGACAGGAAGTTCTTTGAGTCATGCCTGTTTTTAAAATTGATACAATGGGATGCTAGGTACCCATATAGGTGGGGCAACTTGTAAACTACTTAAACCTAAAAGGGTGATAACTTATTCAGAGGTTTTTTCTTAATGAAATTTGTCAACACAGAACAGCAGCTTTTTTTTCTGACTTACTAAAGAGATTAAAACTACTCAGCTGTGAATTCAAAATGGGCGGTCCTTTAGAAACATCTACAGTGATTGGTAGATGTAAGGACTTGTGGGAGGTGACAGAGGAAATTTTGCCCTTAAAAATAAGAGCTTGTATCTCATTCAAGGATCTCGATTTCTGATTCTCATTCTGGAGGATCTCATTCTGAGAGACTCATTTCCTTGAGGACTGATGCTTGAGGGCTCTTTCCTTGGAGATAGATCTCTTTGAGGAGAAGTGCTATTGGAGGAAATCTCATTCTGAAGGAGAGCTCCTTGAGGAGCTCCTCTGAGGGGCACTGTCCCTCTGGGGTAGGAGCTCTGGAGGCTCTTGAGAGAGGCCCTTTGAAGCAATCTCTGGCTGGAAGACTCTTTGAGGAAGGACACTGGCCTGGTGTCACTAGTATCCTTGTTTAGTCAGAACTTGTGGTGAGTGTTAAAAAACTGACTAATTTCTCTTTTAAGACTCAGGTCTAGGCCATATTGGCTTGAGGCCCTTCATACTTATTCCTTTCTTACTCTCTCTCTCTTTCTTTGATTACTCATTGTATTGTTAATTAAAATCTCTATAAAACCCAATTGACTTGGGTATTTGAATAATTGGGAATATTTCCCTGGTGACCACCTTATATTTTATTTTAAAACCCAAGACACTGTAGTGAAACAGATTTCTGCGGTCAAATTTACTCACCCTCTCTTATATCTATCACAATTTATATCTTCCACTATTTTAATCACTACAGTTTAAGACCTCAACCATTTTAAATCTCACATATTCCTAAATTATAATCATGAGTCAGAGTTGTTATTTTTGTCATTAGGATTATTAATTATTAACCTTTGTCTTAACAATCAAGGCTCAAGTTCACCCAGTGGTAGAAAGGAAATTAGAAACTTTCTGAAGCTATTTCATCATCTATAAAATGATGACTATAAAGAAATCAAATGCAAGTAAACATAAATACAATAAAAATAAAGTAATAAAAATAAAAAAAATGTTTATCCTATCACTTCCTCATAGGCCTGCTACAAGGTTTACATAGGCCAAGGACTCCAAAGTTATTTGTAAACTTTAAAGCACTATGTAATTGACAGATATTAGACCCCAGACCCCTTGTCTCCTTCCAAAGTTCTCTCTTCACTTACTACTACAGGTGAGTCAAACAGAAGTTTTTTTTTGGTGTTAAAGGTAGGATTCAGGTGGGGCCTGACTCTAGGGCTAACATTCTACTATACTATGATGCTTTTAAAAAGATTATTTGGTATTTAAATTAATTGACATTCATTTGATAAGGTTTGAAAAATAATTTGGAATGTTTACATTTTATGCATATATAGTAATGGAAGTTTGGAATGTTTATGTTTTGGACAGTATAGGAAGTTTTGATAGGATTTGCAAGCTTTTTGCTTTTTACTTCTTTTCTCTCTCTTTTTTTAAACTCTTAGCTTCCATCTTAGAATCAGCACTGTTTATTGATTCCAAGGCAGAAGAGCTGTAAGGGTTAGGCAATGGGAATTAAATGACTTGCCCAAGATCACACAGCTAAGAAGTGTCTGAGCCCTTGTATATTTTGGAGAGAGTTTTATTTTTATTTTTATTTGTTCATTTTGAAAGGAAAGTAGAGGGGGGGATTTTAAATACAAAAAAATAAATAAAATACGGTGAAAAACAAAATATTTGTTCAATAAAAATGTTTTAATTAAAAGGTAACATTTTGAAAAATTTAAAACAGTTATATTCTTTCCCCAACAATAAAAATATAGCATATATTCATTAAATATATAATATGATATGATATATTTATTAAAAACAACATATCACATATACTTATAATAATAAATAGATAATAGATAATATATATAATAATAAATATAAAAATGTTTAGAATAGTGCCTGGGCACATAATAGGTTCTATGTAAATGCTCATTCCCCCCCTGTTTTCTAATATAAAATGAATACTCTTTAGTATAAAAGAATATAAATCTTTTTCATTTTAATCTTTTTATTGAAATATTTTGTTTTATATCATATTTATATTTGGGTATCTCTTCATGATTTGTACCCAATGAACCTTTCCTTGTTATAGAGGTTAAAAAGAAAGAAAATAGCATTTCAGCAAAATTAACCCACTTTGACTGATAGTGTAGACAACATTCCATAGTCATAGTCCCAGCATCCTTGTCAAAGATGGGGAGGGGAATTTTTTAACTTTCTCTAAAAGGTAAGTTGGTCATTATACAGTTTTAATTTGATACAGTTTCAGGATAAACGTTTGAAAGTGAACACAATGAAAACATTCAATGATAAGATTAGAAATTTAAACTTTGTGTGCAGTAAAAGAAACAAATTATTTGCCTTTGAGGTAAGAAACCAGTCTCTCAACTCTCTGATAGATCATCCACAAAAATGCCAAAATCACCTCCCTAAAGTGAATCAAACTATGGCCCTCTACTGCTCAAGAACATTAAATGGATTCCCATGGCTTTTGGTAGGCAACTAGGTGGCATGGTGGATAGATTGCCAGTCCTGGAGTCTAGACCTGAGTTCAAGTCTAGCCTCAAACACTTTCTAAATGTGTGACACTGGGCAAGCCATTTACCCTCTGCCTACATCAGTTTCCTCAACCATAAAATAGGGAAAATAACAGCCCCCCACCCCTCCCTGGGTTATTGTAAGGATCAAATGAGATATTATTTGTAAGAATAGTCTCTGGGCACATAATAGGTTTTTATAGAAATGCTTATTCTCTTCCTATTTTCTAATACAAAATAGGCATTCTTTAGTTTGTCCCTTAAAGACCTTCACAATCCGGCTGGACTTTTCCAGGATCATTACACATTACTCCTCTTCATGAACTATTTATTTCAGTCAAATTGGCTTACTTGGTGTTCCTGAAAACATTTCCGCCTTCAATGCCTTTGGCCAGGCTGTCCATAGTGCTTGTAAAGAGCTCCTTCCTAAAGTCCTTGGAAGTCTGTCCCTTGGAATCCCTCATTTTATTCAAGGCTTACTTCATGAGGCACCTCCCATGAATACCCCTTCTTGATGCCTCTCGATGTTACTGCTTTCTCTGTTCTTAAATTTTTGTTGTTCGTTTATTTTTCCTCATGCCTGACACTTTTTAAGACCCCATTTGGGACTTTCTTGTCAAAGATACTGGAGAAGTTTGTCATTTTCCTCCTCCAGCTCATTTTACAGATAAGGAAACTAATGCAAACAAGATCTTAATAAATGCTTACTAGATTGGATTGAAGGTGTCATTACTTAATCAAAATAACAGTACCTTGGACACTGGAACATCCCTCATCATCTGTTTCATGGACAGGTCTCTTCTTTCTGAGCTTCACTTCCCTCATCTGAATACCAACACTGAAGTGGCAGATGATTTCAAACTTCCTTTTTAGCTCTAAATTTTAATGGTTCCAGGATCTTAGCAAAGATCACCAGAATAGCAGTCCCTGTGAATACATTTGCTCATCAGCTTTGTGCCCCTGTTTTCCCTGGAAAGAATCGATCTATCTCAAGGATGTGATTTGACAAACTAAAGGAGAATGAGTATTTTTGAAAGGAAAATTGATTTGGAGTGCCTTAAATTGCTTTCAAAATGTCTCTTTGCAGATATCCTGGAAGGATAATCTCTTCTTTGTCTCTTCTCATGACTCTCTTAAAATACAACTATTGGCATGGCTCAGAGTTTCTAGAAACCCTCTTCTTTTTTTTTTAAACCCTTAATCTTAGAGTCAATACTATGTATTGGTTCTAAGGCAGAAGAGTGGTAAGGGCTAGGCAATGTGGGTTAAGTGACTTGCTCAGGGTCACTTAGCCACTGATAGGTTGTTTTTGGTGGTCTCAGAGATCCATTCAGATAGGAAGTGTCTGAAGTCAGACTTGAACCTGGGACCTTTTGTCTCTGGGCCTGACTCTCAATCCACTGAGCCACCCAGCCTCCCCTCCTCTTCTCATTCTTGCAGGTCTCAGTCTTCTAGAGGGACAGTCAAGGCCCATCACCTGGGAGCAGTTTCAGATAGTGGACAATGATGACATCAAGGCAGTTCGCCTGGTCACTGTTGATGGCTTACAGCATGGGAGACTTACTGTAAGAGGTGAGTGGACAGTTATCCTTTGCCTCAGGCTAATTCCCCAAACATTTGAGGTTCTATCATGTTTAAGCCACTGCACTGAGAATACACCTATGATAATAATCTTTGGGGAACCATACCAGTGATTTCTTTAGTGTAGGATGTTCCTGTTAAGGAAATCCTCCCCATATGCCAGTCAGCAACAGCTCTGCAATCTATGGGCTTTGAGAATTGTCAGTAACATAAGTGATTTGTCTGGAGTCCCGCTCACATAAGCCACAGAGTCCTGGATTTAGAACTAGAAGGGACTTTGTAGGTCACTGATTCTAAATTCCTCATTTTATAGAAAAAGAAACTGAGGTTAAAGAGATTAATTGACTTGTCCAGAGTCACACAGTCCTAAGTATCTGAATTTGATGGGAATTTGTCTTTGTATTTGAATCTGATAGAGAGATCAGCTTTCTATCCACTATCCTTTGCTCCCTCAGGGCAGCCCAGTGGCAGTGGATTGTCAGGACTGGAGTCAAGAAGATTCCTCTTCCTGAGTTCAGATATGATTTCAGACAACTGTGTGACTCTGGGCACATCACTTAACCCTGTTTGCCTCAGTTTCCTTATCTGTAAAATGAGCTGGAGAAGGAAATGGCAAACCACTCTGGTATTTTTGCCAAGAAAACCCCGAAGGAGTTACAGTTGGAGTTACAGACACAGAAGGAGTTACGAAGGAGTTACAGACACAACTGAAAAAGACCAAACAACAATAATAAATGTTCCCTCTCCAATAATGATGATAGCTTCCACTTATGTAGCAGTTTAGGCATTAAAAAAATAAAAGTCCTAATTATGTTGGTAAAGATCACATAGATATCATTACCTCTATTTTGAAGATGAAGACTTTAAGGTCCTGACACATTAGATGAGTGGCTCAAGTTAGAAAGTTGGTGGTTTTGTTTTTATATAATTTTTCATTTCCAAATATATATGTTTCTTCCTCACTGAGCTACTTTTTCTTTCTTTCATATTGGTAACCCTAACTTACACAAAATCACTGAGTGTTTGCTTAACCCTCTCTAGGATTTAAGTTTAGTCATTACAATGTCATAGTGTTCATATTCTTTTATTGTTGTTTCCATTTATCTTGTTATGGTCACTATATATATTATATATAAAAATATATATGTATATATATATATTTTTTTTTTTTGAGTTCTGCCTCCTTCCTTCTGGGTCAGTCCAGCCTTGCTGCGTTTCTTAGAATTCGTCATTCTTTCTAGTAACTGGTGAATAGCCAATGAGGAGGTAGTCTTTCCTATTCACTTGGAAATGACTAGTAGTCATGTATTGATCTCATATTCCCCAACTCCTACGGGGAGAAATTGGGTTCTGTCTAGTCATGTGTCCTCATTGTTTCTAATGAGATAATTAAGGACTTAGTTCTGTTTTTAGTAGATTCTCCTAGCTTAATTTAGTTTAAAAAAAAATTCTGAGCAAGAGAAATCTTACTATCCTCTCTTCCATTTGTCCTCATTGCCATCATTCTCCGGCGTAGGACATTTCTCTGAATTCCATAGAAACAAAGGAATGAGGTTCAAGTCTGAGCCTCAATTCAGGATTCAGGAATATAAATAATTCAATATAATAAAAATAAATGCCCTCAAGCAGGTCTTGTTATTTTGGTTATGGCTCGTCATAAATTTAAGGTGGTTGTTGTGATCCTTACTGATGAAGAAGGGTTAGTCACCTAATAATCACAAATATTCATCGTAACAAAAATACGTCTTATACTTTTTATTATATTCTGTTCTTAAGACACCAAAGGACTTAATAAAATTATCCTCTAGACATGTGTCCCTCATTGAGTTGCAGAAAGAAAACCATGATTTTTCTCTTTTCAGGTAGGAAGTCTGAGTATAAAGTGACTTATCTAGTTTCACACCAGGTCTGGGATAATTTCCAGATCTTATTTCAGTTACCATCCCTGTCCACAGCCAATGCCTTGCTTCTGTGAAGTTAATGACAGGTTTGGCATCAGAGTATAACAGATAACTTTGGGGCAACAATGGTTGTTCTATATATAAGCTATGTGGAAAGCAATATGGTTATTCCTTATGATAAAAATACAGTACCAGTTTTTAGAGCACTCATGATGATTAAATTATTTTTTAGGTGCTCTTGGTAGGGGCAGCTTTATCTATGTCACTTTACTTGAAGACTCTTCAAGAGGAATGGCCAGTGTATAATTGAAAATCTGTTACCCTAAAAAAGAACTACATTTCCCAGGAGCCCACTGACTTCCTGTCATTATGTACTTCCTATAGATAGGGGATATTAGGCAGGGACATGGAAGGTCATGGCTCTTTACTTCTGGTCTTGGGCACATGGTCTTTATTTTATATCTTCTTTATTCCCTTGATTTCTAATAATCATTAATAAGTCTCTCAAAATATAATATTGTTATCATTTTTTTAAACATTATTTTATTTGGTCATTTCCAAACATTATTCATTGGTAACAAAGATCATTTTCTTTTCCTCCCCCCCCTCCCATAGCCGACACATGATTTCACTGGGTATCACATGTGTTCTTGATTCGAACCCATTTCCGTGTTATTGGTATTTGCATTAGAGTATTCATTTAGAGTCTCTCCTCAGTCATATTCCCTCCAACCCTGTAGTCAAGCAGTTGCTTTTCCTCGGTGTTTTTACTCCCACAGTTTATCCTTTGCTTATGGATGGTGTTTTTTAGATCCCTGCAGATTGTTCAGGGACATTGCATTGACACTAATGGAGAAGTCCATTACCTTCGATTGTACCACAGTGTATCAGTCTCTGTGTATAATGATTTCCTGGTTCTGTTCCTTTTGCTCTGCATCACTTCCTGGAGGTTGTTCCAGACTCCATGGAGTTCCTCCACTTTATTATTCCTTTTAGCACAATAGTAATTCCATCACCAACATATACCACAATTTGTTCAGCCATTCCCCAATTGAAGGGCATCCCCTCATTTTCCAATTTTTGGCCACCACAGAGTGCAGCTATTAATATTCTTGTACAAGTCTTTTTCCTTATTATTTCTTTGGGGTACAAACCCAGCAGTGCTATAGCTGGATCAAAGGGCAGACAATCTTTTATCACCCTTTTGGCATAGTTCCAAATTGCCCTCCAGAATGGCTGGATCAATTCACAACTCCACCAGCAATGAATTAGTGTCCCAACTTTGCCACATCCCCTCCAGCATTCATTACTTACCATAGCTGTCATGTTAGCCAATCTGCTAGGTGTGAGGTGATACCTCAGAGTTGTTTTAATTTGCATCTCTCTGATTATAAGAGATGTAGAGCACTTTTTCATGTGCTTATTAATAGTTTTTATTTCTTTGGCTGAGAACTGCCTGTTCATATCCCTTGCCCATTTATCAATTGGGGGATGGCTTGACTTTTTGTACAATTGATTTAGCTCTTTGTAAATTTGAATAATTAAACCTTTGTCAGAGGTTTTTATAAAGATTGCTTCCCAATTTGTCGCTTCCCTTCTGATTTTAGTTACATTGGTTTTGCTTGTACAAAAACTTTTTAATTTGATGTATTCCAAATTATTTATTTTGCATTTTGTGACTCTTTCTAAGTCTTGCTTGATTTTAAAATCTTTCCCTTCCCAAAGGTCTGACATGTATACTATTCTGTGTTCGCCTAATTTTCTTATAGTTTCCTTCTTGATGTTCAAGTCATTCACCCATTTTGAATTTATCTTGGTGTAGGGTGTGAGGTTTTGATCTAAACCTAATCTTTCCCACACTGTCCTCCAATTTTCCCAGCAGTTTTTATCAAATAATAATTTTTGTCCCAAAAGCTGGGATCTTTGGGTTTGTCGTATACTGTCCTGCTAAGGTCACTTACCCCGAGTCTATTCCACTGATCCTCCTTTCTGTCTCTTAGCCAGTACCAAATTGTTTTGATGACCGCTGCTTTATAATATAGTCTGAGATCTGGGACTGCAAGACCCCCTTCATTTGTATTTTTTTTCATTGTTTCCCTGGATATCCTTGATCCTTTGTTCTTCCAAATGAACTTTGTTATGTTTTTTTTCTAAATCAGTAAAAAAATTCCTTTGAAGTTCAATGGGTATGGCACCAAATAGATGAATGAGTTTGGGTAGGATGGTCATTTTTATTATATTGGCTTATCGTACCCATGAGCAGTTAATGTTTTTCCAATTGTTCAGGTCTAGTTTTAGTTGTGTGGAGAGTGTTTTGTAGTTGTGTTCATGTAGTTCCTGTGTTTGTCTTGGGAGATAGATTCCTAAGTATTTTATTTTGTCTAAGGTGATTTTGAATGGGATTTCTCTTTCTAGTTCTTGCTGCTGAGTTGTGTTGGAAATATATAGAAATGCTGATGACTTATGTGGGTTTATTTTGTATCCTGCAACTTTGCTAAAGTTGTTGATTATTTTGATTAGCTTTTTGGTTGAATCTCTAAGACTCTTTAAGTAGACCATCATGTCATCCACAAAGAGTGATAACTTGGTCTCCTCCTTCCCTATTTTAATGCCTTCAATTTCTTTTTCTTCTCTAATTGCTACTGCTAGTGTTTCTAGTACAATGTCAAATAATAGAGGTGATAATGGACATCCTTGTTTCACTCATGATCTTATTGGGAATGCATATTTTTAGGAACAACCCTTCTATTCCTATGCTTTCTAGTGTTTTTAATAGGAATGGGTGTTATATTTTATCAAAGGCTTTTTCTGCATCTATTGAAATCATGTGATTTTTTTGTCGGTTTGCTTGTTGATGTGGTCAATTATGTGGATGGTTTTCCTAATATTGAATCAGCCCTGCATCCCTGGTATAAATCCTACTTGATCATGGTGAATGACCCTTCTGATCACTTACTGGAGTCTTTTTGCTAGTATCCTATTTAAGATTTTTCCATCTATATTCATTAGGGAGATTGGTCTATAGTTTTCTTTCTCTGTTTTTGGCCTGCCTGGTTTTGGGATCAGTACCATGTTTGTGTCATAAAAGGAATTTGGTAGAAGTCCCTCTTTGATTATTATGTCAAATAGTTTGTATAGTATTGGGGTTAGCTGTTCTTTGAATGTTTGATAGAATTCACTGGTGAATCCATCAGGCCCCGGGGATTTTTTCTTAGGAAGTTCTTTGATGGCCTGTTGGATTTCTTTTTCTGATATGGGATTATTTATGAAATCTATTTCTTCTTCTGTTAGTCTAGGCAATTTATATTTTTGTAAATATTCATCCATATCACCTAGGTTGGTATATTTATTGCCATATAGTTGGGCAAAGTAGTTTTTAATGATTGCCTTAATTTCCTCTTCATTGGAGGTGAGGTCCCCCTTTTCATCCTTGATGCTGTTAATTTGCCTTTCTTCTTTCCTTTTTTAAATTAGATTGACCAGTACATTGTGTATTTTGTCTGTTTTTTCAAAGTACCAGCTTCTAGTCTTGTTTATTAGTGCAATAGTTCTATCACTTTTGATTTTATTAATTTCTCCCTTAATTTTTAGGATCTCTAGTTTGGTTTTCTTCTGGAGGTTTTTAATTTGTTTGTTCTCAAGTTTTTTGATTTGCATTTTCAATTCATTGATCTCTGCCCTCCCTAATTTGTTAATATATGCACTCATGGATATGAATTTTCCTCTAAGTACTGCTTTGGCTGCATCCCATAAGGTTTGAAAGGATGTCTCACCATTGTCATTTTCCTCAACAAAATTATTAATTGTTTCTATGATTTCTTCTCTACCTAACCAATTTTGGAGTATCATATTATTTAATTTCCAATTAATTTTTGATTTGGCTCTCCATGTACCCTTACTGATCAATATTTTAATTGCTTTATGATCTGAATAGGTTGCATTTATTATTTCTGCTTTTCTGCATTTGAGTGCCATGTTTCTGTAACCTAGTGTATGATCTATTTTTGTGAATGTGCCATGTGGTGCTGAGAAGAATGTGTATTCCTTTTTTTCCCATTTATTTTTCTCCATATATCTATTAACTATAATTTTTCTAAGATTTCATTCACCTCTTTTACCTCTTTCTTATTTAGTTTTTGGTTTGATTTATATAAATTTGATAGTGGTTGGTTCAAGTCTCCCACTAATATGGTTTTACTGTCTACTTCCTCCTTCAATTCTCCTAGATTCTCCATTAGAAATTTGGATGCTATACTGTTTGGTGCATACATGTTGATTAGTGATATTTCCTCATTGTCTATACTCCCTTTTAAGAGAATATATTTACCTTCCCTATCCTTTTTGATCAGGTCTATTTGTGCTTTGGCTTTGTCAGATATCATGATTGCAACTCCTGCCTTCTTTCTATCAGTTGAGGCCCAAAAGGTCTTACTCCATCCTTTAATTCTAACCTTGTGAGTATCGACCCGCCTCATATATGTTTCTTGAAGACAACATATGGTAGGGTTTTGGGTTCTAATCCAATCTGCTATTTGTCTATGTTTTATGGGTGAGTTCATCCCATTCACGTTCAAAGTTATGATTGTCACTTGTGGATTCGCTGGTATTCTGATATCTTCCCCTAGTTCTGACCTTTCTTCTTTAGCTATCTCCTTTTGAACTAGTGATTTACTTTAGGTCAGTCCCTCTAGTCCCCTCCCTTGATATGCTTCCCTTTCTAGCCCCTCCCTTTTTATGCTCCCTTCCCTTTCCCCCTCTCCTTCCCTCCCTTTTTATACTCCCTCCCCCCTCTCCCTCCTTAATTTCCCTTTCTTTATTACCCTGTTGGGTAAGATAGAATTCAGGATCCCACTGGATCTAGATGTTCTTCCCTCTCAGAGTTGATTTCACTGAGAGTAAGGTTTAAGTAATACTACTTCACGCTCTCTTCTTCTCCTTCTCATATGAGAGATCTTCCCCTTCCCTTCCCATGTGTATCTTTGTATGGGAAAGATTATTCTATTTAGTCCCCCCCCCCCCATTTCTTGAAGTAAATCTTGATATTGTCGATGCTTCCTCCATCCCTTTTCCTTTCTTTGTCCCCCCTTTCACCAAATCTAGTTGATGCCCAAATCTTTCCCTATGCATGATTCTTCTAACTACTCTTATGGTGCATACAATTTTTGAGACTTACACAATACATTTCCCCCACGTATTAATATATATAATTTGATGTAAATGTAGTCCTTATAGAAGAGAGTTTGACTTAAAGAAAAAGATAAGATTTATCTCCTTTTCCCTTTCTTTCATATTTACCTTTTCATGTTTCTCTTGATTTCTGTGCTTGGATATCAAATTTTCCACTAAGTTATGGTCTTTTCTTAGCAAATGCTTGGAAATCTTCCATTTTGTTGAATGCCCATACTTTCCCCTGGAAGTATATAGTTAGTTTTGGGGGTAGTTGATTCTTGGTTGGAGACCCAGCTCTCTTGCCTTTCTAAATATCGTGTTCCATTCTTTGCAGTCTCTTAGTGTGTTAGCCACTAAGTCATGTGTGATCCTTATGGGAGCCCCCCTATATCTGAAGCTCCTCTTCTTGGCTTCTTGTAGGATTTTCTCCTTTTCTTGGAAGCTCTTGAATTTGGCAATTACATTCCTGGGAGTTGTTTTTTGGGGATTTAGTGTAGAGGGTGTTCTATGAACCCTTTCTATTTATATTTTGCCCCCTTGCTCCAGAACATGTGGGCAATTTTCTTCTATAATCTCCTGTAGAATAACATCAAGTTTATTGTTTATCTCTGGTTTTTCGAGCAGTCCAATAATTCTCAAGTTGTCTCTTCTTCCTCTGTTTTCCTGGTCCGTGACCTTTTCAGTGAGATATTTTATGTTTTCTTCTAATTCATTAATTTTTTGGCCTTGCTTTATTAATTCTTGCTGTTTTGCAAGCTCACTGTCTTCCAGTTGCTTAATTCTGGTCGTTAGGGACTGGTTTTGCTTTTCAGCTTTGTCTGCCCTTCTATTAGATGCTTCCAGGTCTTTCTTCAATTGTGAAGTCTTGTCTATCAGACTGCTGATCTCTTTCTCCCATTTTTATTTCCAGAAGATTTCCATCTTTTGGGTAAGCTCCAATTTGAGTTCTTCCAGAGCTTGTGGATAATTTCCATTTTGGGAGGCATGTTTTGATTTTGTTTGGGTTTTATTCTCTTTCTCTTCTTTTCCTTGGGTACTCCCACCATAAAAGTTTTCAATAGTCACCTTTTTCCCTTTCTTCCTGGAGGCTTGATTTTGGGCCATGTGAGCCATCCCTTTGGTGGTTTTATTCCCCTTTCCTTTTTGGTCTGGGGTCTGGGTGATATTGGGGGGGGGGTTCTGTGAATTTAGGTTGCCTCAGATTAGTTCTTCCCAGCCTCTGAGGTTTCTTAGAGCACAGGTCCCTGTGCTCAGTGCAACCGCCCCTGTGCTCAGTGAAACTGCCCCTGTGCTCTGCGTAACCTCTCCTGCATTCAGCACGGCCTCCCATGTGCTCAGTGCAGGATTCCCCCGTGAAACTGCCCTGAGAAGTCCTTTCCTTGCAGTCTTTAGATCCCAAGGATCCTGGTGTGCACCCCCCCCCCCCCCCCGACAGAGATGCTCCTCACTCACTCACTGTCCCAGTGAGCGCTCTGATACCTTACTCTGGTTTGGTGGGGGAATGGGGGGGAAGGGCGGCTCAGTTCACTTTTTTTGCAAGTTTTTCCTCCTTCTTATAGTGTGGAAATGTTCAAACCCCAAGTACCTTCGTTTCTGTGGGTTACTGGAAAGTCCCTCCATTCCTTCAAAGGTGATTTTTATACTCTTTTGAGGTAGTCTATTTCATTCGGTGCCTGGGAGAGGAAGCGATTTGCATCTAGATTGCAGCCATGTTAACCCGGAAGTGTCAATATTGTTATTATTGAGATTAATTTTAACTTCTACACCAGTATGAATGCAAATCAGTTTTCTTAGTTCCATTACAGGAGGAGAGGTGAGTGATCCTGTGCCTCTCTACTCCCAGGAAATCCACTGTTGTTTTTGGCCCCCATGAGGGCCATTGATCTTGCTGTCCAAGGATGACAAACATCTTAGGCTTCTGATGTTGATGTTGGTGATGATACATAGGAAGGAACCCCAAAATAGAGGCAGAGGATCTGAGTTCCCATCTTGGATCTGCCTATAACACAATGTAGTTTTGGATAAGTTATTTGCCCTCCTTTGGCTTCAGTTTTTTCATTTAGCCACTGATAGGTTGCTTTTGGTGGTCTCAGAGATCCATTCAGATCAAACTTTCTTTGTGGTAGTACATTGATTGCCACATGATTTTTTTCCCCTATAGGTTCTTTTTATTTTTATTTAAAGCCTTATCTTCTGGCACAGAATCAATGCTATGTATTAGTTTTAAGGCAAAATAGTGCTACAGGCTAGGCAATGGGGGTTAAGTGACTTGCCCTGGGTTGCACAGCTAGGAAATATCAGAGGCCAGATTTGAACCCAGGACCTCCCATCTCTAGTCCTGGTTCTCAATCACTGAGCCACCTAATGTCCCTACTGTAAGTTCTTTAGACTTTTATCTCAACAGCTTCTTCTCTTCTTTTTCCTCCAGGAGGGAAAGGCTTCATTTTCTCTGTAGCCGACATTCAGGCTGGGACTGTTCGTTACCATCATGATGACAGTGACTCCACCAAGGATTTTGTGGTCTTCAGGATTTTTGATGGCCATCACAGCACTCGCCACAAGTTTCCCATCAATATCCTGCCTAAAGATGACAGCCCGCCTCTCCTCATAACAAATGTTGGGATTGAATTAGACGAGGGGCAGACTGTGCTGATCCAAGGCTCCATGCTGAAAGCTTCTGACACGGACTCCAGTGATGACTACATTTTCTTTAATATCACTAAACCTTCCCAGGCTGGAGAAATCATTAAGAAGCCAGGTCCAGGACTTATTGGTAAGCCATGGGATAACTATAACACTATGAATATCCTTTTCCCTCCCTTCTATGTTCTGTGAAAATATAATTTCTTAGAAAGTCCCATATCATTATGGAATTTTTTTTCAGGTACTCCCTATAACTCCTCAGTAATTTAGAACCTTCTGGTCAGAATTTTTTTGACAGTTTCGACTTGGGTTGGACAAAAAGTTACTTTTGTATTTTGTTAAGGAAGGAAGAGCAAATTAGTAATGGAAATAAATGGTATTAAAAGCATTAAGTGGGGATGTTTGGCTAAAGTAGGAAAGCAATTGATTTCAGACATATAAAGGAACTTTTGCAAGGTCTGTTTACATTAACTGATAATGTTTGATGATTCTATTTATTAAAAGGATTAAATCAGAATCTCTACACAGCAATATATTAGCCATGAGAAAAACTACATTTCTTTTATTTAAAGTTATATAGGGCCAGCTTGTGACCCTGGACAAGTCACTTAACCCCCATTGCCTAGCCCTTACTACTCTTCTGCCTTGGAGCCAATACACCGTATTGATTCCAAGATGAAAGGTAAGGGTTTAAAAAAAAAAGTAAAGTTATATAGGGGAAGCTGGGTGGCTCAGTGGATTGAGAACCAGGCCCAGATATGGGAGGTCCAGGGTTCAAATCTGACCTCAGACACTTCTCAGCTGTGTGACTCTGGGCAAGTCACTTAATTCCTATTGCCTTATTTATAGGGAAAAAAAGTTATATAAGGATTTTTTGGTTCACCCTACCTTGCCTCTATTCCCCACTCCAAATGTTTCCATACTATTCTGCAGTGTTCTGAGGTAATTGAGTGCCCTCAGGGTACATGGTTTTTACTGGGCAGTTGTTCACTTGCTGGAGATAGGTCTGATGTTATGGGGTGTTAGGCAGATGTTGAAAATGTACATGGTGTTCTGTAACCCAACAGGCTACCCAGTCCCTGGTTTTCTTCAGAGAGATCTGTTTAATGGGATTATCTATTATCGACACTTTGGTGGAGAAACTTTTGAGGATTCCTTTGAGCTTGTTCTTTGTGACAGCCACGATCCTCCCAACCTCTCAGAACCACAGGTAAGAGACTCCTTTGAACATTCTTTGAAGAAATACTGAGGGATGGATGGTGATGCAGCAATGTAGGATCGATAGTCGGGAGCATGGGGGTTCAAAACTGCCGCTGATACTTTCTAGCAAGTCCCCTAACTTCAAGAAGGCTCAGTTCCCTAATCTATAAGATGAGAAAATAACATTTGGAACCTTTTTTCACAGGGTTATTGTGAGGCTCAAAAGGAATAATGATGTTTAAAAAACACTTTGAAAAATGATAGTTTTAAACCATTTTGGAAAAATATTGTGTTATTTTTTATTTTATTAAAAAAACTCTTACCTTCCATTTTAGAGTCAATTCCAAGGCAGAAGATCTGTAAGAGCCAGGTAATGGGGATTAAGTGACTTACCCAAGGTCACACAGCTAAGAATTATCTGGGATCAGATTTGAACCCAGGACCTCATGACTCTGGATCTGACTCTCAATCCACTGAACCACCTAGCTGCCTCCAATATCATTATTTTTTAAAATGAACTAATGACATTTAATCAACTTCTTCAAGGAAATCAAAGTATTATTAATATCTGTGGAAATAATTCAGAGAGAATATAGAAATGTATTTGAGCAAACTTTTCTCAAGTGACAATTGTAAAAGTTTAGAAATGGAAGCAAATTGATTCAAAAAGAAAAAAAAATTCAATTAAATTCAAAGAGAGAGAAAAGATCTGATCTGAATTCTGAGTTTTTGTTTGTGAGCATTGTATATTGCCAATAAGGACCATAGGATCATGGCATTGGAAGGGAGCTTAAAGGTCATTTACTCCAACTCTTTCCTTTTATAGATGAGATAATTGAGAGGTTAAGTGACAAGAACCAGTAATTAGAAGCAGATCCTCCTACTCTAGGTTTAACATTCTTCCCCTTGCACAAAAAGGATTACCTCTATTTGGATGAGGTTTTGAGTATGAACCTAACAAAGAAGACTTCATGTCTGTTATTTGAGGGCCATCTCTGGGAAGTCCAGAGAGCAGGTAGGTGGCTCAGTGGCAGATTGGTTGGGCCTGGAGTCAGGAGGACCTGAATTTGAATTTGGCCTCAGATACTTATTAGCTGTGTGATCCTGGGTAAACCAATTACCTCTGTTTGCCTCAGTTTCCTCATCTGTCAAATGAGTGGAGAAGGAAATGGCAAACCACTCCAGTGTCTTTGCCAAGAAAACCCCAAATGAGGTTACAGAGTTAGACAGGACTGAAATGACTGAACAACATTAATGGGTGTTTAATACTTAAATATTTCAATAGATTCATGTTCTCACCAATCAATCAGTGAACCAACAAGCATCTATTAAGTGCTTACTGTATACCAAGGGAGCTTATTTTTTAATATAGGAGACTACAGAAATATAAATACATACAAGAAATGGGAGCAGAGAGAAGATAACTTTAGAGGGGAAAGATTTAGTTAATAGCTTCCAGTTGTGCAGATTATGTGCTTGCTTTTTGTGTCTTCCCAAAAATTCTCCAGAGAGGGTCTTCCCTACCCCTTTGATGACATTCTAGATATTTTAATATTTTATGAACATTTAGCATTTTCAGTGACACTCTAATACTTCTTAGATTAAAAAAAGAATCTCCTTAACTTGGCATTTAAGAATTTTCACAATCTGCTTCTCACTCACCTTGCCAGTCATTATTTCCGTTTCCACCCTTTGCGTTTTGACCAAACTGGCCTACTAGTAATTTCTGAAGTTGCTATTTCATCCCCCCCACCTCTGATCATTCAGTCTACCATCTCCTTTGCCTGGAATGCACTCCCTCCTCAAGCTACTGCTTTAAGTACTCCTTTAACCACTGGGTGGCAGTGCTGCTCCAATCTGATTTTATTCATCAAATGAACCAAGCATTAAAAAGTTCCAGGGTCACCTTGGCAGTTATGGGCTCCACTCAATACCAGGAATGACTGGGAAGTGTCAGACTATCTGCAATTCTCAGAGAAGTATTGACCTTCTTCCCCCATCTTCCTAATTACCACCTCCATAAATCCTGCTCTGCCTCTTTAATATTGTGGTTGTATGCACATTATTATTCTAAGGGGTGTGATCAATGCTGACTTAATCAATTAAGACAGTTCTTGATTTCCCTTTTTGAGAAAATTCCCTTCCTTTCCCTAGCTCTATTGTATTTTACTGAACATGAGCAAAGCCTAATGATCATAAAGCCAAGTATGCAATTGTATAGTTTTTGCTATATAGAATCAATTAAAAAGAATTGTATCCCAGTATTTTTAAAGCAGTGCCATGAAGCCACATCCTCACTATCTCCCAGACTTTTTTAGTTATTACTAAAACTGTGGGCATTCAGCAAATCCATGAGTGCAGAAGAAAATGTCATGCTAGCTTCACCCCTAAAATAGCAGGTATCCCAAGTATGGGGATCAGCTCATACTTTCCAATACAGAAATTAGCAAAAATCCCAATGTAGCAAATGGGACACTGGGAATAACCACAGATTCCTCTGATCCAGATTGTCTATGTCTAATTCTGAGTCTTTCCAGATGCCAAGCCTGGTGCTTTTTCTCTGGGTGTCCTGTGGCTTTAAATTGTACAAGCTTATCACACATGACACTTGATGGGGTAGGGAGCAAGGTTGAAGGAGGTGTGCACAGGACTCTTTCTCTCAGTATTCTATACTCTTTCCCTTTATTCCATTATCTTTTCCCTTTCCTCCATTTCTCTCCTTAAAAGTCTTTCTTTCTTTCTTTCTTTCTTTCTTTCTTTCTTTCTTTCTTTCTTTCTTTCTTTCTTTCTTTCTTTCTTTCTTTCTTTCTTTCTTTCTTTCTTTCTTTCTTTCTTTCTTTCTTTCTTTCTTTCTTTCTTTCTTTCTTTCCTTCTTTCCTTCTTTCCTTCTTTCCTTCTTTCCTTCTTTCTTTCCTTCTTTCCTTCTTTCTTTCTTTCTTTCTTTCTTTCTTTCTTTCTTTCTTTCTTTCCTTCTTTCCTTCTTTCTTTCCTTCTTTCTTTCTTTCTTTCTTTCTTTCTTTCTTTCTTTCTTTCTTTCTTTCTTTCTTTCTTTCTTTCTTTCTTTCTTTCTTTCTTTCTTTCCTTCCTTCCTTCCTTCCTTCCTTCCTTCCTTCCTTCCTTCCTTCCTTCCTTCCTTCCTTCCTTCCTTCCTTCCTTCCTTCCTTCCTTCCTTCCTTCCTTCCTTCCTTCCTTCCTTCCTTCCTTCCTTCCTTCCTTCCTTCCTTTCTCTCACAGGCTTCATGAGTTGTGGGGAGAGGTTTGAGTGTTAACTTGAGCCATGAAGCTTGTCTTTCAAATGAGGCATAGATTTACCCCCTGTTACATTTATCTTCCTTCAAGGTTCACCTCAGGAGCTATCTCTAATAAAAAAAGCCTTTCCTGATTCCCATCTTCTTCCATGCTTATTCCTTCATTAAATTAACTTTTATTTATTTGAGGATATAGAGTCAATCACTTTGTATTTATTAAGTGCCTTCTATGTTCCAGGTGCTGTGCTAAGCCCTGGGGATCCAATGAAAGACAATGTAAAATTGTATCTGTAAAAATGATCTGTTATGGGAGAGATTTCTCCTTTCTGAGTTTATGTTGTGGGTAACTGCTGCCAAACATGTATTTACCACAATGCAGAGGTTAAAATTAAAAAAATATGCTTCAGCAAAGATTCAGACCTCAGAGAAAAACTGCACCCCAATTAAGAAACTTGTAAGTCCTCTTAAAGGTAAAAATATTTCAGAGAAGTAATTCTTTTGCCCACTTAAATCTTATACATTCCTCTTAGGTCATAAAAAGCTAAAGAGAAGATAGATCCATAATCCCATGCTTCTTTCAGTATTATAAAAGTTGAACAAACACTTACAGAGTCATAATGTCATGTATCTCCTAAGTTCATAAAACAAATTCTATAGATAAACTAAGTCAAGTTACAGATTAAAGTACATTTGGAGGGTTCACAAATAGACTGAGGGGCTTTTTTTACATGTTGCCAAGGAATCAGGGATAGTAGAGATTCTTTCTCTGGCTTCTTATCTAAAGAATGTTTAAAGCTCTGAGTAAATTTTCACATCCTGTGAGATGGTTTTGGTCAAATGAAGTTAATATTAAGACAGACTTTTAGTTAACCAAAATTTGCTGGATGGACATCCTTGAGTCCCAAATAATAAAAACAAAAACAAAAATTCATAACTAAAAAATAGTCCTTGTTCTCACAGAGCTCACAGTTTAATAATGGGGTAGAAAATATGCAAACAACTATGTACAAACAAAATATAAATGGGTTAAATTAGGAAGTAGTCTCAAAAGGAAGACATTAAAATTAAGAAAGACTGCCTCTGTGGAATATAAACTCTTTGAGGACAAGAACTGTTTAATTTTTAGTTTTATATGTCTGGTTCTTAGCATTGCATATAGAAAGTATTTTAATGTTTTTTGTATTGAATAAAAATTGAAGATCTTGACATAATCTGTCCAAGTAAGATTTGGTGACTAATGCAAAAGTGGGCTCAGGGAAGGAGAATGAAAAATATGTTGAATATATATATGTACATATATACATATATAAAGAATATAATAAATATACAAAATGAAAGAGACCAAAACTCACAACCTCTTCAAAAGTTTCATATGTATATGTTCCTCAATCAGAAATATGGTGAATATTAATCACAGGAAGGAAAAAAAGATCAACTGCTTATTCCTGAAATCGCTATCTTTGGCCCTAGACGCCATCAACTAGAGTGTAGGTCAAACTCATTGCAAAATTAGAAGAATAAAGATTAGAAGAACACACTGCATATACTTACAGTAGCTCAAACCAGACCTAAGTGAAAAAATAGGCTGTTAATTCTCAAAAATGAGAAATGGATAAAAGTAAGGACATTGATTCTTTTTTAAGAATAACCCTTACCTTCTGTCTTAGTATCATTTTGTAAGATAGAAAAGTGGCAAGGAAGTGTCTAAGCCAGATTTAATCCAGGTCTTCCTGATTCCAGGACTGACTCTCTATCCACTATACTCCCTAGTTGCCCCTAGGACATTGATTCTTTGAGGCAGCTTGATCGTTAGAAAAAGCAGTTGCACTAAGGATCTATCTAACACTGAAATCAAATTCCAACCCAGTCATTTACTCCTCTTTTCTTTTAAATTTTCCTCTATCTTTCAAATAAAGGGGTTGGATAAAATGAACTCTGAGGTTCCTTTCCAATTCTGAATTTATATTCTTGTGGTCTTAAGAAGAGTTTAGATATTAGATGACCAAGAAACAAGGGGAAGGTGGATAAAAAATATGTTACAATAATTTGGAATGTGAGAGAGTTAGAAATGAGTGGGAAAACATTCAGTTTATCTGCTTAAGTAGCAAGTTACTTCTTCTATTTACCATATCCCTTAATCCTCTATCTTGCTAATATTTCATTTGGAAGTTCTGGTTTAGATCTATGATAGAGAACCCAGTTAGCTGGATAAAAAGAAAAGTAAATGTTTATGGAAAGAGATACCAGGCTTAACAGGGTTTAACAGGAATATCAGGAATTCTCATGTTGCATTTAGAAAGAATTAATGATGTGGATGTAGTCTTGAGTCCTGTTCCCATCTAGAGGACCAGAATCATTTCTTTTAAAACAGATTATAAGCCTTTTTAAAAAATGGAAAACTCAAGATTTTTTTCCATATTTCCAATCCATTATTACAAATGGAATAGGTCATATTTTTATACATGCATAAACACATGAAGGTCAAAACACATCTCTCAACAGAGAATGTCATTACAATGAAAGGTTAATTGTACCCAACATTTATAATTCCTAGCTAATGGGCCAAAGTACCCATGCTTTGTAGCTCTGATTACAGTGAAATTCTATACAATGAATTATCCAGGCTGTTTCTACATTTTATGTCTGGATAGAAGTCATTCTCTCCAGGACAATTAAATTTAGCACCTGATTCTGTGGAAATTAAGTAGGAGGGAGGTGTGGGGGAAGGGAAGAAAGTGAGCTAAACTTATTATAACTCTTTTGCTCTGATTGGAAAGCCAATGTTTGCTTTTTAGTTCCTAGGGATTAAAAAGTAGTTATACCAACAAAATGAACTTATGAAACAGATTTTTGTATTGCTAAACCCTTTCTTTCTTTTCTTAAATATATGAATATATTATATCACATAATAGTATATCATAAGTATATACATACATGCATGTTTTAATATCTAATTGTGGACCTGTACAATTTCCAAAGAACTGACATTTCAGGTGCCCTTGGAAAAATGCATGTTGGGTACAAATAGGCATATAAATATAAATGCATATTGAGCATAAATAACATATTAGCAATGTTGATTTTTGTGTAAGAAGTGCTATATACAACTGTGAACTAGGAAATGTTTGGTCAGAAAATAAGGTGGTCAGGTCATGCAGGATGCGAAAGGGATCATAAGTGGACAGCTTCAGGCTGCCCTGGTAATCATCTAATGTTAAAACTCTTGAAAGAAGTTGTCTAGTGGGTGTTAGGTAGATTTATAGCTGGACTTAGAAAAGAACCACACAAAATGAGAAGGCACAAATGGGCAGTTATCCTCATTTTGGAAGAAATACTCCAGTGGATGAGATCATGGATTCACTGAAAACACATGATCTCACATCCCCATCCCCAGCTCCATGTTTTATCCAGATTTGTGATTTCACTGGTATAGGAAATCCCAGGTAAAGACAGTCCTTCCAAAAGAGATCAGTGCTTACTCTGTGAGTTAAATTCTTAGTTGCTTGGAGCATTTACAAGTTGAGTGACTTATCCAAGGTGAAACTTGAAGGGTGTGGCTCCTCTTGATTCCCCTCTTACTTCAGGTTTTGCGTCAGGATCCTCACCCTCTGTGGCATCGGGGCTGCCTTTACCTTTTTGGTCCAAGGGATATTTAAGTGAATCCCAAAGTCAAATTTTAGGGTTCTTGTTAGGAGATTTATATGGCCATTCATAAACCATGACTTGATTTCTCACAGAGAGGTATTTTAATCTCTTACTCTAGAGTTTCAGCATCCTGGAGTAGATAGTTTGTTAAATACAAAAGAAAAAAATATTCCAAAACAAACAAGCAAATCCTTCAGGGCTCTCCCTCATGAATACCTAGATATCAAGTAATGACATGTCTGTATTCAAAGGTAACAAGTTCATTTATTAAAAAGAAAAAAAAAGAATCAGACTAATGAATCACCATCAGCAATGTTGTTATTTTTGTTTAGTCATGTCCAACTCTTTGTGATCCCATGGACCATGGCTTTCCATGGGGTTTTCTTGGCAAGGATTCTCAAGTGGTTCTCCATTTCCTTATCTAGTGGATCCATTTGTTGGGCAATCAATTTTAGTAACTTCTTCAAGGACCATAGCTAGAAAGTGTTTGAGGCTGAACTTGAAGTCAGGACCTCATGATTCCAGGCCCAGTGAATTGTCCCCTGAGTTACCTAGCCACTTCTTGCCTTACCAAGGTTGTGACTTTCCCAAGATCACTTACCAAGGAAATATCTGAGGCTAGATTTAAATTCAGGTCTGTCTGACTCCAGGACTAGTGCTGTTAACCATTTAGCAACAGCTACCTCTATCAGCAATAGAAAATAACAAAAATAGGACTTAGAGGAAAAGGAGAAGAACGGAAAGGAGATGCCTAGTTTGAATTATTCAGTCTCTCCCACCTGGGCAAATGTATACTTTCCAATAGTGGTTATTACTGTTGTGAAATTATGTTTGTTAAAGTTTAGACTTGAATCCAGTTCTTCCTGGTTCTGAGTCTGGACTTCTACTCATTATACCAGGCTGCCTACTTATCATTTAATCATATAATAATGTTTTTCAGTTGACTTTTTTGACTTTCAATAACTCAACTGGTCCACTTGAAGCCAGGTTCTATAGTCAGAGGGTACAATCAGAGTCTCTAAGGATTGACCCAAAGCAAAATCTCACATACAGAAGTTGATGTTATAAGGGAGACAGGAATTGGAAGGGTTAGGGTGAGGGCAGGAAGGAAGTAAACCCATCTAGGTATAATCATGGAGAAACCACCCAAATTAAAACTGGGGAGGACTAGGGTTTGAGGGGAAAGAATAATTATAGAAGCAACTTCTCTCATTCTTTCACCCTGAATATTCTAAAAGTTGACTCTGAAAATCAAGTCAAAATTGGCATCTTCAAAAAGAGTTCATCTAATTCCTTATCCATCAAAATAGGGATAATCCTTCCAACCCCAAATTAATCCCAATAATTTAACAACCTCAGTAGAGTTGTTTTGTGGAAAGAATTTTGTAAACACAGAACTCTGTATTGAAAAGGGCACAGGTTTTGGAAACCAGGGTTGGAGACCAGGGCATGACCATGGGGCAAGCAAATTACTCTCTAGAATGAGATGAGCTAGGAACCAACTAGGACTACCTACCCAAGACCATTCCCATAATATTATGTTGTGATATGAAATTTGCAATATGTTATTAATGCTTTCTCCCTACGATTCCTAGGAAAGGACAAAAAGTGTAGATTTTACCATTTGCCATTGTTTAACTGCTTTATTGCCTTCAATCAAATACTGCAACAATTTGTTAGTTGCTTATTATATACAATGCCCTGTTTTGGGTTTTACAGGTCCAAAGGTGAAAAATGACTCAGTAGTCCCTAGTGATGTGGCAGACTAAGGAGGGAAAGTAGGATAGAATATGTACTCAAATAAGCATGGTATAAGGTACAATGCTATAGTGGTAAAATAAAGATCTGGACAAAGGACAATCAGCACAGTGCTGGGCATGTGGTAGGTACTTAAAAAAGGCTTATTGATTTGATAAAGTGATTGTGGAAAGTCTAAGAAGAGAAAGGCCACTTTCATCAGAAAGCATCAGGGCAAATTCCAAGAATCAGAGCTGAATCTTAAAAAAAGAATTTCAATAAGTGGAGATGAGTGTTGTTCAGTTATTTCAGTTGTGTCAGACTCTTCATAACTCTACTTAGGATTTTCTTTGCAAATAAACTTGGAGTGGTTTGCCATGTCCTTCTCTAGCTCATTTCACAGGTGAAGAAACAGAGGCAGAGGGAAGTAACTTGCTCAGTCACATAGCTAGTAAGTGTCTCTGTTCAGATTTGAACTCAGGAAGAGGAATCTTCCTGATTTCAGGCTCAGCACACTATCCACTATGCCACCTGGCTGCCCCTAAGTGGAGATGATTGCAGCGAGCAGATTCTGGGCATAAGACGTAGTTTATTTCTGCACAGAGGAAGGAGAAAGCAGGTATCTCATGATCAGGGAACAGTAGCTCATTCAGCAATAAAATGTAGAATGCTTAAAAAAGGATAAAAAGAATGGATTAAAAAGTGGATCGAGTGGATAAAAAAGAAAGAATATGAGGGTTTAAAAGATTTTATGTATATGTAAATATATATATTAATGCTGCATAAACAAAAAAGAAATAACATGCTATAAGTTGCTAGAAATAGATTTATCATCTCCATTATAATACTTATGACCACATATTTATATTTGTGTTAAATGTATTCTTTAGAGATGGCATTAAGTAGGAGGGAACCCCCCCACAGTATTTATTTAACTTAAATTCCTGTTCCAGAAGTAGTCTATTATATGCAACAATTATTTTGGAATAGATTTAATAATGTTAATGCCACAGAGAAGGAATATCCACTAGAGAGGATAGAGCATCTCTGATGCTTATTAGCTCATGATGCAAATCTTTTAGTCTCTTTCACCCTCAGCTTATTCTCTAAAACCATATGTAACAGATGGGTTGTGACACTGGATGTAGGTTCAGATTTTTACCAGTTCAACCGGTTCTCCATTTTGTTTTCCAGGTAGTGGTGATACACATCACCCCAGTGGATGATGAACTTCCAAAAGAGGTTCCTGGAGCGATTCGGCATTTGGTTGTCAAGGAAACAGAGGTGGCTCATCTCACTAAGAAGCATCTACATTTTGTGGATACAGAATCTCAGGATAGGGAGCTTCTCTACACAATAACAAGACCTCCATTTTCCTCCTTCAGATATGAGTATGTTGGTTGGAAGTTGAGATAAGATGGAGGGGGATAAGCATTTTAAAATACTTTGTGCTAGGCTCTAGGAATATAAAAGCAAGAACAAAATGTCTCTGCCCTCAAGTATTTTGCCCTAGGATTGGAGAGTTCTAAAGTATAGCAGATTACTCCAAAATATACATTTTAATAAATATTTAGTATGTAATAATAATTTAAAATAAATATTTAATAATCAAATCAAATCAAATATTAAATAAATAAATAATTTAAAAAAACCTTTTTAAAGTCCATTTTGTATGCAGAGCACTTGATAGTAGGAGACGAATAATGTTTGGATACAAAGGGAACAAGCATTATTAAGATCCTACTATGGGTCAGGCATTTAACAATTTACAATTACAATATTTGCAAATATTCTTTAATTTGATTCTGTAATGTAATTGCAAAATAGGTCCTATTATTATCCCTATTTTACAGTTAAGAAAAATGAGATAGAGGTTAAGTGATTTGCCCAAAGTCACATAGTTAGATTATATAGTTAGTGATATTTATATATTTGAACTAATATATATTATATAATATATTATATTATATATATAATATATATAAACTAATATATATATTTGAACAAATATATATTATTTATATATTTGAACTAAATATATATATTTAGTTCAAATTTAAACTTTCTGATTTCAGGCCCAGTGTTCTACCCACCTTGCTTCCTAGATAAGCCATGGACTCTGCCATCATGGAACTTGGAACCTGGTGGAGGGATAAGTCATGTACATAGATAACGTTAAAGCTAAGAGCATTAGAGTTCCAAAAAAACAGTGACAGGTTGTCTAAGGAAATAATACACATAAAGTACTTTCTGAAGCTTAGTCAAAGAGTTGTGAATTATTATTATTATTATTATTATTATTATGGGGGTAAGGTAATTCTCCAACAAGAGGGAATCATGGAAAAGGTGGCTTTTGAGTTTTGAGTCCATAAAAAATTTAGTAGGCAAAGATAGGAGGAGGGTCATTTATTCTAGGAACAGGGAATCTTCAGAACAGAGTAATGGAGGCAAGACAAAACATGGAATGTTCAGGGAACAGATTTATATGACATAACTTAGACTCAGGAGTTACGTGATGTGATTTCAGTTTCAGTACTTTAAAATACAGTATCCACCTTGGCCTCAAACTTATCCTCTTTCAGAGTCATGGAATCACCATTTCTGTGCTAAGAGAAAGCACATGGCCAGAGAAGAAGCACGTTATGTTTGTACCCTAGACAAAATATCAGTCCAATAGTCTTGTGATGGCAATGATAACTTCTTTGATCATGTCAAAAGATGAAGAATTATACTCATTTTCTAAACTATGTTTGGATCAGCCACGATACAACTGCCTTGGGAGTAAACACGCCAACAATGCCATTTGGTAATCTTGGCAAACAATGACAGTCAGGAAGTATGTTATCTTCCTGGCCTGTGAGATTTGAATTTGGAAAATGAGATCTCAAATTTGATGGAAAATGCACTAATTGGCGCTAATTTTTCTCTTTAGCCATTCTGATGCTGGGAAATTGTTCATGGTGGATAGCATATCGAAGCTAATCAAGGATCCTGCAGCTCTGGGACTGAGATCATTTACCCAGGTGCGAGATTGTGTATTAATAGCAGGTACACAGAGCTTACACAGTACAACAAAAAGGCATTTTGTTGTTGGGTCAGTGAGGAACTAGGCATGGGGACCAAAGTTGGACTGCTTGCTGACTAACCTGGTCATTTTTTTTCCTTGACTCACTCTTTCCTTACTCCTTCTGCCTTTCCTATTGTCCATGAGAAAGAGAAGACATATGTGCCAAAAGTGGGAATGTGGAAAAATTGGTGCTCAAGGCAGAAGAGATTCAGGAGCCACAGTAGAGTAACTGATAAGATGTTTTCCACGGACACAGATTCAGTCTGTGTCCATTTAGTGTGTGAGTAGAATTTGTAGTGATGTGTAATGTGAGTGAGTTCCCTAGATCATAGAACTATCTGTTACATTTTCAAAGATAGTTTTAAATTTGTAAATTTATATTACTTATAAGAAATAAATGACATTTAAAAAGCGAGGACATTCACAAACTGTTAAGTAACACACACACACACACACACACACACACACACACATATAAAATGTCCTAGCTCTAACATTTACTAGGTGTGTAACTATGGACACTAGTTATCTAACCTCTTCAAGCTTTAATTTCTTCAACTGTGAAATGATAATAATAATGTCTAGCATATCTACTTCACAGGATCTTTTGAGTCCCAAATGAGATAATGTATTCAAAGCATTGTATAAATTTTAGAACACTGAATAAATGCCAATTTTTGTTAATTAATGGTATTAAGAAATAATAGCTTCTTGATGGCAAAAGACTATGGCTTCTTCATCTTTGTATCTCCATCAGCAGCCTTCTCCAGCTCTATGTGGATAATAGAAGCTCAGTAAATATTTGCTGAATTATTATTATCTAAACTTGCCCAAATTAAAAAAAAATGTCATTCAATATAACACTTTTACTTCAGTCCTCCAGTATTTACCCATGTTCCACTTGTTTGGACCTGTCACACTTATGCTTTACCGAAATTCCATTTGATAAGTTAGAGTCATGTCCATACTGTAATGTGACTTCATGGCATTCTTTATGTACAACAGTATATAAACCCAGGCAGATTGATCTTTCGTTATTCACTGGCACAAATGAAAATTATACAACCCTGACCACTAATCCTCCAAAAAACTGATAGGGGTCTCCTATGAATTCCCAGAAATCTTTATTATTCAGATGCCCTGAAGGAATCTTTCTAACACTGTCAAAATTCTTGTACAGTAGCTACATCTGAATCTGGTTCCACAACCACTGTGGGAAGGTCTTAATGAGAGGCAGTGATGTCTAATTACTGTGATTGTAGAGTTTGGAAAAGAGAGAAATATCTGAGGGGGAAGGAGAGATGCTGGAGGCAGTTTACCAGATTAGAGCCTATTGATAATTGTCAATGTGGGCATTTACATTTCAGAGATCAGAAAATGCTACAAATTGAGCTTCATTTATTGTTGTGTTTGAAAGTGTTAGAGATGATGTTAATAATTCAGATAAACTTAAAAGTAGATCCTCAATACATTTTCCCCTTGGAAAGCCGATTGGTAAACATTTACCAGGATACCCTTGGAAATATTCCTCTTTATTTTGATGTTTCTTTGATGTGAATCCTGTGAATCCTGACCCCAGATTTCTAGATTGAAGTTGCCATGGTATATAAAGACAAAAATGTAGAAATATACTGAACTTTCTTTCACATGTCTCTATCTACCCTTTGTTTGATTCTTAGCTGTCAGATCCAGCAATTTAATTCATTTGACCAGACATTTATGAAGCCACATTTATGCTAGTTAGAACACTGTACTAGGTAGTAGAAGAGAAATAAAATTTAGGCAAGATATGGCCTCTGCCCTTGTGTAGCTCATATTCTATTAGGTAGACAGGTATTTACACATACAATACAAATGTTTTAAAGAAATAAAAAATAAAGGGTGAAATGAAGTCTAGTTGGAGGTTTGTGTCAAGCAGAGAGGGAGAGGTCAAGGAAGGCTTGTGAAAGACATGGAATTTAGATTGGGTTGTGGGTTACATCCATTTCAAATAAAATAAACCAAGATTTGTTGCATATATATTGTGTCTAGGCTATGAGAAGGACATAAATGTCAAATAAGACCCTATTCTGGCCTTTAGGGAACTAGTGGAAAATGCTAAGACTTAATCTAATATTTTAATGAATCAGATTTCCAATGATTCTTTCTACCACTGAAGATCCTAACCTACCTATGCCTTCTTAATTCTGTTTAACTCTTATCTATGTCTTTCCAGAAATCCTCCATAGATGATCTGCTCCATTCACTGGGCACCTTTCTCTATGACTTTTATTTATTTTTTAAAATTAATTTATTTAGTCAATTTAGAACATTATTCCTTGGTTACAAGAATCATATTATTTCCCTCCCTCTCTCCCCCCCTTCCTGTAGCTGACACACAATTTCACTGAGTTTTACATGTGTTCTTGATCAAAACCTATTTCCATGTTGTTGGTGTTTGCATTTCTCTATGACTTTTAATATTACATATGATATTTGTGCTTTCCATCTGGTTTCTCTAGCTCTGTTACAGCACCAACTTATCTCCTTTTATGGTCCCATCATCATCATCACCACCATTATCATCATTATGAAGGCTAACATACCTGTAGTGCTTTAAGGTTTGCAAAGTGCTTAACCAAATATTCTCTCATTTTATCCTCACAACAAATGTGGACGATAGCTGCTACCATTAGTCACATCTTACAGGGGATGAACCGAGGCTGTGACAGATTAAGCAACTTGTCCAGAGTCCATAAAACTAGTGACTATCTGAGGTTGATCCAGGTTCTCGTCTTTCTGATTCCCAGTTGAGCAGTCAATGCCCTTTGTGCTATCTAGATGATTAAATACTGTTAATGTATTTTCATATCACTTCTTATGAAAGAGTCATTCCTGATAATGCCCTGCATACTACAACCACATCCTGCATGTTTATTATTAATCGTCCTTCAGGTCACTTGTGATTCTTCTGAGATTTATCATGTTTTATGATATACAATTACCAGGAAAACATTGATATGAAAAAGATAGGATTTCATTGCAGGGCACAGCTTGGGGGTCACTGAAAATGCTGCCAATTTCCCAAATGAGATCCTGCCCACTTTCCTCCTATTCAATGCTAAGCTCCACTAATTGCTTATCTATAAATAGGTGAAGAGACATAAATAACCATATGAGTATAATGTGAAAACAGTAAAATTGAAACAAGATTCTGTGACTTTCAGACAAGAGAGGAGGGCATTACCACAATTTCCTTTCTTTCGTTTTCTTTCCTAATTTGTGAAAAAAGATGATTTAACCTCTCAGAGACCATCTTAGAAGAGATTTTAAGGCTACGTTTAAAAATTGCTTTTTAGGATGATGAGTGCCAATTGATATATAAAACTACATTGTAAGCTCTTGGTTGCTACTGACCTGTCTTTCAATTTGTTAATTGTCTTTGCAGCATGCTGTAAACTACATGAAGGTGGCTTACATGCCACCCATGCAAGACATTGGACCCTATGTTCAGCATGTTCAGTTTGTTTTTTCCATCAGTAACCAGCATGGCGGCACTTTGCATGGAATTTGCTTTAATATTACTATTCTACCAGTGGATAATGAGGCTCCTGAGGTAGGTACAACTTTGAAGAGAAGTAAAAGAGGGAAAAGAAGGAAGGGCAGAAAATAATTAAACTAAGGTTTCAATTTCTCTAAGTATTTTATTTGACCTTTTGTTAAGCTATAGTTTCAGAGTTATAGTTAGCCATTGGGTTGAGATTCATATAAAAGGCTTTTAAATAAACTTTTGAGACAAATTTAGAGACAAAATTATTGAAGAAAGGGCAAGGGAGAGACCCTGGGAAACTAAACCTCATGAGGAAGATACTCCAAAACACTGATCCCTGTGAGTAAAGCGCCCATTCTTAGAAATTTGGTGTTCAGCCCAATTATTTCCATCTTTGAAAAGGAATGTAATGTGCTGCCAGTACCCATTAAATTGAAGAGTTTTAGGGCAAAGCCCAAATTTCCCCAGACCAGGGATCTAGAGCTGGAAAGTATCTCAGAGATTAGCTAGTCTAAATTCATTTTATAGATGTGTAAATTGAAGCTACGTGGGGTTTAGTGAGAGTTCTAAAGATCATAAGCATTAGAAGTAGGATTTGAACCCAGGCCCAGAACAAATGCTTTCCCTTCCTTTAAAACACTCTTTCTCTGATTAGATTAGGAGCAATCTAAGAGTAAGATGTGCAACATCTACTTTCTTTCTATAACATAAATAATAGGGTAAGAACTCAATTAAATTGAAAAAGAATAAATATTCCTTAGATTTTTAAAAATAACATCCTATAGATATCATTAACTGGGAATGTAGAGAGATTTGGGTAGAGAGATTTTTCACTTCTCATGTGGCTATAATCTGCTATCTAAAAAGTGAGACTTTCTAGTTCCTAGATGTGGGGATATTTTCAAATTTCATAAATATCTCTTTAATTTTGTTTTCTCCTGCTTCCTTGTGTCTCACATGTTGAACAGAGGAAGGAGATTAAATTATGGGTTTCCTAGCAACCAAAAAGTGCTAATTTGCTTTCACTGCAGGCCAGCAATGCTACCATATAATCTAGATAGGCTTTATAATTTTCCAAAAGGAGCTAAAAATGGATTTATTCTTCTTTCTTTCTTTATCATCCAATGTTTAGATAAATCTTAAGGAGCTGTGGCCCATTATTAAAATATGGCTTGCCACATGTACTGCTTCTATAGTTATGGAACTGAATTTTTTCTTTTTTAAATTAAATTTAAAAATTTAAATTATAAAGTATTTTTTCTCTCTTCTACCTCCTGCCACCCAAAGGGGTGTGTGTTGAAAGAGAGAGAGAGAGAGAGATAAAGTCAAGCAAAATATTTCCCAAATTAAAATACAAAATATCCAAAAATAAATCTCTCTCTCTCTCTCTCTCTCTCTCTCTCTCTCTCTCTCTCTCTCTCTCTCTCTCTCTCTCTCTCTCTCTCTTTCTGTAGCATTTTTCTTTTTTAGTCCTTGGGAGCAGGGCTCATCACTTAGTTGATCCAAGTTTTAGGTCTTCCAAAATTATGCATTTTTCTTAATATTGATGTTATAGTACAAATTGTTCTTCTGGTTTTGCATTCTTTTTTCAGCATTAATTCATAGTTTTATCCACTTATCTTTGGTCTGTTTCCCCCTTAATTTCTTTCTATACAATAGTATTCCATTAGATCATATACCACTGTAAACCAAGGAGATTGATATTTCTCACATTTTTTTCAGCCCTTCCCTCCTCAGAGTCTATAAATATCATAATAATCACCATGTGTGGTCTCCTTTTCTTTTCATCAAACACAAAAACATCCAAAGCATGATCTTCTGGAATTAAAAAGGAGATAAAAATGGAATGGCATCTCTTTTGCTTATTTGTGTATTTGGGAAAGAGGATAAATAGGGAGGCAATATAATGGAAAAAGCACTGAATGCAAAATTAATGTACCTGGGTTTGAATCCCAGCTTTGTCATTTATTAACTAATATGAACCTGGAATCAGGAAGTCTTAAGTTCAAGTCTGGCTTCAGACACTTATGAGCTCTGTGATCCTGGGCAAATCACTTAAACCTGTTTGCCTCATTTTCCTCATTTGTAAAATGAGCTGGAGAAGGAAAAGACACACCACTCTAGTATATTTGCCAAAAAAGCCCTGAATGAGGACACAGAGAGTCAGACATAACACTGAAAAACAACTAATGTGGCTTTGGGAAATTGATTTTAACTCTTAGAGCCTCACTTTCCACATTTGTAAAATGGAAGTGATGGTGAACAAGATGATCTTTTAGGTCTTTTTTGCATCCAAAGATTAAATGGCTTGATGGTCTTAAATTAATCACTTTATAAAATTATTGTTGTTGTATTATCATGCACAGGAGTCCTCTTTCAGCAGTATTCTCTGCCACTTCCCCTTTTTTATTCTATAGTCCATTACTATTTTGGGGAAACCAGTTTTAACCTGTACAAAGACAAATTTGTTAAGAATGCACCTACCATGTAAGGAATCCTTGTCCTTTAAGTACACTCATCATTCAGGGCATTTTGTAAATTGAACAGAAAAATATGTTAAGACATTGCCTTAAGAAAATTAATAATTCATGCATAATAACTCATACTTATTTTAGGAGAAATATGCTTAGAGATAGGAAACTCAATAAATGAAATGAAATGAGAAAGTGCTTTCTTTTGAACTGGAGTAAAATAGACAGAAGTACTTTGGGGGGGCATCCTACCAGTAAATAGTTCTGTGATGTACTAAAGGGAAAGGAGTATTGGGCACTGAGTCAGAAGTCCTTTGCTTGAGTCCCAGTTCAGTCACTCACTAGCTGGGGAAATCATCTAATTTCTCAGAGCCTAAATCTCCTCATATGTAAGATGGTGATAATAATACTTAAGCGACCTTCCTTATAGGCATATTGGGAGGAAAGTGCTTTGTATACATTAAAGCACCACTTACATGTGAATTAACATTATTAATCTGTTCTGTGGGAATGAAGAAAAGACTTTGTTAAATGAGGCACTAAGAAGCAAAATTAGCTTATTAAGCTTGAAAAAGACAGTCACGAGGATGATTCTCTAAACGAAAAACTTACATTGAGAGAGAAGCTCTAAGGGCTTTTGACTCAAAACTGACTTGAAGTTCCAATAACTTGCACAAACTCTTGAAAAAAGGTGCTGGTGCTGAAATGATGAAACATATATCAAATTCAAGGTAGCCTGGAGGATAAAGTGATGAATAAAATATTAATGAAGGAAAGAAGGAAACATTTATTAAGCACCTACTATGTACCAGACCCTGTGCAAAGTATTCTATAAATATTATCTTAATTGATTCTCACAACAACATTAGAATGTAGGATTATTCCCATTTTGCAGTTGGAGAAACTGAGGAAAAAAATGTTAAATGACTTGCCCAGGATCATGAAGCCAGTAAGTGCCTGAGGCTGAATTTGAACTCAAATCTTCCTGAATCCAGGTCCAGCACTGTATCAACTGTGGGGATATGGGTTAAACTAGATTCCTATATCCATTCTTCGATTCTGTGGACTAGAACATAAATTTTTGTCTCTTTGAAAAATTGCTCTTTAGTGCAATCTCTGAAAATATTGATGGTTTGATATTTTGATTATTATTCTAATAAAGAGCTTTGATTGTTGTTATAAAAATGTAATAAATAGAGCTGTGACATACCACTTGATGCCAGCATACCTAAACTGTAGGTTCCATTTTTTAAAAAGATTGAATCAGAAAACCTAAATTTATGAAGTGATAGCAAAATATTTTAAGGTTACAGAAGCCAGGGTTCTGTTCAAACACATGGTACATTTGTATATGAGAAGGAACTCTGTTTTTGCCAGCCAACTTCCTCCTCCTTCTATGGAGAAGGAATTTGGCTGATCATTACTTTTAGTCTTTAGCAACTTAATTATACTTCACATTTGGAAACAGTTTTTCAGAAATGTATTAATTTCAAGTTACAAATGTGAAGGACATTATTATAAACATTTATATTGCATGGTTCCCCTATTACTTTATTATGCAATTCAATTCAACCAACTTATATTTAATAGCTATTGTGTGCATAGCAAAGTGCTATTGTACATTTGTCATATGTCTGACTTAAACTGTTTTCAGGTTTATTTTGAACAACTGAGCTTTATTTAAGTCTTATTGTAAGTATAAAAAGATATATATTGGGGGCATCTGGGTGGCTCAGTGAATTGAGAGCCAGACTTAGAGACAGGAGGTCCTGGGTTCAAATCTGGATTCAGACACTTCCTAGCTGTGTGACCCTGGGCAAGTCACTTGACCCCTATTGCCTAGCCCTTACCACTCTTCTGCCTTGACTCCAAGATGGAAGGTAAGGGTTTACTATATATATATATATATATATTTACTTTCCTCTGTTTTTTCTACACTCCAGTATGAGCAAACCACTCTTTTACTGCTAAATACACCTTAATTTAAATTAAAAAAATTTTTTTGAGGTCCAGGAGGTTATACTAGGCTGGGCTGGGCTAAACAGGGGAAAGGCCCAGCTTCAAGACTGACAGACACCCACACAACCACCTGGATAGGTCATGTGGTAGGGGGGTGCCTGGGACCCTTGGGAGGTTGTGATTATCCAAGGTTTCAAAGCAAGTAGGTGTCAGAAGTGAACCTTAAAGCTAGCTCTTCCTTTCTCCAAGACCAATTCTTCTCTATATTTTCTTCCCATTTTAGTTATTTTGTTTTAAGAGAAAGAGAAAGTATTATCCATTTTGTTTATCCTTGTTCTTAATATGTTATTTTTATTCTAAACTTTGTGTCATGAAAAATGTTTTAAAGTATCCCCAGTCTGAGACTTACAAATTAATTTTTAAATAGATACTTCATTTGTTTGTCTCTTTGAGGAGAACCAGTGAGTTGAGAAACCCCTTGCTTATTGAGCCCATTTCAAACGTCTTTGCTTAGTATTTAAGGCTCTTGCACAATCCCAATTTTCCTGACTTATTTCATGATTACTCTCCTCTATGTATTCTATGCTCCAACAAGACTGAACTACTCTTTTACTTCTGAATACACTTTCACTCCAAGCCTTTGTTCCCCTTATGTCCTCCAGTGGAATGCTCTCTTTTCTCTCTTTTCACCTATTGAATTCCTAGACTTTTTAAAAAATCTAACTCAAATGCTACCTCCACCATGAAATCTTCCCCGATTCCTCTAGTTGTTGAGTGGACCCTTAGTGTGATGCTATTGGGGTAAAGGAGGAAAAATTTGATATAAAATTCATTGCACAGAATAGAATCAATAGAACTTGGTAACTGACCATGAGAAATGAGAGAGAGGAAAGACTCAAAGATAATGCCAAGACTTGGAACTTGAGAGAGTGGGTGAATGATCACTGACAGAAATAGTGTAGTCTGAGTGGAAATCAGATTTAGGGAACAAGGTAATAAACTTGGATTTGGTCATATTGAGTTTGAGGTGCCTATGGGCCTTAGAGGTGGAGATGTTCCAAAGGTACCTGGAGATGCAAATGTAAACTCAAGATAAAGACATTTTCAGAATAAAAGTGATAGTTGAAGACAATGGACTGACTGATATCTCCAAGGATAAGATAGTGTAGAAAGAGAAGAGGGGAGGCCAAGGAAAGATCTATAGGGAAAAGGGGAACTTTGGTTTAATTTAATTTTAAATTTAATTTAGTATGATTTATTATTTGTTGGAGCATTTTTTTAAATCACAGAACTTTGAATGCTTCCTTCTTCCAGGTGTTCACCAACTCCCTGCAAGTAGAAGAAGGAGGTCTATGTATCATCACAACAGAACACATTCTGATTTCAGATATGGATACAATACAAGATAAAATCAGACTGTCCCTCCAGAGAATGCCACTCCATGGAATGGTTGAACTGAATGGTTTTCCTCTAAGCCAAGGAGACAAATTTTCATGGGGAGACCTCCATGCATTAAAAGTTAGGTTAGAAAAGCTTAATGTCTTCTCAGTATATGCTTGAGCATACTAATAAGGGCAGGGGATGTTTATTTGGAGACTCATGGGATCCAAGGGATCATGAATAGATTTCAGGGGACTTACAAAAATATTTTTCAAATGAAATGGTTTCCTTTATAATTCTATGCATTTTATTCATTTAAAGACATTCTGAGAAGCTGGAAAAGGGTCAAGATTGATTCTATATTGGGGCAGCTAGGATAGAGTACCAGGCTTGGAGATGGGAGATCTTCAGTTCAAATCTGGCCTCAGATACTTCATAGCTGTGTGACCATGGGCAAGACACTTATTCCCAATTTCCTAACCCTTACTGCTCTTCTCTGCCTTGGAATTGATACTTAGAAAGTTTGATTCCGCATCTTTTTTTAATTGGTACTATTTATAATTCATTGATTTTGTCTTGTTTCTGCTTAAGTCATGGTTCTTTGTCTCTGAACTTAGTTCAGAAATTCAGCAGCCTGCAATAAGTTTAGTAAAAAAAAAAAGCAGTTCTCCTGCTAATCACTGTTCTATTCTTGCCACAAGGAAATCTGCTGTCTTTGAGAGATGTGGGTGGATACCAAGGAGACCAGTCCAGTTTCTATCTATCATGAAGCTATCCTTCAAGGATGTCTAATCCACTACTTTTGATCTTGCAGGTGTACTAAAAAAAAATGGACATTTCTTAGACACAGGAAGTAGAAGGTTGTCGCTAGTCCCTCATTCCCAATTTCCAATCAATCATATGGTTCCTCCACACCTCAGCTCTGTAACCAATGATATTGATTTCATCGTTTATGATATCAGACTCTTGTAACCAATCCTATTTTGGTCTCTGCCTACAAAGTCCTATTCGGTACTCCATGAAATCTATAAAAGAACTCTCCCTTAGTTGGGGGTTATAGCTTTGCTGAGGAAGCTGAGATCCTATTTATTGATAAATTCATACTTTATGAATAAATAGATTTTGCTTGGAACTTTATGCCTCAGTTTGTCTAAATTTTAACTATTAGAGGGATCCAGAGGACTACCAAAGCTATTCATGTCACAGAAAGGCTAAGAATCCCTAAAATTTGGTGAAAGGCTACCAAGTATTTTTGTCTTGACCTCTCAGGATGGAAGAAACCATTTCCCATGTTCAAAGGTGGCTTTTCCTATTAGATCTTAGGGAAATTTCACATATTTTAACCTGAGTCTGAGATTTGTGCCTCAAACATTTTGATTCTCCATGGCTTACAATATGATTGTGTCCAGAGGAAGGGTATATATAGATTTAGGGTGGTGCTGGTAGGAAGAAGAATCAATAAGAAATCAATAAACTTTTATTAAGTGCCCACTATGTGCTTAATTCTGGGGAAGAAAATTAATCAACATAAATCCTAAGCCAGTTATAAGGAAGTTTGTTCAATATATGTTAATACTGATTCTATTAGATTATGTTGAAACTGAGTCTATAAAATATTGACCAATGTATAGCTTGGGAGATGCTCCTCAATGACTCAGTTTTCTTAGAATGAAAATACAGAAAATAAGCACAGCAGATTGAGTCAAGTTTTTCCATGCACAATTCCTTGGTTCATTACTATTTACTGCTCTAATTTCCTCAGGTATCACCATGATGGATCAGAGGTTTTTCATGACAACATACTCTTTGAGGCAACAGATGGCACAAATTCTGCAGAATTTGTCCTTCAGGTCAAGGTTAGTGTGATGTTCCTTCCCTATATTATATTGAAATCTGGTTCTGAAAGCTCCAAGGACTATAGGCAAAGAGTAAAGCACCTTGTCCAACTCCCTCTTTTTACAGATGAGGAAACTGAGTCCTGTTGTAGTTAAGCAACTTAAGATCACACAAGCATTGGAGATGGGATCTGATGCCCCGTCTCTGTCCCAAAGCCATGGTTCTTTTCACAGTAGGACAGATATTCTTGAGGAGGATGTTCCATAAAGGTTAAATAGCTTTGTGATTACCATTACCACCCCAAAAGCCCTCAGCCCAATGGGGTGAAGGAATGTTTTTTTCACATATTTCTATGCCCTAGTACTTTTTGGAGTCCATTATAGAGTAGTTATTTACTAAATTTACTAAAATACATTATAGAGTAGTTATTTAATAAATACTTATTAACTTGACTTGATATTGTAGGAGGGGTTCAATTCAGCAGCTCTGCCAGTGTAAATTCTGAGTTGTTTTACTTTCTTCTTTAGGGTCTAGTTGTATTTAGAGAAATCTGGGGCTGAATTTGGGCCTTTGTCTCCATAGCAGACGACCAATCAGCATTTCAGTGACAGAAATGAATATTATCTTTGCTTATATTCTTTCTAAACTGGAGGTGGGGGGGGGGGAAGAGAGAGAATTCTCTTTGAAAGGCAAGTTTCAGGAAAAAACCAATCGTGTCTTCTACTTACATCATCTTATTGCTGACAATATACAGGGCAGTTTGGGAAATAATCTGCTCATTGTTACTCTTTAAACAAAAACTTATGCTCTTTGAAAACTCTTTAGAGGTAAAGCCATGTTTTTAAAAAAGTATTTCTGATTTTCCAAACAGGAGGAATGTTCTTAATTCTCTTCCCTCTGGACTTTATTATCCTTTTGAAAATTGAAGCTCTTTTTTTTTTAATACCACAAGATGGTCAACATTGATTTATTGGTGAAAAAGTTTCCTTAGCCAGAGCAGAGAATAATAGAATATGGAATGAATTCATTCAGAGCATTTGGAGCAAGCTACCTTTTTCCATGCAAATAGATTTATTTATTATATATGCAAATAAATATGCATATACACGCATGTGTTTATGTTTACAGGCATGTATACAGAAAGAAAAAACACTCACTGTTGGTTATTATGCCATAAGACATCATGGAATTCTAAATTGTCTAAATAGCCCTCAGAGGCCATTTAGTCCAACCCCTACTTTTTTACTTACAGAAGAGGAAACTGAGGCCCAGAGACATTTCATAATTTCCCTGGAATCAGGCAGATGATAAACATTAGAGGTGAAATTTGAACTTAGGCCCTCTGTTTCCAGAGCTAGTGATATAAAAGGAAATAGTTACAGTTACAGCCCATGGGAAGTATTGAGTATAAGCCCATTAAGGAAGTTCTAGTCATCCCTATTTAAGGAATGTTGGGGAATCTTTTCCCCTCAGATTTCTATATAATCATTAAGTCATGTGGGAAAATGTTATCTGTGACCATGGTACAAATCAAAACCCCTCAATGCTCCAGGCTGATCTACATAAGATAGAGGGATTTTTCACAATAGAAGTTTCCTAAACTAAGAAAAATTACAGGTCTATACCAACTGGAAAATCATCAGGCCAGTCAAATGCTGTATGAAATTAGGCCTGCTATAAATTTTCTTATCCTTTTTCCCCATCAGATGGCAGAGAAGGCACTTGTATTTTAGAGTTGGAAGAGACTTACTTAAAAAAAATTTTAATAACATGGAAGCAACTTTTAATGCACAGACTTCTTAATTTACAAATGATAATGTTCAAGTTAAATGTCTTGCCCAAGATCACCCAGGTAGTATGTAGCAGAGGCAGTTTTTTGATCCAAGTCCTCCAGCCCTAGGTCAGTACACTTTCCAATATCTCTGAGTTGTCTTTATTATTGACTCCAGCTGACTAATTCCATGCCTACTGCCTTTCAAGCTCAACTCAAAATTTCTGGAATTCACCTGCCACTTGTGTCCATTCATAGGTCCAGAGCATCTTCCTGGGTGGTGGGAGAATGGGACTGGAGGAAGGCATCACAGCCACCAAGCAACTTGTGCTAAAAATAACTTTGATGAGTTAAATTTAAATGAGTCAGAACACATGGATTAAATTTCCTTTAAAATATGTGTAAGTTGAACAATGAAAGAGAAGAGTGCTTTATATTTTGCCAGCTCTAAAACAATTGAAATACAGTGTGAGAGGGTTTGGCTGGACTCAAAATGATAACTGTACTCACCCACCCCCTTTTAAAATGTCCCTCACATGGGTCATTTTTTGCAAAATGGCACATGTGGGGATTGTTAAAAAACGCAGGCTGCTTGGCCAATTTCCATGCCTATTGTCTCATGTGTCTGGAAGATTGAAAACCCCCGTTTCTTCCTCTGTGAGCTATGGATTACCAATTAGGCAATTTGTCATTTTTTTTCCTTTTTCTTTTTTCTTTTTTTCTGGAAGCCAACCATTCCTTTTTTGCTTAGGTTTTACCTGTAAATGATGAACCCCCAGTCCTGAAGGCTGATCTCATTCCCACACTGCATTGTCCTGAGGGAGAGGAAGTGGTCATCTCTTCAGAACATGTTTATGCCACTGACATGGACAGCGATGACACCAAACTGATGTTCATGATTGTACGTCAGCCTCATCATGGGGTCGTGAGGAAATCTGGGATCACCGTGGACCAGTTCACCCAGGGAGACATTGATGCTGGAACTGTCACATACAAACACACAAGTAAATGGCATTTGGTGTAAACAGTATGGGAAGTGGAGCAGGATATAGTCAAATAAAGATTAGGAATCCTCCACTTTTGTCACCCCATTGTTCCTGAGGGCTCCAGTGTGACTGTTTATATCTCTCATTTTTCTTTTGTAAATAAAAAGCCCATAGTTTACCTTCAGACATCATGACCACACAACTTGTTCCAACTGGTTGTTTCAATATAGAAGTATATTTTAAAGACTGGAAAAGGGGATTACACAGGAAGTCAGTCAATGAGATCAGAGAATTCAATTCTCTGGGCTTTTAGTTTGGTAGTTTCTAGGCCACCAAAACAGCTTCCCAGGATACCCTGTTCATTTTCTCTACAGTCTTTCATGATGTGTTGGAGTCTGCGGGAACTGAGGTTTCAAGAAATGCTATTTTAGACAATATTTACATGTAGTTCAATGGACTACCAAATAAACTAATACCCATAAAAGAACCTCATCAAAGAGAAAAATGTATAAATATCTTTAAAATATTTTGCTTAGAACTGAATCAAATACTACAGATTTATTTGAACCTGAACAGAGAACAGAGAAACTATCATGTTATTAGCTCTGGGCATCATTATCTTCCAATACAGCCTGAAGGCACCATTAGCACTTTTTGCTACTATATCACATGTTTGACTCATTGAGCTTTCAGCCCTCTCTAAAATCTCCAGATCTTTTTTTAACTGAATTCCTGTGTAATCCTTCCTTCTCCACAGAAGGTTATTTTGAAATAGTCCTCTTTAAGTGCCAATGTTGTGGTCTATTGGAAAGAACATTGTCTCTAGGATCAGTGGGTCTAGGTTCAGATCCCCCCTCAAATGTTTATGTAACTCACCACTTGAGGTTCAACAATCCTAGAATATACAGCAACCGAAAATTTTGGGGGAAATTTCCCAAATTTGTGCATGTGTTTATGTGACCAGGTTAATGGATAATTTTGGAAAGGGGTGGGGGAGGAGAAAGAGAGAGACAGACAGACAGACAGAGAGACTGAGAGAGAGACAGAGAGACAGAGAGAGAATGAGAGAGAGAGGAGAGTAGAGAGAGACAGAGAGAGACAAAGAGACTGAGAGAGACTGAGAGTGAGACAGAGAGAGACAGAGAGAGAGGAGAAAGAAAGAGAGAAAGACAGAGAGAGAGAGACTGAGAGAGACTTAGAGTGAGACAGAGAGAGAGACTAAGAGAAAGACAGAGACAGAGAGAGAGGAGAAAGAGAGAGAGAGACAGGAGAGAGAGAGACAGGGGAGAGAGAGAGACAGAGAGAGAGGAGAAAGAGGAGAGAGAGAGACGGGAGACACACACACACACAGATAGAGAGAGAGAGAGAGAGAGAGAGAGAGAGAGAGAGAGACTGAGAGAGAGTGACTACAGAGACAGAGATAGACAGATGACAGACAGAGACAGGGAGATGTATTCTTCATCTTGAGGGAGAGAAACATGTGGAGTGACTTGTTTCTTCCCCAGTCTGTATCCTAAAAATGATGAGAATAATGACTGCAGAGAAACTATAGTGTATGCAGTGCTATGAACTGTGTTGAGTAAGGTGAGACAATTCTTACGGACATCATTCCTTTCCCCCAACTGCCACTTCCCTTCCACCCTCCTGACTGCAGTCACACTGAGGGGAAGAATGTGCTGATAAACTGAACCTCTCTAGAACCTAAGCAGGAAACTTTCATCCTTTCTAAAGTCAGATGAATTTCTGTGCTGTTCAGTGTTAAAAGTCAGGTTAATAAAGATGCATTTATTCAGTACTATTACATGCTAAACACTGGGGTACAGAAAAAGGCAAATATTAATTCCTGCTCTTGAGGAGTTCACAGTCTAATGGGAGAGACAACATGACAAATAATTATATATAAACAAGATATATACAGAATAAATTGGAGATAATCATAGAGGGAAGACACCAAGATTAATGAAAAGGGCCAGGAAAGGCTTCTTGTAGAAAGTGGGACTTTCGCTGAAAAATGAAGGAAACCGAGGAAGAAAAAAGGAAGGAGAGAGTTCCATGTATGGGGACAGCCAATGAAAGAGCCCATTCAGGAAAGGGAGTGTTAAATATAAGAAACAGCAATGAGACAAGTGTCACTGGACCCCTGGCGGGAAAGTAAGGTGTAAGAAGATTGGAGAGGTAGGAAGGGATCAGAGATATAAAGGGCTCTGAACGTCAAACAGAGGATTTTATATTTGGTCTTGTTGGTCAGTGGTGGCAAATGCAAATAGAAATGGAGGTCATTAATCTTTATATAAGAATTCTTACAGGTTGCACATTGAATTTTGTTTTTTAAAACCCTTACCTTCTGCCTTAAAATTGAGACTAAGGATTGGTTCCGAGGCAAAACAATAAGGGCTAGGCAATTGGGGTTAAGTGACTTTCTCAGGGTCACATAACTAGGAAGTGTCTGAAGCCAGATTTAAATCCAGGACCTTTTGTCTCTAGTTCTGGCTCTCTAGCTACGGAGCCAACTACCTGCCTAGACATGGAGTATATTATCTAGGTTTTATTGTAATTTAATTAATTTAGTTAATTATTTCCCAATTACAGTTTCATCTAGTTCAGGTTGCACTGTGGAGTGTTTTGGGATTCATATAACCCTCTGGGCTACATTTGACACTTCTTCTCTAGGTAATTAAGAAATACTTTTGTGTAGCAAAGAAGAATTAGAACATCAGAGAGGAGACTGAACAGAACTCTGAAACAAGAAAGTAGAAACCAATCAGAATAGGGAAAGTACAACAGCCAGAGATGCATTTGACTTCAGGGAGCAAGAAAGTCTTCCTGCACAGGTCCTAGAGGGAGGTCATTCATGGTATCTTCCTCTAAATTATTGTCGCCAGGAATGGTAACAAAAGGTCACAAAAAATGGTCACAAAAGGAATGGCATTTCTGAGTAATGACACCCAATTGGATTTTGTCTGTAACATTGTATTCACACTGCTAAGCAGCATCTCTGCAGTCATAGGTTCACACAGTCCTTTGGGATATAGGCATTGAGAAGGAAACACATTGCTCCCCTCAAAATGAAAAATACCTTAATTTCTCTGGAACTCTCATGCATCTGTTTTACTTTCTTCCCAGAATTCTCCATGAACCATTCTTAGGTATGTATACCCCTATGGAACCTCTAGATTTCCCCCGAGAAATCTCTGTCCATCCATACTGAGATGATTGTGCTCTGAAAAGCAGGTTACACTCATAACTTGTGTGACCTTGGGCAAGCCATTTAATCTCTTATCTCTTCTCCTAGCCTGATAGAGACTGGAGAATTATCTCTTATATTATAAAATATATCCTTTCTAATAATACATTACTTGTGTCATTCAGGTAGCCTCTCACCCTTGGACAGGACTGGACAAATGGAATCATAGAGTCAGAATGTCAGAGCTAGAAGGAACCTCACAGATTTATCCTGACTATTCATTTCATATTCTTACCATTATAACTCTCCTTTTTCAAAGTTCTTTATCACTCACTAAAAAAATCTTTCATAGCATTTCCTGATGACAGACAAGCTCCAATTTCCAAAATTACCCTTTATCTTATATCAGTTACATTTTAAATGGTTGTCTTCCTTTCTAGGGAGGTGCTCTAAGCCTCCTGCAGAGATCCAGGAAGCACTTCAGTTTTATCTGCAGTGTGGAACTCCTTTTCTTAAGCTAATTTCCTTCTGCAGATGGCTTACTTATTTATTTTAAGTAGATTTTTTTTACCTTCATGTTCCAAGTAACCTTATCCTTGAATTTCATAGGGGTTCCCTTGTCTGGGCTCTGAAAATCCAAGAGCATTGGTTATGAAATCAGAAGATAAGGGTTTTAATTCTACCACCCATAATGTGGCTGTGGACAAGTTATTTTCCTTACCTGAGCCCAAGTTTCCTAGACTAGAAGTCCTCTAAAATCCCTCTGAGCCCTAAATCTACAATCCTATTGACTCCAAGATTATGGAGTCTAAGATTATAGGACTAAGGATTATAGGACTTGAAACTTTAAAGGGTCATATGATTTAAGCAATCTGTATTCAGGGAGGCAACTAAATATGTCATCTGAGACCTATGGTCTTGGAGTAGTAGAAGATTCTCCAATATTTTTAGGGCTTAATCACTTTTAAACTCACTTTTTATATAACCAAATTCTTCTAGTTCAAGTTAAACCCACTCATGAATATGGATTGTTAGTCACCTTATTCTTAATAATTCTTCTTAAGTAATGACAGATCTTCATCCTCAAAATGACTTAGTTTTTCCTAAATGGCCTTCATTCAAATTCTGGTTGCCATTTTCCACCATTTCTAGTGTTTCAACATGCTTTGTAAAATAGTGAAACCAATGCCAGATACTGTTCCAAAGATGTGTCATATGGATATAGCCTGAAGATGACTTCCTGGATCTTTGGTACCACATACTTAAGTTAGTGATCTCAGTTGAATTCTTGCCTTTTCAAAGTGGTGTGAGCATGAATAAAAGCATTCCTATAAAGCACTTTAAAATTCCTAAAGACAAGACAATGCTCAATTATTCCATTGTCCATTGTGAGAACCTGGCTCCTATATTCATGTCTTACTGTCTCCTTTGCTATTTTGAAGATTATTAATTTATATGACCACTTGACTGTAGAAAAGGAAAATAAAGGAAATGCTTTCCCTGCCCCATTGACTTTGTTTGTTAACAACCCTGGTTAAAAATAAGTTGAGAAAGAAGTTGAAACAAATAAGGAGAATAAAGCTTTGGAATTATCTATGCAATTTCTCCTTCCATTTGAATAATTGAGAATGGTTAATTTAAGATATTAGTGCACATGGACATTTACCAAAGTGAAGGGCCCTGGATATTTTCCATTTTGGCTATCAATGGCAATAGATAATCTTAGAGAAACGTGTTACTGTCATAGCATAAGCAACTCCTGTAGCTTCCCCTTGACTTCCTGAACTCCTTATCCTGGACAGCTCCAGTTTTGACATCATCATGGTCAGAGATTGCCAGGAGATACTCTAAGAGCAGCAGGTGGATATGTGCTTTGCTTACATAATAATAATATCAGTGCCTGGAAGTAGTTTCAAAATGCTCACACCTCCTGTTTTCTCACTCTCCCACATCTAGACAGGAAATGTGGGCTGGGCATCACTTAGGTATGTTCTTTCTTTGTTATAAAAAAAAATCAAACTCTTACACCTACTTATGTTTTCCAGGTGGAGAGATTGGCATGGCCCCTTGTTTTGACACCATTTCTTTGGTGGTTTCGGATGGAGAAACTGGTCCTCAGGACTGTTGCTACCAAGATCCCATTTCTTCACCACTTCCACCTCATCATTCTTTTCCAGTGTATGATCTCAATGTGACTGTGTATCCTGTGGACAACCAAAGACCAACTATTACAACTGGTAAAAACGTTTTCCTATTAAAATCATTTTGTGCTAAACCATAGTCAAAAGGTTAACACGATCAGGCTAGAAAGCCATGAAGATATGATCTCCTGTCTAATTTTAGCTCACTTAAGCACAGAGTTTTATAAAAATCAGTTTTTAATGTTCACAAGACAAATAATTTGCTCTAATAATTATATATGTATATCATGCATATACATATAGGGGGAGGTTAATGTCTCCACATTCTCTGCTTTAATTTCTAATAGAAAAATTTCAGTTACATTCTGACTGGAGAGCAGTTTATTTTACCCGTAATAACCTCTATTAGAACAAAGTAAGTAGACCAGAGAGACTATTTATCTATATTTAACCTTATTTGCTTTTTAGAAAGTCATCTTTTCATAGGCATTTTGTATACATTCTGTCTCTCAGAAAAAAATACAAGCATATGTATGAATGTTATTGTAATTTGCAGCCTATCACCCAAGCAATGTTCTGGAAAGGAATCATTGTCCCAGCAGAATAATTAAGCACTAAGGCATGAAAAAAAATGTCCGTTATGAGTAATTCATAATAGCTCTCAGGCAATTAGTGCTCTGACAAACTGAGGTAACAACTGATCTTGAGGAGTACATAAACTATGTTTAGTGGCTTATCACTAAGGCTGTTGGGCATTTTTTTTTTCATTTGTCACTTATGTGGTGACACAAGGGAAATCAGAGTGAGGACTTTAGAAAGAATGGAAATCTATAAGGGAACATGTAAGCATTGCTGCTGCCTTTTGGTTATTATCTGGCTTTCTTATTCAGGAAAATGCAATTTTTAAGTGAAATTAAATCTAACATGTCCCTCGTCTCCTACATCTCCAAGACCTTCACTGGAAAGGGAGGTTTGCCAACCAATGAAATCCTCTTCCCATTGCTGCAAATTTGCATGTGGAGTCTTCCATGAATTAAAACTCCAATTGCTCCCTTTTGTCCTCATCATTTCTGATAAGAGAATTTCATGTGAAATCACAACATTTCTAATATTATTTTTATGCAGGTACCCAATTTGTTGTGGATGAGGGTTCTTCAGCTGCCATTAATGTTAACCATTTAATCACTACTGACCCCGACACAGCCATGGATGACTTACAGTTTGCTTTGGTTTCTCCTCCACAATTTGGTTATATTGAAAACATACTTCCTTCTCCAGGTTTTGAGAAAAGCAATATGGGCATAAGCATAGGTAAGTCATGGTCACTGGACCTCTAACTACTTTTCTGGGTCAATAAATTTATAGATTAGAAATAAGAGAGTTCATATACAGTTCTGAGCTTATAGAATGATGCCTAAATTGACATAGAAATGAAATAATATATAGCCATCATTTTGCAAACCTTAAAGTACTATATAAATGCCATCTACTATTGTTGCTGATATTATTACTATTATTTTATTTTTGCTATAGTTATCCCTTCCCCATTGTGGGGATTAGGGGAATGGTACTCCTGTGATCTGGAAAATTATCATAAAATTTTTTGGTACTCCCTTCATATCAGAGAAGTTTGAATTTTTTCTTTTTCTTTTATGAGGAGCTTATAGTGCCTTATTGTACATTTTGGGTTAAATATGCATTTCTGATATTTTAAACTTTTTCTTGTTTTCTGTTGGCCTTCATAAATCATCTGTAGCTTTTGCAAAACGCCCCTAAAATTCCCATTTAATTTCTTATGCCAATCTGTGATACAGTGAAACTGTGATGGGGAAGGTTGTGATGTGGAAGGGAGCACTGTATATTCTATTTGCTAATTATTACTATATTATTCTTGCTTTTTAATCAATGTATGAAAAGGGATGTATGCAAAAAGCTCCATTATAGCTTATTCCTCTTTAAATTCCTCCCCTGATGCTACATGTTTGTGGGTCTGCAAAGGCTATCTAGGCTGGGTATGAGCTTGTCTTCATCCTACCAACATAGAAGATTTAGCACATGGACCTACAGATGGATTACATCTCTGTTGTCTAATTACCAGCTTAGCTGGGGGAATGACCACTCACCAGCTTGGCCAGAAAGTGCTGCTGTTGGCCACAACAATTTTAAAGACCATCTATTAGTGATACAGGAGCTGTAGACCATGCCAGTGGAAGATGACTAAGGCTGACAAAATTACAGATTCTTCAAATATCAAAGTAGTGTAGCCAAGGTTATTAGAATTTTATTTATTTATAGTTGAGATTCTACCTGTTTTCATGTAGATGTGGGGCTCTTTTGAGGTTAATTTATGTTTCAGTCATAAACGAAATGAGGATAACACATAATGATTTTTTAGGACCAATATAGGACCAACACGTATTGTCGTTTTGGCATTTATTTCTGTCTTCAAGTATTTATCAGTTGATTGTTGTAATTACTCCATTCACTGGTGGATATTACATCTTCTCTCTTCTTTAATAAACAGACTTGCTTCTGTGGCAAATAGTCATGAATTGTTTTGGGTTAAAAAACAATTCATCCCCCAATGGTCAGTCTTCTGTTAACGAGTTTTCTCTAAGTTATAGCTAGACTAGTTCTAGGGTTAGCTTAAAGATGAAAATTTAGAGTTAAGTAGTCTCTTGAGTTACAGAAAAAAAAAAAAACTAGCCTTCACGAGGAAATGCTTTTGAGATAAGAGAGTCTCTGAGCTAACTTCTGAGACATGTTTACTACAGAGGTGAGAATTATTGGGTTTGACATTAATTATCCTGACATTTACAAAAGTTCACCAGGTGTCTAATGAACACCTTAGTGGGTTTTGCTTCCTACCACAGAAACACAGTATCTAAGTGATAAGAAATCAACTAGCAAGCTTTTATTAATTGCATGTGATATGCCAGACACTGTACTAAATGCTGTGAAATCATTCCTGCCTTCAAGGAGATTACATTCCACTGGAGGAGACACTGTTTGTACAAAAATGTACACAAAATAAATACAATGTAATTAGGAGGAGGAAGTAGTACTTGGGGGAAGCAAGAAAGGCTTATCATTTAGGGTAGCTGTTAGGCAAAGTTTTTAAAGGAAAAAACTGAGTCTAAGAGGCAAAGAGAACATAGAGGACAGCCATTATAAAAGTACAAAGACAGATAATGGAGTGTTATATGAACAAAAGTCATTTAAATATATTCACTGAAGAGAGCTCTTATTTCTCAACCCCACCCAATCTTCTCCATGTCTATTTCCTTCTTGTCATTATGAAGCTCAAGGTCTTGTTCCATTTTGGTTGTCCTCTTCTGGACACTATTCAGCTTATTGATGTCCTCCTTACATTATGGTTCCCAGATATGAGCACAGTACTCCAGATGAGGTATGAAAGTACAATGTGACTATTTTAGGGGTACTTAGCCTGGGGTTAAGACTTCAGAGGGGTAGATCATGACTTGAATGGAGGAATACGATATCTTTATTTTCACTAACTGCCAACTAATTAAATCTGGCATTTCCTACAATTGTTTGAAAATATTATGAGGATGTGTCAAGAGGTTTCACCAGACTACCAAATGAGTTCATAGAACACACAAAAATATAAAAATCTCTGTCCTAAAGGGAATAGGAAACCATTGGAGTTTATTGAGTAGGGAAATAATACGTTTAGAACTATTTGAGAAAAAACAATTTGGCAGCTAGAGAACTGGAGTTTGATTATTGTAGTAATATAAGTGAGATGTTTAGGAGCAAACAGATGGCTCAGTGGATAGAGTAATGGGTCTGGAGTCAGGAAGATCAGAATTCAAACCTGACCTAGATACTTATTTAGCTGTGTGGCCCTGGACAAGCCACTTAACCTCTGTTTGTTGCTGGAGATGGAAATGGCAAACCATTTGAGGATCTTTGCCAAGAAAATTCCATGGATGGTGTTAGTATGCTATGATCCATAGGGTCACAAAAGATCAGAAAATACTGGGAAAAAACCTCCAACACCAAGTGAGAGATAATTGGGGCTTGAATTAGAGGAGAGGCTGTTAAATAAGTAATAAAAAGGGGACAGGTATGAGATAGAAAATATGAAAGTAGAAATGACAAGGTTTAGCAACTGATTGAATATGCGGGATAAATGAGAATGAGGAGTCAGGAATAATGAGCCTCTATCACTAGAAGGATTATGGCATTTTTGGCAGAAATAGTAAAGTTTGAAAGAGAAGCAGGTTTTATGGGGAAAGGCAATGAATTGTGGGTTAGATGTGTTAAGGTGGAAATCTTCAAATCTTGGTAATCTAGTTTAAAAAGTGTAATGGGTAGTTGGAGATACATCAATGGAGCTCAGGAAAGAGATTAGGGATAGATATATAGAAGATATATAAACATCGGAGAGACAGAAAAATAGATATGATTGTGGGGAAATCTACTGGAGAAGATGGGAAGAGATGGAATCAAGTATATTTAAAGAGGAATGGACCTTGACAAAGAAAAGCAATCTCTTCATCAGATTGTAGTAAAGGATGAGACACTGGGGGATAACATGATGGAGTTTTGAGATGTAAAGAAGGTGACAAAATATGCTCTTGGAGAACAATCTCTACAGACTCCTTAGCCGATTGGGGAGAGTTGTGAGGGACTCTTGAGAGAAGAAAGGGCTTTGAAAAAAGTATGTGGGGAATAGGATAAAAAATAAACTAAGGAGGAGCAAATTAATTACTTTGTCAAATTGAGGGCCCAGTTGATATTGGAAGACATAAATTTGTAGTAGACTCATTTGCTGTGGCGGTGTAATTTTCTCTAGATCTGTTCAGCAACAAGAGAGTAGTAGTGGTTTATGGATGATAGAAGTAAATCAGGGTTTGGGTTTGATAAAGTATGAGAGTAAATTGGGCAAAGAAGTGAAGGATTCCAGAGTAGATAATAATGCAGTGTTAGACTGGGAAGGAAGGAATGAACAGTTAGAGCAAGACGATAGCTTGAGAGAGTGTAAAGGAGTAGAGGGAATGGAAGTTATGCTGATGACAAAAAAATAGGTGTTGAAGGTGTAAGGCACTGGGAGGATTGGAATGATAGAAGATTATGATTGTGAAAATAGAACACATATAGTTGTTGATGAGATCTAGAATGTGTTCGTCCCTATGTTTAGCTGAGGAGGAGTCATAAATCAATAGATTTGAGGAGACTGAAGTATCAACATGTCTGATGAAGCGTCCTATAAAAGGGCAGGACGAGGATGGAAAAATATGTGATCCAGGCATGAAATTCCTTAAGAAAAGAGGTAGGTCAAATGGTTTTAGAACTTTATCTGGACTGGGGGATAAAAATGGATAAAGTGAACATCAAAGGAGGTGAGCTTGTTGAGTGATGATGGCAAAGGTAGAGTGTTCTGGAAGAAGCAATGGGGAGCAAGGAAAACCCAACTCCCTCTCAAGAACCTATGTGTCAGTTCAGTGGTGAGGGAGAGTGATTGTAAGATGAGAGAAGCTAAAGTCAGAGTAGGGGAAAATGGCAAGGACGTAATATCACAGAAAGCTAGATGCCACAAAAGGAAGGAACCTGAGAACAAGATGTCTAAAATGAAGGAAAGTTTGTTAATTATGTTAATTGCTAACATATTATATGAATTATTGTTAATAATTAAACAAAGTCTAAAGGGCAAGATGAAGGGATAGGTAGAACTTAATTGACCTTAGTTAAATTGCCCATTAGGCCAAGCTAATTATTTGGCATTATGTAGATAAAACACTTACTATTAAATGTTTGGCTTTTTGACCAATTGCTTTGACTTTGTGCAATGTTGCTATACATATGTAATAAGAAATGTTCATTTAAAGAGGATGATTTGTAGCAAATAGAAGGGCTCTTTGCCATTTATTCAAGGCTTGTAGATGCTTTCTTATTTATTTTGCTGTTCAATAGTCTATTTTTCTAAGCAATGCGAATTAGAAGTTTTTTGTTTGGTTTGGTTTTAATGTGATTCTTATGTTGTCTGCCATGTCTTTGTGTATGCTCCAGCTTCATTTTGGTGGAAAGACATGAAGGCTTTGCATATAAACTATGTGCAGTCCAGACATCTGAGGATAGAGCCAACAGCAGATCACTTTATGATTTACGTCACAGATGGAAAACAGAATTCTATGGAAATCCCTTTTTCCATCCTGATTAACCCCACAAATGATGAAGTTCCTGACTTTGTGACACAGAACATCACTGTAAGAAAGAAAGCAACATTTTTGCATGGCTATCTGAGATATTAACATATGTTTTTGCTTGGTCTTTTGAAATCCTCTTCCCTTTGCTTATTTACATGGGCTTGTGTCTATGTAATACTCCAGGGATTCAGGAAAAAAATAATCCTGTGGCATACAGTGGAATCTTTGCCTAATTGAATTGTGGAAATAAAGTACACTTCAATGGATTCTGATTTGTAGAGGTGTTCTTGGGAGCAAGAGTAATCTTCATACCCAAAGTTAATTTTCTGATATGTTCTGGTTTAGGTTTCTGAGGGTCAGATGAAAGAACTGGATCTTTCAGTCATCAAAGCAACTGACCTAGACATGCCAAAAGATCATTTGATGTTCACCATTACCCATAAACCACAGCATGGCCTCCTCATCAATGGGATACCTAGAAATGACATCCCTCATTATAAGCAATTAATCAATTCTCACCAGAACCATGAACTTCCTGTGTGTGATTTTTCAATGGAGCTTCTTGAAACTGGTATGTCTTCTTATATTATCTTTGGCTGGCTTAATAATGAAAACTAGGAAATACATAATAATGGCTGTCCTAAAGACAAAATTAAAACCCCAGTTTTTCAACCTCAGAGCTGAAATCAGAAAAGTCTAGTGTATCCCAATCCTAAAGCTCGTTGATATGGGACTTTTTCCTTATAGGTGGAGATCAATGTTCTGCTCTAATGGACTTTGGGACTGGGATTCCACTAGCAATCACTGTAATTATGCTGAGCATTTATTGGAAGAGTTTCTTCCTTTAGCAAAAACTTTTTCTAACACCTAGAGTCTGTCCTGGAGTGTTTTCTTCTTATCAAAGTATGCCCAGTAAACTTGTTGAATTTCTTCTGTGGTCTGGATTGACCTACAACAGGGAGCTATAACCAAAGATGAGATGATGGGGAGATATTTTTGGAATATAAAATGTATTTTCTTTGAAAATGAGATAATACCTTCATAGTTTTCATAATATTAGATATTTTACATAGGTATCCTACACATTTTAGTGCCTATTTTTAATACTGTTAAAATATTTTTCCTTTTTGTGTGTAGACATTTGAAGATCTCAGCCCCTGGATCATTTAAAAAATTATCTTCTTCCCTATCACATACCCCCTTTCCTGGCTTACTATTTCTCATCCTTTTAATGCTTGAGAAAACCTTCAAGAAAAGCTGTATTTGTTTGAATAATAATTCTATTCAAAAGGAGGGTTGTCATTATGATATGGGGGTATTTAATAACTATCTCAATACTTCTTTTGGTTCAGGGAAGTGGCTTCTACCACCACCATCCCTATATTGCCCCCAAATTTCTTTTTCAGAAGATAAAGAATGAAAAACTACTATCCACATTTTCATTTGATAAGTTAAATAATATTACCCTCAGCTTTTACCAATAAGATCATGTCTTCTTTGATCCTTTCTTCCCTTCACAAAATTTTGTATCCAACTCTTACAAAGTCCTGGAATCTGGTATCTCATTGAAATCTATAACAGTCCACATTGAATCAGAGAATATATGTTTCATATGACATTTCCTCTTTCAACTTTAAGACTCCGAAAGTGAAATGTGATAAGCTCAACTCCACCTCTCAAGAAAAGCAAGTTTTGTTTCACTTAAATCTACTGAACAATGCTGGACTGTGGAAAGTGAATTATCTTGAGTTCTTTGAATAGACAGATATCAGGAGTGTATCTTGGAGTCACTGCTGGTGCTGATGGTTTAATGAACTTCTGCTAATATCTAGGCTGATACCTAGTTCTGAGCTAGAAGAAACTAAGCTACTGACAACTTGGATTGGAGTGGTTGAGGCAAAGAGATGTGATGGTTTAAAAGGAATTCAATTTACTTTCTCTCATTTTTTTTCCAGGAATGAAGTTGACATATATACACGATGACTCTGAAAGCCTTGCTGATGACTTTACAATCCAGTTGTCAGATGGCAAACATAAAGTCTTAAGAACAATTTCCATAAAGATCCTGCCTGTTAATGATGAGAAACCAGTGCTGACCAAGTAAGCCACAAGCTGTTTATATGAAAGAAATCATTATTTTTCCTTACCATCTAATGTGATTCAAGGTTCTTTTGTAATATTTAGTGGAAATTGATGACCGTTGCAGAAACATTGATTAAGTGCCCACTACATAATATTGAAATTGAAAAATTGAAAAAAATATCTATTTCAATGTCTTTTATTTCACAGTCATTATGATTACTCTCTCCCATAACCCCACAGCAGATTAGCAGGAGTGGTTGTGCTAGGCAGAATGGTTTGATGTAGATGTGATGTGTTGACAAAAATATCTGGCGCTATATCAATGAGAGTAAGTCTAATCATGAAAAACTCTTCAGTTCTTAAGCTTATTTCTGCAGAATTCAAGCTGGCTTAAAAAAAACTGGAACAAGTCATCTGTGAATTTAGGTCATATGAAGTCATTGAGATCATGGGGGTCTCCCTTGGCAAAGCAATTCTGGTCTCAGTGCACCCTCTGCTGGTCTGTCTATACACAGGCATTGACTTCAGCCTTTGATCTGACCACTTGGGAAGGAGAGAGGAATGAAAACAATACCTGATAAAATATGCTCTTTGCGTGTTCTAATGAACCTCATCCACTTTCATTGAGGTGGCATTACCAATAGGAACCCTGATAATCATTAAGAAAGAATATAAAGTGAGTTTCTGTGGCCCTGCAATCTGTATGAAAATACAAAGGACTTTGAGGTTTGAGGAGATGCTTCCATTCTTATTATCTCATCACCTTTTAAAGGTCCTACAAAATTACAGAGCAGGATGATGTTTCTCTACTTCATAGCTTCTCTTCTCGCTGGGGAAAAAAAAAATTCTTTTTTCAGTATAGTCACTTTTCGTCCACATCTTTGATCTGATCTCTCATCTCTTCCAGGTCCTGGCATGATTATTCTTCCTTTCCCTTTCAACTTCAAGCTTTCCTCTGTCTCTTTATGTGTAACTACATCTCTCTGTCTTTCTACTTCGTTTTCTTCCCTCTCTCTCTCTCACTGGATCCATTCTCTTTGCCACAGTCTTCCTTGTCTTAAAAAAAATTCTCTCTTGACTCTATATTCCCTTTGAATGACAACTTATATTGTTGTGGTGTATGTAGTGTTATAGTGTAGGTTTTCATCTTTCCTTTTCACAAATCATCTATAATCACGTCATGTTCTTCCTTACCTACTATATTGTAAGTAAACTATTATCTCCAATGTTACTAATGATATTCAGATCTAACAGTCTTTTTTCTCAACTCTTCATCTTCTTTAGACTTTCTGTGGTCTTTGATGATGTTAACTACATTCTTTTCCTGTAGTTTTCCTGGTCAATTTCCCCCTCCTGCCTCTCAAGCCTTTTTTCTATTTCCTTAATCCTTTCTTCTCTTTCTCTCTCTAACTGAAGATATCCACCAGTTTTCTTGGAGCCCTTTTATCTATCTCTTTAATGTCCTTCCTAACAAGTTCATCCTTACAATACCATCTATATCCCTATATTAAATCTCTCTCCCAAGAGCCATACCTCAATGTAAACATCTTTGTTTCCCCCAGCTTCATTTATAAATTAAAATTTTATGCCATTTATACCTTAATTCAAGTCATTAATAAAAATGTCAAACAGCATTGGGACAAGGATAGATCTGTGGGGACATTCTCCTCCAATCAGTCTTCCAAATTAACATCAATCTTTTGATGACTACTTTTTGTCTAAGGTCATTAGACCAGTACTGAGTCTATTTAGATGGTAAGCCATATGAGTCTAAATATTATTTTTTTTAGTAGACAAAACAGATGCATTATAGTAGAGTAGCCCCTTCTTTTCACTATTACCCATACCTTCTTAACCATCCCAACCATAGCTTGTTCTTTGATTGATCTTCTTGGTCTTTCCAAGAAGGGAACTTAGAGGTCATATAATTGATATGATTCCTTAAATTCTTCTTTTCTAACTCATAATATTTTTATAGTTTCAGATACTATTAAATGTAATTGCTTCATTTTTTGGGCATAATCTGTGATAAATGATAGTAAACTACCAGGGGGGGTCATATTCTAAAGATATTCTATCTTTAGTGAAAAATAGATTCATTTCTTTTCACAGGAAGGCTGAAATAGAAATGAATATGGGTGAAACTCGCATTATTTCTAGTGCTATTCTATCAGCTATGGATAAAGACACACCCAGAGAGAAAATTTACTATTTATTTGAAAGACTTCCAGAAAATGGGCAGCTTCAGCTCAAGGTGAGTGACCTTTATATTTTAAAAGAAAAATACAAAAAGTAAATGGCATATGTCTTCCTTAAACTTAGTCGATCTTAAATCATAATGAAAGATAAAATAGTAGATAAAATGCCAGAGTTAGAGTCAAGAAGAACTGAATTCAAATCCTACTTCTATATTTATATTAGTTATGTGACCATGGACAAGTTATTGATACCTCAGTGCTCCAGGTAATTATTTAAAACTATAAGTTGTAAGTTAATGACTTGTCTTATAGTATTTTCACATAAAGAGTTACCTATATGGATCAATGAATTAACTTCTAATGGTTGTTAAATTGCTTGTATATATTTTGAGAACTTTTAGGATGAAAAAAATCACATGAGTCAAAAAACTCAGGTTCTTACTCAAATTTTGATAAAATCTACTTTTGATAAAACCTTCATTTGATCACTTCAGAAAATTATAATAACTTTATAATCGCCTAATCTATGTTAGTCAACATGACAGTTACCAATTGACTAGCTCTAACAAGTCCATTTAGTGGGGAAAATGTAGCAAACTAGTTATTTGAATGGTAGATATAAAAATTCCCAACACTTTGCAATCCAAAAATAGTTGCTTGACTTTTAAAAATCTTTATATTGTGATAGATGCATTCATAGAATCTAGATAGATTCTGTTCTAAGTGGAGCTCATTGGTATTTTGGGAGATAGGCACCAAATAGAATCAAAATGAAGATAAAATAGTAAGTTACTATTACAACAATACCCTTATTTGGTTTTCAGGCATAACAAAGCAGAAGTAGAATAAAACTTCTGTTAAATTTATTGGTGGTTGGACATGAATATTTAAATTGGTGGTCACCAGGGATTTAATTTCTAAATCCCAAAATGAATTACTAAAGTAAAAATGTAATTTATGGCAGTTTATTTACAATAGAGAGAAGATATTAAGGAATAAGAGAGAGAGAGAGAGAGAGAGAGAGAGAGAGAGAGAGAGAGAAAGAGAAAACTCCAGCTTCCTCCGAGTCAGGTAGAAATGCTAAGGCCCTAATCAGGGAAAAGAGTCTTAGGACTATGGGCCTTTCTCAGAGGTTTACACCTCCAGAAAGGCAGAGTCACTAAGTCAGCTTTTCACTCACCAACAGTGACCATCCAAAAGGAAAGCAGTCTAAGATCTTCTGTACAAGCTCCTCCAGGGGTCCAGTTCCACAGCCAAGTCTCAGTGTCTGTCTTCCAGTTTCTCCTCTGAGTGACTCTTCTTCACTCTATCACTAATCTCAAATGCTCCAATAGAAATCAAATCTCAAATCTCCTCCTCTGGCCTCTGTGGTCCTCTTTTTAAAGATCTTTTTCTCTTGTGTCACCTCCCCTAAATTTCACGTCTACCAATCACAGCATGAACTCTCTCCAAGACTGCCCACTCCTTAGTTCACACTTTCTTTCATTAGATTATACCTTTTTTTTTGGTTAGATCACAACTTTTATAGTTAGTTCACAGCTTTTTGTGGTTAAAAATAGGTAGATCTACTTCAAATACTGAGTTTAAACTTTTTGTAGATTAAAATGGGTAGATCTACTTCAAATATTGAGTTACCACCTTTGGGGTATTAAAATCTAAAAATAGATTGTGGATTACAATTCAATCTTCCCAATAAAGGAAGAGCTAAATACCTTCATTGTTACAATCAGGAGATAGCTAAATCCAATCTTCACACTTCACAATATAGTTTTCTTTTTTTTTTAAACCCTTACCTTCCATCTTGGAATTAATACTGTGTATTGGCTCCAAGGCAGAAGAGTGGTAAGGGCTAGGCAATGGGGGTCAAGTGACTTGCCCAGGGTCACACAGCTAGGAAGTGGCTGAGGCTAGATTTGAACCTAGGACCTCCCGTCTTTAGGCCTGGCTCTCAATCCACTGAGCTACCCAGCTGCCCCCTATAGTTTTCTTAGGAAATGGAATGGTCAGGAATTTTTAAGGTTCTAAAGTTTTTACTATGACCCTAAGTGTTTACCATCTAGTTCATTTGAGATCCTCTAGCGTTCTTTCCCAACGATCTTATAAGACCTCCTCTTCCCTATCTGTTGGGTCCCATGAGATTCATTCTGAAACATTGTATGCCATATCCTCCATTGTGTTTCTGGGTTCCTTACCTGCCTCTCCTTATGTCTCTATTTGCTTCACCTTAATTATGATCCCCCTGTTTTCTGCATATTTCTGGGTTCCCACATGACATGGATGTATTAGATGTTCCATGGCCAGGTTATGGATCAGATAAATATATAAAAGGCAAGTAGATGGTACAGTGTCTAGATTCAGGACTCTACATTTTTTTCCAGCTACAATAATTTTTCAAAACAAAATCCAGCTTATTTGCTATGTGACCCCAGGTAACTTGCTTAATCTCTTTATGCCTCATTTTCCTCATCTATAAAATGGGGATAATATAAGCACCTATCTTCCACAGTTGATGTGAGGACCAGATGAGATAATTGTGAAACACTTTATAGACGTTAAAGCTCTATAAAATGCATTTTTTCAGGTCTTCAATATAAAGGGAAATAAGTACTTTGGAGTGGTAGGGAAATACATTTGGGAGAAATACACTTAATCATGTGAAGAAAGTAACCACACTGTTCTGATAAAGAACAACAGATAAAACATGCCAGACTATAAGTTTTTCATGGGTACAACTACCAAAAAAGGAATTTTGTAAATCTAAAAGGAATAGAAAATGGAATGGAGTGGGTAGGGAAGAAGCATGGAAAAAATATTAGAGAAAAAAATTTTTTGTCAGGAACTGTTGGCCTATGGAATTCTGCATCAAGTGAAATGGAAATATGCAAAAGGAGATCATTCATTGTTTCAGAAATTCAAACCAAGTGGAACAAATTTAAATCAGTATTAATTCAACATTTTTTCTCCAGATACAATAATTTATCAAAACAAAAGAGCCAATTTTTTTTTTCTCTACTATTCCCCAGAAACTGCTCAGAATAGTGCAGGTAACACTATTCTGTAGGTATAAGGGCTAGATCTAGGGCCAAACAACTCCATGTCCCTGAGTGGGAGGTCTCTAAAGAGATTTAGTGGGCACATCTCCTGGTGGGATCTAGTAGTCTTGAATCAAAACTCTGACCCTCCACCCCCATAGCTGGAGCCTCAGAGATACATCCCTACCCCCACTGAAAATCAGAGATTTAAAAATCCACAATCTTCCATAATAATAATAAAAAAAACAGGTAACATTTATATAGCATTTATTATGTGCCAAGAGCTATACTAAGCACTTTAAAATTATTGTCTCATTTGATCCTCACAACAATCCTTGGAGGTAGCTGCAATTATTATTCCTGTTTTACAGATGAGGAAATTGAGGCAGAGAGAAAGTAAGTGATTTGTCCAGGGTTATACAGCTTATAAAAATCTGAGGCTGGATTTGAACTTGTGTCTTTCTGACTCAAGTTCCTGTATTCTATTCACTATGTAACCTAGCTGCCTCACAAGAATTTATTATATTCCTGAGGACTTAATATTTAAAAAATAATAAATATGTCATCAGGTTTTTCCTATTCCTTCTCAGAATATCAGCTTCCCAAGACCATCACCTAATTTTCTTTGCCTAACATAAAGGGAAGACATCGGAATTAAGAGGAATTGGGGAAGGTTTTCTGTAGTAGGTGGCATTTTTCTTTAGACTTAAAAGGAAACCAGAGAAGCTAATAGGAGGAGATGAGGAGGGAGAATATTCTAGAGATAGGGGACAGACACAGAAAATGTCCAGAGTCAAGAAAAAGAGTATTTTGTTCAGCTGTCAGCAAGGAGGCCAGTACTACTGGAATTAAAGAATATATGGTAGGGAGTAAAATATGACTAGACTGGAAAGGTGGGAAGGGGATAGGTCTGATGAAAAAGAGAAGTAGTCTGTGGGATTCTCTTACTTAAATTGAAAGTGGTTTTTTAAGTAGATGAAAAATCAACCTAAGACTGGAAGAGAAGGGCTCAGTCATTCTACAGCATGTATCTGACTTCTATGCCTTCCAGATAGGGAGGAATTGGGTATCTCTTCAACCTGGCATGAAATGTACTCAAGAAGAAGTAGATCTGAATTTCATGAGATACATCCATACTGGTGCAAAAGGCTCCCAGGACCGAGATAGCTTCACATTTCATCTCTGGGATGGAGACAACAGGTCACCTACGCTGGACTGTCATATCAGCATCAAGGACATCAAAAAGGGTAAAAATAAATAATCAACTTAAGTTTTATTACTGGGAAATAGTATAATTAATGGTCACTTTTACTTGATTCTTCCACTTCCATTTATCCTTCCAGGTTCATAACAATGGGATTATCCTCAACTCCATGCTTTCCCTCACTTCATATACCAACCTTTTATCAAATTTTGCCATTTCCTCTTCTTCAATACCTCTCACATATGACCCCCTCCTTCTCTTTATTCACATAGCCACCACCTTAATTCAGTCCTCCCTTAATTCTCATCCAGACTTTTACAATGACCTCCTAATTGGTCTCCTAGCCTAGTCTTTCCTTAATCCAATTTATCCTCCATTTAGCTATTAAAGTGATTTGCCTTAAATCTCAAATTGAATCATGACACTCTTTTACTCCATAAACTCTCATTGATCCCTTCTGCCTATAAACTTTTGGCTTTTGTAGCCTGTCTCACCCTGGAACTCTTCTTTCTTTCTAGCCTCAGTATGCATTAATTCCTTACCCACAGAATTTCATCTACCATCTATGTACCTTTTAGTCATTCTAAATGTGTTTTCTTCCCCATGTCCAGGTCACAAAATTTGTTTCTTTCTTCAAAAAGCAACTCAAATACCACTTTCAATACACAGAGATTTTCCTTTGCCCTAGCTACTAATGCCCTTTGTCTCTAATCACTCTTTAACTAACTACCTCATACTTATTTTTTTATTTCCTCTCTCTATTTTTATTCTGTTTGTACTTTCATCATTATTATACATTTCAAATATGCTGTCTTCCCCATTGAACTGCAACTCAATGAAAATAGAGATTTCTTCTTTTTCTTTTTTTTTAATTTGTACCTTCAGCACTTGGCACATAGTAGGAACTTAATAAATAAGTACTGATTGACATAACTGGCAACCTCAACTTTCCAGAATGCAAACTAAAACCAAGAAGGAAGCAGACAAACAAACTTGCATAGCCAAAAAGGCTATCATACAATATTTACACTCCAAAGAAGTACATTTACTATTCTCAAAAGGGAGCTTATCAGCCCTTCTTGATTAATATTTTATGAACAAGTCAAATAAGTCTCTTGAGGTCAGAGACTGTTTCATTTTTGTCTTTGTATGCCTAGTACCCATCATAACATCCAGCACATACTAGATGCTTAAGCTAGAGGAACAAGGCATGTCAACTGACACACAAATACGCATGGTTCTTCAGCATATTCTTAAATTTCTGTTCTATCAATAAATGCTTATCTTTTGACTGATGGAAAAGTAGGATATATGTCCTACAGTTCACTAAAGATAATAAACTGCAAACTAGGAGAAAGAAAGGAGGTTGCTAGAGACGGGGTGCATCTGAGAGTTTTGTCATGAAAAAAAAATTCAGAAAAGCAGTTATAAGAAATTCAATAATCCCAAATAATCTTGGAATCACACAGACCCAAAATACTTCAATAGGTTTTGAGCTATACCATCATTCCATAATGATCAGTGATCATAACAATGAGTCTAGACATCAAAAAAAGTTTCTATTATATTCACTGTTTCAAAAGGCAGGGATGTTTGTGATCTATTTTAGAAAATGTTTTCATTAAAATAGTTTAAAATTTAATGGAATAAGATTCCATTATCTGGAAAATGCATTTGGTTAGAACAGCTTACTTCCTGGCAGTGTCAGATAAATGGCTCATTACTGTAAGTCCATTAGCTAATAATGATCAAGAAAATAAATCTGACAATGGGGAAAACATACTAAAATTTGCTTGTTTTTTTAAAAAATATTACAAAACATATTAATATCTATCAGACCAGCAAATGTAATAATTTTAGAAATGGTTATTATAAATGGGACACCTGAATAATGGAACTTTAAAGGTTCTGATTTATACTCATTATATCTGAAGTGTGTAGTTAGACAAGAACATTTTGTACTCCATTTTGAATAATTTAACTACTTCGCTATAATGAAACTAATAATTCATGTAATTTATACTCCTAACCTTTTCTTGGATTTTTCCAGAAACTAAGTGCTCTTTGGACCTTAGTTTCCTCATTATAATGTGAGTGAATTGAATTAGAGAAATCCCTAAATTCCCTTTTGGCTCTGAATCCCATGATTTGGCTTTGAATCCTGCAACTATGAACTTTAATAAACTCAGTTATTCCCTGATTTATTTGAACTTTTTATCCCAAGATTTTCAAAAGGAATGAGATGGATAAAAGTTAAGCTAAACGGGCAATATATTATTAAATAAGAGAGATACCTTGTTTAGATTCCTAAAGCAAGTTTTTGGCTTTATTAGTTATGGAAGAAGAGCAGGTAACCATAGTTTAGTACCAAATTGGATTTCAATTTCCTGAAAGACCTAAAGGGAGATGGTTTGAGTTGAATAGCTTTCATTTTTTTGAGGGGGGCAGGAAGGATATTAAATCAACATAAAAGCAAATTTTTTCCTGCATCAGTTTGCTCAAAAATTTACCATTGTACAAAGTCTATTAGTTTATCTATACTCTATGCTCCCTCCCATTACTAGATTGTAAACTCTGCAAGAAAAGAGTTTGTATCTTGCCTGAAATTTGTGGTTGCCATTTACCCAGCAAATGCTTAATAAATGTTTATTGAATGAATGCATGTTTGAATCAAGTGATTGACGGACAGCATTTTCAACTGTACTATTAAAAAGGGTGCAAAGACAGTTAACATTATAAGATCGTGAAGCTCTTTGCTTCTTGGTTGCTCTCTTTTGGATGTTCATTGGATAATCAATATCCTTTATGAATGCAGCATCCAAAACTACAAACAACATTCCCAGTGTGGAAGTGGAGCTATTGCCTCCCTAATTTTTGGACACTCCTCTCTTAAAGCAGTCTAACATCCTATTTGCTTTTTTCCCCTTTTACTGAGCATTCAATCCATTGAAACCCTAATTTTTTGGATGAATTATTGATGATCATCCTTGACCATCTTTTTTTTTTTTAACCCAAATGTAAGATTCTTCACTTAGGTCTATTAAATTTCATCAATCATTCCAGCCTGTTGAAATCTTTTTGGATCCTGATTCTGGCATCTAGTGATTCAATCCAAATGGCTTTTATTATAATCCAATAACAATAATGTCCCTCTTTTGCCTCCATTGATAGACATCAAAATGCTTTCCATCATGCTTCCCTTGTTTCTTGAATATGTTCTGAGTGATTTTTACTTAACCTGTTCCTTTTGAAACAAATATGCCCTTCCAGAGTTATATTATAGACATGAGCCCCATCCTACTAAGTCTTAGTAATACTTTATGAGGCTAATTTCCCTCCTTATATTAGGATCTCCAATTCATGTTGTATATTTGTTGTTGCAGTGCATAGAATACTGGCCTTGCAATCAAGAAGACTTGGGTTCAAATTCTACTTCAAATATTTATTTACTTTATGATCTTGGGATAGTCATTTAAACTTGAATTTCATTTCCTCATCTCTAAAATGGAGAATAATAATAACTCTTACAGTGTTATTTTGAGAAACATGTAGCATATATAAATGTGCTTTAATAATATGTATATAATAATATATAATAACAAACACCATGTTTGAGAGTTTTAAAGAAAAGTTCTTAACCAGAATCTCTTCTATATTGTAGGTGATATTGTGGTCTTGACCAGACCATTGGTAGTGTCTAAAGGGGGCAAAGGTTTCTTGACTACATCTACTCTCTTAGCTACTGATGGAACAGATAAGCCAGAAGAACTTCTTTTTGTAATCACCTCCCCACCTCAATATGGCCAGATGGAATACATCACTTATCCTGGAGTCCCCATCACAAGCTTCAATCAGATGGATATTGCAGGTCAGACCGTCTGTTATGTACACAAGAGCAAGGCAACTGGTCCCAGTGATATGTTCAGGTTAGTTCCATTGAAACCTTTAAATAACTATTCCTTTGAATGAGAAAATAAGAGGGAAAAACTACTTTTAAGGTCCTTTCTCAGAAATAAAACAACTATGCAACTAGAAACAGAAGCAGCTAGCTGAAAGCAGTTGGTGGCACAGTAGATAAAATACTGGGTCTTGAATCAGGAAGATCTGAGTTCAAATCCAGACTTGGAGTAAAATTCTGAATGAATCACTTAAACTTTGTGTGACTCACAGTTGAGGCAACTGTAAAATAAAGATAATAATAGCATCTACCCAACAGAGTGGTTGTGAGGAACAAATGAGATAATATTTGTCAAGTGTCTTACACTATGCTTGGCATGAAGTAGATACTTCATAAATTCCTTCTCCTTCTCCTTCTCCTTCTCCTTCTCCTTCTCCTTCTCCTTCTCCTTCTCCTTCTCCTTCTCCTTCTCCTTCTCCTTTCCTTTCCTTTCCTTTCCTTTCCTTTCCTTTCCTTTCCTTTCCTTTCCTTTCCTTTCCTTTCCTTTCCTTTCCTTTCCTTTCCTTTCCTTTCCTTTCCTTTCCTTTCCTTTCCTTTCCTTTCCTTTCCTTTCCTTTCCTTTCCTTTCCTTTCCTTTCCTTTCCTTTCCTTTCCTTTCCTTTCCTTTCCTTTCCTTTCCTTTCCTTTCCTTTCCCTTGTCTTGCCTTTCCCTTGTCTTGCCTTGACTTCCCTAGCCTCTTTCCTTCCTGTTAATAAGAACTACTTACTTGTACTTTAGATCATGGACTTGCTATCAAAATGGTGGCAGCTTGGAAACAAGTTACTGTGCCATTTGGGAGGGGGAATGGAGGGACTGTACCATTGCAAGTTGCAGTGTGACTAGAAATAAGAAGACATAAAAGTCATTAGCAGAGTTTGAAATTAAACATCAAAATTAAACATTTTGCCTTATTCTGTGTCTTTTTTGAAAGTACTTTTTTTCTATTTGAGGAAAATAAATTTATTTGTAAGGACTGGATACAGACAGTCTGTTATTTTTTTCCATCCTTTTGGGCACAAGACATTCAAGGAGATCCTGTAATGCTCTAGGACAAAGGTTCAGGACTTTATGTTCCTGACCAACTAATTGACATTAAACAGGTCAGGTCATTGGCATACCCAACAAAGTGTCTTAAATAAAGTGCCTTGCAAACCTCAAAGTGCCTTAAAAAACCTTAACCCTTATATTTTAATAGGCCATTAGATTGTAAATTCTTTGAGGAAAAGAACTGCCTTTTGTTTCTCTTTTATCTCCAGTCCTTAGTGTAGTGTCTGGCACCTAATAGGTACTTAATTGATTGACTATATGGATGTTAGCTATTAAAATTAACATGAGTTAAATTAGGCAATAACTATTATGGAATGTAAGACATTTCAGATGATAAAATTGAGTCACAGAATGTTTCAATTGTAAGGATTAAAGATTAGAGAGCATCTAATGTGACCTGGTAATTTTATGGATTAGGAAACTGAGACCAGAGTTGGGTCTCCTTTGCTCAAGTCCACATTAGTAGTATAAGAGCTATGGTTTCGAACCCCAGTCGTTTGACTTCAGATCCAGCCTTCTTTTAATTATATCATACTATCTGACTGACTTCTTATATCTAATATCAATCCTCCTATTATAGATGAAGCAATCTAGATCCATAGGGGAAAAAATGACTTGTCCAAGATAAAAAAAATATCTATTACTAGCCAACACTAGAATCCAAGTCTCCTGTGTAATATACTACTTTAATTTCAATTTAATTTGACAAATATTCCTTATGTCTCCATCAGGTGAAAGGTGCTGTTTTTATGAATATTTGTTTTTGTTCAGTTGTTTCAGACTCTTTGTGATGCCATTTGGGCTTTTCTTGGCAAAGATGCTGGATTACAGCCCATTTTACAGATGAGGAAATTGCAGCAAATAGGGTTAAGTGACTTTTTCAGGCTTAAACAGCTAAGTGTCTGAGGCCAGATTAGAACTCAAGAAGATGAGTCTTCTGGACTTCAGGCCTGATACTCTATTCACTGTACCATGTAGCTGTCCATTTTTATGAACTAGAGACACAAAACTGTTTTGTGTCCTTCCCTAATTAATAACATTCTTGTCCTTATGGAGCTTATATTCCATTAGGATGTCACATACACAGATAAGTAAAATACAATACTATGTTATGGGGACAAAGAAGAGATCCACAGGGAGAAAATACTTGGGGGAAAGGGAGGCGAATTCAAGAAAGTTTCATTGAAGTATTGGCCCACCAGCTGAGAGTTGAAGGATAGGAACTATTTCAAAAGGTAAAGATGAGGTTGAGGGCTATTCCAGAACTGAGGAGGGAAAGGTATGTACATGTGTGAAGGTGGGGAATAACAGGGCAAAAACTATCCCCAATCCTTCTTTGATTAGAATGTATAAAAGATAATCTTGTGAGATACTTGTGAGATAAGATTGCAAAAGTATGTTGGAGCCAGATTATGGCAGGGAGGGCAGGGTGGGACAAGGTAGTTTAAGTAGTAGGCAAAGGAGTTTTCATTCTATCCTATAAGCATCAAGGAATCACTGAAGATTTTGAGCAGGGAAGTAGCCTTTTCAGACCATGCCATAAGAGCATTTTGATAATTGGAAAGAGGAGAGACAGCAGACAAAAGATTAGTTATGAGGCTATTATGGTAATCCAAAAATGGATGAAGAAGGTCTAAAATAGGGTTGTTTCAATGAGTGGAGAAAAGGAGATGGATGCAAAAGATATGGAAATTGATAAGACTTACACATCTATTAGATATAGGGGATGATACAGAGGCAGAGGCAAAGATGAAGTTTTGATCTTTGGTAAGTAGGAGGATTGTGGTATTGAAAATGGCAATTGTGAAATTTGGAGAAAGAGTGGATGTCAGGAGAAATGATGATGTTGACCATGCTAATTTTCAGGTGCTTGTGGAACATTCAGGTAGAGATTTGAAATGAATTATAGGGGAAAAAGATTATATTTGGGCATAAAGATTAGAGAATCCTCTGCCTGGGGGTGATAATTTGAACTCCAAAAGAGGTAGATGAAACAAATAAGGGAGAAGGTATAGAGGTAGATGAGAAGGGTAAGGACACTTACACTTGGGCATAGGAGGAAGATGAAACAACAACCACCAAAAAAAAAAATCAAAATCAAACCAAGAAGTAGTAGTCAGAGAAGAAGTTGGAGGGACTGGGAGAGTGACATTTCCTGGAGAATTTTTTTATCACAGACTTTATTGTTTTGAAACTTCCTAAGTGTGTTTAGAGGTTATCTGTTGGTAATGGGAAAATGTTTGTGAAGTGAACTCACTAGGGCCTTGGAATCCTCATTCATAAAATAAAGGGGCTTGGTTTAGACCCCCTTCTCTAGGGTTCTAGCTCCAGTTTTATGACCAAATGCTATTTTTTTTGCTTATTCCTATTGCTGAGATGAATTTCAATAGATTTCCCCAAAGTATTTATAGGGAATTTAAAGTGAAGAGTCTTTTGTGTGTTTTTAATTAAACTAGGGGAATGGGTTGTCTAATAGATATTATTTCTGACACTTGACCTGCCTTGATGTGAACACGGGATATAGAATTCTGTATTCACGGAAACTTTTTATTGTTACTTAAATAATTAGAGTTTTTAATACCTTACCTGGGATGTTAGCAATCATATGGCTATCCCAGTAGGCACATGAACTTGAGGTTGTCACTGACAGCTGCTTGCATACTCCCAGCTGGGAGGAATCAATGGTGACTTGGGTGGTTGAATTCCTTCCATCTACGCTGATCAAAACCCCTGTCCACATCATGATGTAGGACAAGAACTGACTCTGGAGTCAAAGAACTTGGGCTCACATCTTCTATTTCAAGCTTGTCTGTGTAACCTTGGCCATTTGACTTCCCTCAACCTTAGGTCCCTCATCTGTTGAGAGAGAAAAAGAGAGACAGACAGACAGACAGAGACAGAGAGACAGAGACAGAGACAGAGAGACAGAGACAGACAGAGAGACAGAGACAGAAAGAGACACAGAGACAGAGAGAGAGAGAGAGAGAGAGAGAGAGAGAGAGAGAGAGAGAGAGAGAGAGAGAGAGAGAGAGAGAGAGAGAGAGAGAGAGAGAGAGGGAGAGAGAGGTTTGAATAAGATGGCCTCTGAGGTCCCAAGTAGCTATAGATCTATGATGTTATGGTCTTCTCATCTTGTACAATTGTTGTGCTGGTCTTTCTGTAAATTATCCAGAGAGGATCTATGCAGTGTGCTGGAGGCCCTACTTTGTTTCATTTTGATTTTTAAAAATTTGTGGCTACCAATGAAGCACATGGACAGTCCATCTGTTATCTCTCACGTGACTCTAGTTGTGCCCTTGATGATGTAATTTACACTTTTTCTGATTTTTTGCTTCCCATTTGTAAAGCCTCTCCCTCCTCACTCCCACCTCCCAAGATGCCATTCTGTTTGCCATTGGGTCATCTTCAATTCTGATTCTTCTGACATTGTGGCATTGCATGAATCCCAGTCATATAGAGTCATTAGGACATACTAGTGTTAAGTTATAATATGATTTCATGAAATACTTCACAGTAATTTTGCTTGATACTTGAGAATACAGAAGGGCTTTGGGTGGGGATGATTTGGACAGTCAATGGCATTTTTTGAAAAAGGCAATTTGAAGTGGTGCTTTTGTGTTTCTCTTGATAGATTTTCCCCTAACAAGCAGAGATAAAAGCATTGGATTGCTCCTGCTTGTTAAAAAACAGAAGGGCTGTAGCATCTAAGCATTTGAAGGCATCATTCAAAATTTCAAAGATCAATCTCTTGAATTTGTTTCCCCTGTTTGTCTTCTTGTCTTTTGATCCATCTAAGCCTGCATCTCCATCACCACCCCCCACTCCAGCACTGAAGGTAGCCTTGAAAAGGAAAAGAAATCACAAAAGTATAGCCTGAGGGGCCTGCCCAAGCTGGAGAGAGAGGGGGTACCCCCACTCCTTTGTCAGTGATGGTGGGTGATGTTTCTAAGCTGATTGAATGTATCCTCAGCTTTAGGGCTTCTCCTTTTTCTTTTGAACACCAGCTGGTAGAGCCACCCCCTCCTGCTGCCTCTCTGGGTCATTGCCCATGTTGAAAAGTGAAGCAAAGGTGTTAATTAGACAGCGTTAAATTATAAGAATGGTGGAAAGTTCAAAGCCTTGAAAAATAGTTATTGCCTATACCATAAAACCTTAATGAATTCCCCTGCTACTTGCTACCTGGTGTGACTTGGGGTAAATCATGGGACCTTTCTGGGCCTCAGTTTCCTCATCTGTAAAATGAGGAATTTAAACAAGATAATCTCTAAGGCACATTCCAACTTTTAAAACCTAGGATGCTGTGATCCTGTGGTTTCAAGCAATTAATTGGGGGACATGGGGAGTAGAATATTTTAAAGCTAACTTTATTGCTTTTAAGTTGGTGTAATTGTTTAAATTATACTAACAAAAGAATTGCCTGGTAGGCATCAATAGGAGCCTTGCTGTAATCAATAGAGAAAATGATCTATAGTTAGCAGATTGTTTGTATAAAAGTAGGAGTTCTGAAATGCTGGAAAATAGTTTATTTCTGAAGTAGTTTAAGCAATCTCTCTATAAGCTGGTTTGCATTATTAAACTGTAATCTCCTAAGAAATAATGCCAAGCTAGAGGGCACAGTGGATAGAGAGCCAGACTTATCTTTCTGAGTTCAAATATGACCTCAGGTACACCCTAAGCTGGGAGACCCTGGGTAAGTCACTTCATCACCCTGTTTGCCTCAGTTTCCTTATCTGTAAAATGAGTTGGAGAAGGAAAAAGAAAATCCCTCTAGGATCTTTGTCAAGAAAGCTCCAAATGGGGTCACAGAAACTGGATTCAACTAAATAATGATCAAACCACAAGAAATAGTTTGCTAAGCAAGAATGAAGTTCAGGCCAAAATGTTTGAATGATCACCAATTCTGAATGGATAAAGTTTACATTCATTAGGTTTTACTCTGTTGTCAAATGTGGAGAGCTAATTGGGGGCTGAAGGTTAGAGCATTCAGTAATAATAACAACAATAGCCAAATCCACATAGCATTTAAAAGTTGACAGGTTACTTTCACATATCTCATAGCAACCCTGTTGGCAGATGGTAAACACACTGTTTTCTTCCTTGTAGAGTTTCCACAATAGAGGCTGTGACAGAAAATGATTTGTCCAGGGTCAAACAATTAATAAGTGGCAGATCTGGATTTTGAACCAAAGTCCTCTGGCTCCAAACCCAGTATTCATTCTGTTTCTCCTACTTTGCCCTTTTTTAGAGATGAGAATCACTGCTGACATGATTTGTTTGCAGTTATGCAGCTAGTAAATAGCAAAGGCAGAATCATGATAAGTCTTCAGACTTTCAAAGGACTCTCATGAGGAAGAAGCATTGGGTTTGGTCTTCTTGGCCTCAGAAGACATGACGATGAGCAATCTTTGAAATAGGGTAGAAGTTGCAAAAAGGAAGATTTAAGTTTGAGCTAAGGAAACACTTGTAACGAAGAGCCCTATACTTGAGTAGAATGGGTGACTTTGGAAGGAGTGAGTTCCTCATCACAAAGAGGTCTTCAAACTAGGACTGAGGGAATATTTTCTGTTTTTTGTTTTTTTTATAGGAGTTCTTATTATTCTTTGCTTTGGATTAGGTAGCTTCTGAGATCCCTTTGAACTTTTAGGTTCTGTATCAATTGTCACCATGACAAGGCTTCAGAAGAAGTCTTTAATGGAGAACTAGAACAAGAAATTTAATGGAGAAATAGGACAAGCACCAGAAACAAGAAGTCTACACTAGAGATGGGATGGGAGTGGTATAGGAAAAAAAAAACAGAAGTAGAGGTAGAGGGACAGTCAGATTATCATCGATGCAGTAACTATGGGAGAGAAGACCATTAACCCACCTTTACACCAATGGGGGTGGAGAAACAAAGTGACCCTGCTAAGAGATGTACTACAGCATCAGGCTCTGGGTTGTGAGCCAAAATGCAGAGATAATTCCTTCTGGGAGGAAGTACAAAATGTTCCTCTCCAACTCAATGTGGTGTTTTTAGGATAAGGCCCTAGAGGCAGTGTAGTATAATGGATAGAGCTCTGGAATTGTTACAGGAAACCTTGCCTCAGACACTAATTGAGTGATCCTAAGCAAATCACATAAACTCTCTGGGTCTCAGTTTCCTTAATTATAAAAGGAGGAGTTTAGACTCTAAGACCTTTGAGGTCCCTTTCAGCACTAAAGTTATGATCCTATGGTACCTACTACTTTTGTACTATCTGTGGTTCTGAATTTACTTCCCTGCCTCTAGAGGGGAGCAATCAGACATGGGATCGGTCTGTGCTTATCCTCACCTTTGCATCTCAAGTCTGACTTATTCTGACTACTGTGACAACAAAATTTCACTGGTAATTTTCTATTTTTACACTTGGTCTGTCTGTTAAGGACACCATGAAATGAGCATTGATGATTCCTTGAAATGGTAGGAGTTGACCAGAGTAATAAATATTTTGCTCCTTTTCCAAGTCAGAGGGATGTAGGAGGAGATGGATATAATGCTTAACCATAAATATCTCAAATCATTTTACAAAAGGGGATAGCATTGTGCAGTGGAAAGAGCATAAGATATTATGTCAAAGGACCAGATTTCAATTCTGATTTGATCACTTATGACCTTGGCAAATCACTTCTGCCATTTATAGCTCAGTTTCTTCTTCTGTAAAATGAAAGTGTTGATGCTTATGGAATATGACACTGTGTTGGTGAAGGCATGGCATGCGTGCCCTGGTGTGCTGGAAGGGGGCTGCTCCATTCCCCCTCTCCACTGTGCCTGAGGGAATGTTTTGCATGCCTCACCCCTCTGTCCAGCAGACCATGAAAGCACTTAGTCCCTCCACTCTCTGGGATAATGCAGGGGACTCACAGGTGACTTGTAGGTGCAGTTTGGGCATGTGATCTCTAAAAGGTTTGCCCAGGTGGGCATATAATGTCAGACTTTTTCATTATACTGTTAGTTTTGCTAAACTTTTCCTCCCTTTTTATTAATTCTGGATTAAAAGGGATGGTTCTCTAGAAGGAGGGGAGATATACATTAAAAAAGATCTCAATTTCATTTTTGATTGAACTGAATTTAATGATTTATAAGATCCCTTCCAGTTCTAAATCCTATAATTCTACACATTTTGACCTTGAGGTAGATAAAATAAAGATGAAACTATATATAGGTTCAATTCTTCAGTGACAAAAAAATGATATATAAAGAATGGACTTATGTGTATGTCAGGGTTTGGGGGTAAGAAAGGTTGGGAGTTGAAAGAGTTGATGGAGCAGGGAATGAGGAAAGGATGTAGGGAAAGAAGAGTTCGTTTTCTTTATAGTAAAGATGAAAAAATATAGAAAACCTAAACGTTACCAATGAACTTTTCAGTTTGAAAAATTACTTTCATGACTAACTCAACAGCCATATGAGCTTTAAGGTCAAGGTTTGTTGTAAGGGAACCTTGGAGTCAGGAGGGATAGATTCCAAACCTGCATGACCCTCTGCAAATAACTTCCCATATAGATCACTCACATGTCTTATCTGTATAATAAGAGGGCTAAACTAGATAGTTCTTTAAGGATGAACTCTAAAAATTAAAATCAGTGTTTGGAGGTAGAGCATTCTTCAGAGCAAATAGCTCTCTGTTTATCCTCTCTCAATTTCTCTACTCTTCTTCCATCATTTTTGCTGAGGATGTAGCAGCTACTTATAGCCAGAGGCACTAACAGAAGTTCTTTTAAAAAGTTGGGAAGAGAGAATTAAAATGGGATCATTTGAAGGGACATCTTCCATGTTTCATTTTGATGTTTGGTTGATAACCTTACATATTTATAATGGAAGAGTCTAGCATCTGCCCAAGACCCATATTTTTAATCTTGTTGTCTCACAAATCCAATAGTGTGCCACCATGCTGTTTGTCAAGTGGCACTAAACCAAAGCTGAAAAGCCTGTTTTAATGAAAGTATGATGGTGATGCTTTTTAAAAATTAAATATATGCAACTAGTCTAATCACCCAAATTTATGCTGTTTGCTGTTAGGATTTGGCAAGGAATTTGGATGGGTAGAGGAGATAAATTCTGTGGCAGAGACTTTAGGATTTTTTCCTCTTCTCCTTTTTAGTGTAAGAAATGGCAACATTAATTAAATGGGGGAATTTAATGATCAGATTTTGCCTTCTGCAAAAATATTTTTTTGAATCATAAATTTCTCCTGTATTGTTTGGTGCTGCTGGCCTGGAAGAAAGATTTGGCAGCATGCGCTGGGACAGATGACACCGAGTGATTAGCAACCTGACTGCAGATGCTGGCAGCCGGGCGCTAAAAGAACATGCTAATGTCCTCCATTTTGACATGCAGGCTCTACTCTTTTTTTTAAGCTGGCACTGTTTATGATTCCATTTTTATCTTCTAAATGCCATGACAGATGGCAGATTCTTCAGCCAATTTCATTGCCAAGGAAATGTAGAAAGCTTGAACGCTTTACCATGGTAATGGTGATATCAAACCATGCCACAAACCCTAACTAAATCTGAGATTCATCCCCCAGATTTCATGAGAATGATGGTGAGCTTGGCTACTGACTCTTTCCCTAGAGAGGATAGAGAGAAGGATGAGTAGTGAGTGGAAATAAATGAAATGGCCATATAGGAAGAGATGCTGCCTTCATGACATCAACCAATATATTTTCTGGGAAAAGTAAGATAATTTTTCCTTCTCACCTGCTTTGCTTTTTTTTGAAACTTCATAAATGTGTTTAGAAGTTATTCTTTGGAGTCATTGGGAAACCAATGGGACATAAAATTGACTGGAGTCTCAGGTTCTTCACAAAACGGGGGGGGGGGGGGAGGGGGGACCTGGGATATAATGCTTCATCTAGGGTTCTAGCTTCAATCTGATGATCCTATTATTAAATCTTCTAGTTCATATCACTTGTATTATGTTACATGGTGTAATTTGTACAGATTTATCCCCAATATATCTATAGAGACTTAAAGAGAAGCGTTAAGATTTTTAAAAATTAACAGTGGGGAATGAATTGACTGTACATATTACTTTTGAGACTTGGGCTACCTTGGTGTAAGTAAGAGAAATAGCATTTTTGGTTCATGAAAACTTTTTCCCTATTCCTTGTATCATCATAGTTTTTACTTGACCTAGCAATGTTAGCTATCACATCTCTTTCACTGTTGGCTCATGAGCTTGAGGTCAGCTCTGACAGCTGCCTTGATGCTCCCAGCTGGGAATACGGTCCTCAGTAAACATATTTCTTACTCATATATGGTCTCTGGCCTGCCTACGCTCATTCCCATCTGTCTGATGGCAGAGTGCCTGTTTACAAGTTGGTCAGACCCTGATCATCAAGCAGTGATGCCAGACAGTGAGAGGAGTTTTAGATGGACAGCCTGCATAACATAGGAAAAAGCCTCACTGACCTCCAAAAGGTCAGGAATACACAGAATCGATGGCAGTGATCCCAGGACTAGCCCTTCTAGGATTTTGTTAGTTATTTTGGGGGTTCAAACATCAACACTTTCTTCATTTCTTGGAGCAGAGAGCCCAAGTCAAATAAAAAAGCTCAAGTCAAAATAAAATATGTGAAATGGTAGCCTTCAGGTAGAAGGAGATTTATGGAAAATACGTCATTTAATTTATCATGTTAACTTAAATGTGTTAAGAATATAATTGGGGTCTCTTGGCTATACCACCCTGAATGCACCCAATCTCATCTGATCTTGGAAGTTAAGCAGGGTCAGGCCTGGTTAGTACTTGCAAGAATGGGAGACAATCTGGAACTATTGGGTGCTGTAGGGTAAGAAAAATATAAGTAGGCAATTATTTTAGTGACTACAAATTTTAATAACAATTGATAAGATTTGCAAAGCACTTAAAATATTATTTCATTTGATCCTCACAACAATCCTTCAAGATAGGTGCTATTGTTAACATTTTTTACAGATGAGGAAACTGAGGCAGACAGATATTGAAATTACTTGCCCAAGCTACTAAATATCTTGGGCTGTATTTGAATGTAAGTCTTCCTTACTCCAGGTTGAACACTCTGGCCCAGCTAGAGACCTTGTCTCTTAAATAAAGGCCCATTTTTAGCATTGATATTCTTTTAGAGACTCACAAAAATCCATGAACTTCTATAGTTTCAACTCATGAAATTCCATAGTCTCCAAGGGATTCAGGTTACAAATCACCCAACATGCAATGGAAGGATTCAGAGTGGGTATTAGGAGGTGGTAATACTATCTCTTTTGTAATTATATAGGAAAAGTGGCATATGGAATGCTATTAGAAAGATAGATGACCAGAAGCAAAGGTGGGGCTAATCATTAGCAAGAACATGATATGACAGATGACTCATTCCTGCATTCTTTTGGTATCTGTTAAAAATATAGAGAAGATGCATAATGTCAAGAGAATTAAAGAAGATCCTCAGTAGGATTTATAGGAAGTCATGGACAGGAATGGCATAGGACAAGTTGGAATGGTCAAGTTGGAATCTCTGTGGTTGGAGGGATTGCCCACATCAGGGATATCATACCTCTATACGTCCACTGGAATATAAAATGTGGAGTGGTGATGGTCAGTGTCAGCCTCTTTGTCCTGTCTTGGCTGATGGGAGGCTGGCTAAGGTGGGAGTTCTGCATATTCCAGCAGGCAAGTCTTATAGTTGAGGGAAAACAAAAGCATGAAGAAACTTTGCCCAGAGAGGATAAGGGACTTGTCTTGAAACAACACAGTAAATATTAGAGACAGAATTCAAATATAGGTCTTTGTTGTGTAAAGTTGTGTCCAAATCTAATTTTTTTCTACCATACAATTTTTTTCTCCATATTCTAGACACTTATCAAGTAAGGATGAAACATGGTTCTTGCCCATAATGAGTTTATAGATGAGTTTGGTTTGATGGCTAGAATACAATAAGGAATGGTAAACTGGTAGTCACCGAGGCAACTCTATTGATTGCCTTTCTGGTTTTAGTTCCAACTCCGGTCTGTTAGTATTTTATTAAGACTCTCTTTGAGGAAAAATAGACACAGACAAATCCTGCTGCCAAACTAGGAAAATATGAGTGTGCTTCTCTTTTATTAATTTGGTAGAATAGTCTGAAAAATAGTATGGTCAGATGTTCTAAGTAAGGTTAGTCCTATTCTATTTAATTCACTAAGCATCTCTACTTTACATTATCCTTTCAAACAAAGTCTTATCCGTATAGAACTTAGCCTTATAGATCGAGATGTGGAAGATCCTCAGAATCATCTGGTTAGGTCCAACCCTCTCATTTTATATTTAGAAAGTCAAGAACTGAGAGCCAGGAATTTATCTAAGGTCACACAAGAAGTAGGGTATCAGAGAGAGAATCTGAACTTTCCTGGCATCCTTGATTCTTCCTCTGTACTTCAGTGAATGAGAGTATTTAGATGGGGTTGTTCGTTTAAAAGAGAGGACTTCCTTTGAGAAGAAGTCTTTGATTTTTTTTTTCATTTTAGAGTCACTACAAGGCAAATTCTTCAGTAAAGGTGTGTATTATCATTTCATTCCAGTAGATGGTGAAACAAGCATCCATGCTGAAGGCTACCTTGCCTCTCTTTGCCAGATTCGTCTTGAGCAATGGACTAAAGACAAAGCATGGAGTGTTTAAGATCAAACTGGAGTCTATTGACCAAGCCTTGCCTGTTGTGACCCAGAACAAGGGGTTAAGAATAATGGAAAGGACCATGGCGCTCCTCTCTCCAGACATCCTTCAACTTTCTGACCCAGACACTCCAACAGAAAACCTCACCTTCCTCTTGGCCCAGCTCCCCCAGTATGGACAGCTCTATCTTCGGGGGATGGTTCTCACACAACACAACTTTACACAACAAGAAGTGGACAGTAAGAATGTGGCCTACCAACACCTAGGAGGAAACTCACAGGTTGACCAGTTTACCTTTGTAGCTACTGATGGGACAAATCAAGGCTTTGTTGTGGACGGAAGAGTGCAGAATGAACCTGTGTCTTTCATTATTCAGGCAAGTATGAAATGTCCTCTATTTACTGCCTGCCAGATCTATGACTAAATTAATGCAAAAGAAAGTTTCCTTCTCTATTTTGTGAGAACTTTGAATTACATTTTATTAGCTTTTGGTCTGCTTCTAAAGAAGCATTTGATGATTTGAGAGTTATTTGTGTAAACAATAATGGATGTTTGGGTTTACATCACTCCTAATTTTGCCATGCACGTGCATATATAAATGAATGAAATATTTATTAAGAACTTAGTATATGCTAAGTATGATGCTGTGTTCAAGTACAAACAGAAAAGGAATATCAGGGAGCTCACACTCTGATTGGGGAAGCAACACATATAGGAGACATAGAGTAGATGGAAAGATCCAGAAGTCTTAAGGATGTAGCTACAAGAATGAATGGCAAAACCTAGAAATCCTTAGGATTTACGAGAATGTTTGAGACAGTCTATTGCTACTTAGTAAATGAATTTAGGAGTTTTAAAAATGCATTTCTATTTCATTAGTCAAAGTACAGCAAATATAGCCTGGTTTTCAATTTCATTTATCTCAAGCTTTAATTAAGATGATGCTCCTATATGATACATCAATCTTCATATAAAAAGAAAAAATCAGAGGTCATATTAAAATTTTTTGTTATTAAAAAGGTGAGAAATATAACATCTTCCTTAGTTTGACTTTTCTTTTAGTGTGATTCTTTTAAAATGAATCCAGCAACATGTCCAATAAATACATATTAAAAATAAGGAAAGTTCTGGGCATTGGGGATGTAATGATGGAAAACAACCCAATCCTTTCCTGTAAGGATCCTACAGTCCAATATGAGGAATGTGACATGCATGCAATGAAGTATGATGCAAAGTAGAATATGACAGGAAAAAAAGGACAAATCTAGACAAAGGAATTTAGTAAAATTTAAGGAAGAAACACCCACTTTCAACTGAAGAGAATAGTAAAGACTTAATTTTGATTAATTCTTGCCTGAGCTCTTGTATATAAAGAAGTTTAATCTGGATAGATGGGAAGAAAGTGAAGACAACTTTGGTGTACTTATTAGAAGGACAACAGGGGGCAGCTGGTAGCTCAGTGAATTGAGAGTCAGGCCTAGAGACAGGAGGTCCTGGGTTCAAATCTGACCTCAGACACTTCCCAGCTGTGTGACCTGGGCAAGTCACTTAACCCCCATTGCCTATTGCCTAGACCTTACCACTCTTCAGTCTTGGAACCAATACCCAGTAAGGTAAGGGTTAAAAAAAAGAAAGACTAGAGATGAAAAGGGGATGAAGGGTCATTTAATAGTATATAATGAGAAGGGAAGAAGAAGCATGATGGAATTGACACCATTTGTATGAGAGAAGACTTCATTGATGAGACCCACCCAGAATTGTAGTCTACTAATAATTCCTTAAAGATATACCATCCCAATTAAAGGTATGTGAGCTCTTGGTTTACTTTACTTGGTTTACTTTAGTGATAATTTCATCTTTCAGAACTTGGAAAAACCAAGAAGGGAAGATTCTTTTCTGGATATGATTCTCATCAACAAGGAAGATGGTTGTTAGAATGAAATTCATAGGGAGTTTGTGGGGAAAGTGACTCTATCTTAGAATGTGTGATAGAGATAAGAAAGCTAGGAATAGTCAGACATGCCTGATAGATTTGAGAACAAATTTTAAAAGCTTTAAAGAATGTAAGTATGTAGGATCTCATGGACTAAAATTCTACAGAGGAAGTCAAACCAATGAATGAGAACCCTTTACAAATGCTATTCTGAAATCACAAATAAACTAATTCTAACAAGAAAGGAAAGGAAGGGTTATCAAAAGAGGAAAATATTTGCATTCACAGAAAACTGATTATCAATTTGGATTTTTAAAGTAATGTATGCAAGATAGAATCAAAGACAGATAATGAAGGATGAAACAATTCTGTAAGAGAAGTAAAATGATCAGAGACTTATGAGGAATGCTAAAGACAAAAATAATTTGTTTTAGTTATTTGAGGCTTGAGAAGAGAAAAGAAACTCAAAGAAGGATAAGAACTTTTGGATAAGATGACGAAATGGTTAATGGAAAGAAGGTGGAGCCCTTCAACTCTTATTTCTCTCCCTCAAAATCTCAGGCCATATCATTACCCCAACTAAGGCAAATAAGAAAAAAATATCAAGTTACTCACTCATATGCCCAAGTTCCTATATCTCCAAAATTTTTGAAACTAGTCTACATATATACATCAACATACATGATGAAGATATGAGAAAGGATCAGATGGTCTTACACAAATTATATTCTATAACAGATCATGTACATAATTATATAATTTACTGAAAAAAAGCAAATAATTCAGGATTTCCATTCTGAGTATTGGTTATAGATTATAAGAAAACATTGATTTCAGTAGTACCAACTACTTTAAAAGCTATCCTCTTACAGGCTATTTCCCACAAATATTAAAATTATATGATATTTAACAAAAGAAAATTTTAAATTAATTAAATAGTGTTCCTTTAGTTTTTAATAATCAAGGGAGGCATAAAATGGGGTGAAGTATTTTCATCAAAGATTTTCCTTGCCATCATGAAGGATATATAGCGAGGGTTATGTGAATGAAAGAAATTAGTAGACTGCAATGAAAGAGGTTATTTCCTCTAAAAACCATGAGATTCTAAGAAATTAGGAAGATAGTGGTATCCTCAAAAGTAATATAAAAGTTGGGAATTAAGGAAGGTTTAGGAAAAAAGTGAACTCTATTCTGGATATATTGGATTTGAGATGCAATATGCAACTACAGCTTAGGAAAAAGAATGACTAGATACATAGATTTGGGAATCATCAGCATAAAGATGATAATTGTACTCATAAAAACTAGTGAGATCACTAAGTGAGATAGTAGACAGCAAAGGGAAGAGGGCGCAGTATAAATCTTTAGGAGATACCCATAAGTTAGTTGATATGATTTGAATGATGGTCTATGATCTAACAAAGATTAAGAAGGCTAGGCAGAAAGTACCTATTAATTGCCTCCTATCTGCTAGGCATTTTGCCAATTGCTTAAGACACAGAAAAGGCAAAAAAAAAAATTCCTTGCCTTCAAAGAGCTCATAGTCTTATTAGGGATCAAAATGAAAACTGGAACAAGTTGTATCATAAAAACCTAGTCTGAAGAAGGTATCCAGGAGGAGATGATCAGGCTGCAAAGAGGCCAACATGGATGAGGATTAAGAAAAGGCCATTTGATTTGGCAGTTAGAGATCATTGGTAACTTTGTAGAAGGCAGTATCAGTTAGAAGAGAGATATAGGAAGAGCTTGCAGGAACAAAAGAATTAAATGCAATATGATACATTTGTAGGCAGCAACTAGTCCAACCACTTCCATGTTACAAATGAGAAAACTGAGGCACAAAGAATGGAATGTTACACAGTAAGTAGCAGAGACAGATTCTGAATCCAGATCCTCAGATGTAGGGCTCCTTCTATTACACCAAATGAACATTAATTGAAGGAACTAGGAATAACCTTGGGAAGAGAAGACAGAGTAAATAAAAACTATATTTATTTGGAAGGCCATCATCTGGGAAAGGGATTAGGTTTGGTCGGATTTACACTGGAGGGCAGAATGGAGAGAGGTCTCAGTGACAAGTATAGATTAAATGGAAGGGAAAAAAAAACTTTTCTAAAAATTGAAAGTATTCAAAAGCGGTGGAATGGGCTACCTTGGAAGTGGTGGATTTTCCTTCACCAGGGCTCTTCAACAAGAGCTACATCAGCACTTGCTGGTGTAGAAGGGATTCTTGTTCAGTTATAGGTTGAATCAAGTGGCCCCTAAGGTTTCTTCTAATTCTGAGATTTTGTGATCACCTCTTGACTCTATAGACTTTTTCTGGCCAATCAACAGCTTCCAGGGAGTGATATATTTGGTCCAAATACAGCTTTTAGATTCTGGAAGGAATTCATTCTTTTACTTGCTCATTTATTCAACGAGCATTTCTAAATCATTGTGCTATGTGCAAGGGAAATACAGAGTTTAGATAAAATATTATTTCTACCTTCATAGGACAAGAGAGGATAAGAAAAAAAAACAAAATAACATTCCAGAATAAGAGCATTAGAGAGACCTAATAGAGACACATGAGTTACAAAGGGAAGGCCATTGTTCTTTGGGGGATTAGGGGAAACTTCATGGCATTTGAATTGGGACTTAAAAGGTGGATAAGAATTCACAGGTAAAGAAGGGGAGAAAGAACATTTTGAATATAAGAAACAGTATGATCAAAGGCATATTGAGGGGAAGAGCACAGAGCATATTCACAGGTCCAAGAGAAGGTCTAATTTGTACTATAGATTACATTAAGGGGAGTTACTGAAAAAGCAGGGGTACATCAGATTGGGGGGCATCGAATAGCTAGAAAAAAAGGTTGCTTTCAGTCTCAGTCTATAGGCAATAAGAAATGACAGAAGACCACTGATGAGATAAGTGATATGGCCAAATATGCAAAGAGCAAAAACCAGTGGAACCCTGAGCAGTGCAGCCACCATGGGGCAATCTCCAGAGAGGAGTCATATTTGGAAATGCCACATGATTCTTCAAGATCCCTGAGTCCAGAGAAGCCTGGGGCATGTGTTCTTTGTGCTGTTCTGTTGATGTGCCTCTGCGGTGGATTATTATTTTAAAGAAGCAGTGTAACTGAGGGCAGACTTTGTGGATTTGCCAAGGGGAAGAGACAAATGTACTTTACTGATAGTGGCATTTAAAATCACACACTCTGTTATAGGTAATTTGTATCTGTCTCTCTCAGATGCCATAACCGATTCCTGTAGTCATCTTTTATAACACACACACACACACACACACACACACACACACACACACACACACAACATTGCTGCTTTCTTTGGGTTTGGCATTTCTGTGAGATTTTCAGGCAAGCCAACGTGAGTCATCACTGAGATACAGGCTTCTAAAGAAAGCCTTGTTTTCAAATATTTTTCACGGTATCTAGAGCCCATTTTTAAAGAAATGTACTCTCCAGGAGATGAAATTTAGTAAGACCAAGAGACATTATTAATTATAACAAAGAGATATAATGCAAAAGAAAGATGAGCTCTACTTAATTTGTATTTATCTTCATCCATTCTCTTTATGTCCTATTTTCTTTATAGTAATCTCTTTTTTTTTATCTCTTCTTCCTTTCCCAACTACCTTTAATCTGCCTGAAAATTCCCAGTGACAAAGTATCTCCCCTCCCACCATCAAAGTCTTCTCTTATCTATCCTCACAATTGGTAAAATAAAAGTATATATATATATATATATGTATATATATATATATTTAACTCAGTTCATATTTGCTTATATGTGCTATTGTGCCTTTTGGGGTTGGCATATTGAGTATAGTACTTTGGGGTGTGGTCCCATAGTTTATTGTTTGATGTTTTTTAATTTAAAAAATTTAATGAACAAAAACTTATTTTCTCTCATACTTACACTCTTCCCCCACCTTCTGCCCATTGGGAAAAAAAGAGGAAAAAAAACGCTTGAAAAAATATATATTTAACTATAGTGTTTTTAAGTAATGAGGGAAACTAGAGTCAGGGAGGGACTAATGTGATTCTCCTAACCCAATACTTAGGTTAGGAATTTTTGGCTAATACAGCCATACTTTGCCCTCATCACCCTTCCTCTCAGTCTTTCTTTGTCATCTCCCAAAAACAAAATATGACTGGCCAGAGATAAGGCTGAATTCTTTCTGTAGATCAATATATACTCAAAGAAAGTTGGGGGGCAATTGGGTCGTTCAGTGGATAGAGTACCAGGCCTGGAGTTGGGATACTTCTTAGCTGTGTAACCTTGGGCAAGTCATTTAACTCCAGTTGTCTAGCCCTTACTCCTCTTCTGCCTTAGAATTGATACTTAGTAGACAGAAGGTAAGTGTTAAAAAACAAAAAGAGAAGAAAGTTGGCTGAACAAACATGTTCTATCAAATGAAGTAGCCAAAACCTATAAAATACATGAACTAACTTAACTTTCAATTTCTTCTTAAGACAAAATAGAGAAGGACACGTTAGGCCTAGAAGATAGAAACAAAAAGAAATCTATATTCCTTTTCTGTTTCCCAACCCCTTCCTAGTCTTTGGAAGGAGAAATTGGGAAGGAATGATCTGGTACCTTTGAGCCTCTTAGAATAAAAGATGCTTCCTAGTCTGCCTTATCCTTCATTCAGTTATTATTATTTTTCAGTAAATGTTCCATGTGTCGAACACTTTGCTAGACAACTACAGGAGGTGGGGATGAGAGGGAGATACAAAATTGAGATAAGATTCTGTTGCTGCTCTCATGAAGCTTGGAATCTCCTAAAACATTAGAGCTATGACTGTAGCCTGTCAGGAAGCATCCATCTAACTAAGTGTACTACTTCAGGTGTCCCAGTTGGATAAAAAAGCACCACGCATCATCCAGCTTCAGTGCCCTTCCCAAGTGGAGCTTCTGAAAAATGGTTGCTATGGGATTTACATAACATCTCGAGTCCTGAAGGCATCTGACCCTGATACAGAGGACAACCAAATCATCTTTAAGATTTTACGAGGCCCCCAGTACGGACATCTGGAAAATACAACAACAGGTACTGGGTTTCTCAATCCTCCTAATTGCTCATTTTAAAATACCCAATGGCTCACATCAAGGATTGGAGTGCTAGAGAGTAATTTAATTAAGTGCATGACCATTTGGTAAATAGTCCCTGAGGCTTTGTGATAGATGCAGTTTATAAATCAATACTAGTACTAAAGAGGGTTTCAAGTCAAGCTTCCCTAATCCATCTTGAATGGGAAAACCAAATGCAGAGTCACAGCTGTTTATTGTTTACAACTTTTTTTTAGGTGCCAGATTGTAATATGTATCAAGTAAGGTAGGCTGTCAGACCTAAATTCATATTTGTGACTTATTTTCAGTTCTATCGTGATTTCCAAATGATATCAATTCATTTTAAAATGTCAGTGTTAGTTGCTTGATAATTTCCCCCATGTCTGCCTTGTGGAGACAATTGTTAAAGTACTAAGCTAGACAGGATGCTACAGTTACAGATTTGTCTAGTATGTCCTTCTGTTCCCTTTCTGCCCTAACTTTTACAAAAGCCACCTCTAGGCAAAATTTTTCTGAGGCAAAAAAAAAATGGAGAATCTTTCAGTCAGTCAATAAATAAACATTTATTAAGTGCCTGTTATATACCAGGCACTGTACTAAGCCCTGGGAACATGAAGAAAGGCAAAAGACAGTCCCTGCTCTCAATCTAGTGAGAGAGACAACATGCGATAATACATAATAATATAGAGGATAATCAGATGGTAATCAAGAAAAAGGTTTCTGGTAGAAGATGGGATTTTAGCTGGATTTGAAAGAAATTAAAGAAGCCAAAAAGAAGAGATGAAAGGAGAGAGAATCCCAGACATGGGGGATATCTAGTGAACATGTCCAGTGGTAAACATTAGGAACCCAGAAAATTACTAATGCCTTAATTTTGTATCTGATGTATAGCCGTTGAAATAGTAGGAACTTCCTGAAAACCGATGTAGTTGATATTTCCAGAGTGTTTCGTGGTTTACAAGGGCACCACAGTCACCCAACTAATAAATGTCAGTGCAGGGATTGAAACTCTCATCTTTTGACTCCAAATTCAATGCCCTATCTGCTATATCGCCGCTTCTCTCCTTTATTTATCTTTAATACATTTTGGGGGACATAAAATCAATAACCATATCATTTTATTAATTCTTATTGAGTTGATAGGTATAAAATTCCTTTATTCTTTATTTTCAGGTGAATTTATTCAGGAGAGATTCAGTCAAAAGGACCTAAACAGTAAAATCATTCTTTATGTCATCAATCCATCTTCAGAAATGAATTCGGATAATTTGGAGTTTCAAGTCACAGACCCCAGTGGAAACACCGCTGCCCCTCAAATGTAATTTGTTTTTGTATTAAATAGATTAGCCTGTCATATATGATGGGCATAAAACTTAAAGTCCATTTCAGTGAACTAGACCAAAAGGTTTAAGGTAAGAAATTAACTTTCATCAGTTCATAGCCTATTCAGGAAACAGAGAGAAAAGCAAGAAAGATGGCTTTCCTTTTCATCATTGTCCTAGAGCAGGAAGATCATTAGCTCTCCAAAGTAAGGAAACATAAAAACCACTAAGTTATATCTAGTGGTGCGTGCCATGCATAAATATGAATGCATCCCCACCCCCATGGCTAGGATCTTCTTGTCTTGGCAGTACATAAGGGTTCGGAATTATGAGTCAGCCAATCTCTTGTATAACATCTTGCAGCAAGAGGTCACTCTAGGACTATGATAATTACAGACTTTCTAAAATACCCAGGCCAAGAAGAATGAAGGGGAAAATGAGACATTGTACGTCAGGCTATAAATATATTTTAATTTATGTATTTAACGGTTTTAGCAAGGCCTATTTGACAGCATTTTCCCCATTTGACAGAAGCTTCCCTCCTTCTTCCCCTGACAAAGTCCCCGCCCCCCCAAAGAAAGCAAGTACAACAGCCAGCCTTTTGTGACCAAAGATATTTAGTGGAAAGGACAGAGTTGAAAGGACAAAAAAGTAGAGTGACAAATAGATTCTTTTGAAAAAGTGTGACATATAGAATGTGTCTAACAATTGTCTTTTTCAGGACTAGTGAAAATAATCCTGTTTAATTCTTTGTTGACTTCTATAGTATTTGACATGGTTGACCATCCTCTCGTTCTGGATATTCTTTTCTCTCTGAGTTTTTATGACATTGCTATTGGATCTTCTCCTAACTATCTGTCTACTATTGCTCAATCTCCTTCACTGGGTCATTAACCTTATCATTTCCCCTAACTCTGAGGTATCGATATCCAAGGTTCTGCCCTAGACCTTCTTCTCCTCCTTCTCCGCTCTCTCATTTGGTGACCTCATCAACTTACATGGTTTTAATTCTCATCTCCATGCAGATGACTCACGGATCTGCACATGCAGCCCTGTGCTCTGTCTTGTGCTCAAGTCGAACATTACAAATTGCTACCGGACATTCTGAACTGGATATCACACAGGCATCTCTAACTCAATGAGGCCAAAACAACTCATCTCTGCCCCTCTAAACAATCCCTATCCACAATTCATCATCCTTTAGGTGATTGAAGTTCACAACTTCAAAGTCATCTTGAATGCCCTTCTCTTAATCTGTATAGTCAATTGCCAACTATTACGATTTTGACCTCCATAATCATTCATATATATCACCTTCTTTCCACACAACCATCACCCCTTCTTACTTTGATATGTATCTTTCTACTTGATAATTAGTCTTTCCCTATTCCAACCTATTTTGCCCATAGCTCGTCAAAGTAATTTTTCTAAAGCACAAGTCTGATAATATTATTTCACTACTCAGTAAATACCAGTGGCTCCCTATTGCCTCTAAGATCAAATATATAAAGTCCTTCTTAGCATTTAAAACTCTTCCCAATCTGTTCTAACTTTCTTATACTGAGTTTCCTTTACACACATGGAGGTCTGGCCAAACTAGCTTCCTAGCTGAGATCCTCATACATAGATAGCACTCTGTCTCTATGATCTTATGTTGGCTTGACCCCCCTTCCTGAATCCATTCTTTCATCACCTCTACCTTGTAGAATCACAGGTTTACTTCAAGGCATAGCTCAAGTGCCACCTTCTACGTGAAACTTTTCTTGATCCTCCCAGGTGCTAGTGCTTTCCCCCCAAGTTAGCTTATATCTCTTTTATACATGCCGAAATATGTCTATGTTGTCACTTCTAGTGAGATTATACATTCCTCAAGGGTATGGACTTTTACTTTTGTCTTTGTATTATCAGGGACCAATATAGTACTTTGCATATAGTAGACACTTCATAAATGTTCTTTAGTTGATTGATTGGTTGAATTTAATTCACTAAATATTTTTATGTGCCTACTCAGCATTGGGGATGGAAAGATTAAACAATGAAACAATTCTTACCCTCAAGAAGATTATCCAAATATGATGGGGGCAATGAGATAGACATACACAACTAGTTCAAGAGGGATAGATGTAGAATGTGTATGCTAGTAGCCACCAGCCAGCTCTTTAAAAACACAATACATTTTTTTTTTAAATATATTTTATTTGATCATTTCCAAGCATTATTCGTTAAAGACATAGATCATTTTCTTTTCCTCCCCCCCACCCCCCATAGCCGACGCGTAAGTCCACTGGGCATTAGATGTTTTCTTGATTTGAACCCATTGCTTTGTTGATAGTATTTGCATTAGAGTGTTCATTTAAAGTCTATCCTCTGTCATGTCCCCTCAACCTCTGTATTCAGGCAGTTGCTTTTTCTCGGTGTTTCCACTCCCATAGTTTATCCTTTGCTTATGAATGGTGTTTTTTTTCTCCTGGATCCCTGAAAGTTGTTCAGGGACATTACACCGCCCCTAATGGAGAAGTCCATTACGTTCGATTATACCACAGTGTATTAGTCTCTGTGTACAATGTTCTCCTGGTTCTGCTCCTCTCGCTCTGCATCACTTCCTGGAGGTTGTTCCAGTCTCCATGGAACTTCTCCACTTTATTATTCCTTTGAGCACAATAGTATTCCATCACCAACATATACCACAGTTTGTTCAGCCATTCCCCAATTGATGGGCATCCCCTCGTTTTCCAGTTTTGGGCCACCACAAAGAGCGCAGCTATGAATATTTTTGTACAAGTCTTTGTGTCCATTATCTCTTTGGGGTACAGACCCAGCAGTGCTATGGCTGGGTCAAAGGGTAGATATTCTTTTGTCGCCCTTTGGGCATAGTTCCAAATTGCCCTCCAGAATGGTTGGATCAGTTCACAACTCCACCAGCAATGAATTAATGTCCCTACTTTGCCACATCCCCTCCAGCATTCATTACTTTCCTTTGCTGTTATGTTAGCCAATCTGCTAGGTGTGAGGTGATACCTCAGAGTTGTTTTGATTTGCATCTCTCTGATTATAAGAGATGTGGAACACTTCTTCATGTGCTTGTTAATAGTTTTGATTTCTTTATCTGAGAACTGCCTATCCATTTCCCTTGCCCATTTATCAATTGGAGAATGGCTTGATTTTTTGTACAATTGATTTAGCTCATTATAAATATGAGTAATTAAACCTTTGTCAGAGGTTTCTATGAAGATTTTTTCCCAATTTGTTGTTTCCCTTCTGATTTTAGTTATATTGGTTTTGTTTGTACAAAAGCTTTTTAGTTTGATGTAGTCAAAATTATTTATTTTACATTTTGTGATTCTTTCTATATCTTGCTTGGTTTTAAAGCCTTTCCCCTCCCAAAGGTCTGACATGTATACTATTCTGTGTTTACCCAATTTACTTATGGTTTCCTTCTTTATGTTTAAGTCACTCACCCATTTTGAATTTATCTTGGTGTAGGGTGTGAGGTGTTGATCTATTCCTAGTCTCTCCCACACTGTCTTCCAATTTTCCCAGCAGTTTTTATCGAATAGTGGATTTTTGTCCCAAAAGCTGGGATCTTTGGGTTTATCGTATACTGTCTTGCTGAGGTCGTTTTCCCCCAGTCTATTCCACTGATCTTCCTTTCTGTTTCTTAGCCAGTACCAAATTGTTTTGATGACTGCTGCTTTGTAATATAGTTTGAGGTCTGGGACTGCAAGGCCCCCATCATATGTGTTTTTTTTCATTATTTCCCTGGATATCCTTGATCTTTTGTTCTTCCAAATGAACTTTGTTATGGTTTTTTCTAAATCAGTGAAGAAGTATTTTGGTAGTTCAATGGGTATGGCACTAAATAGATAAATAAGTTTGGGTAGGATGGTCATTTTTATTATATTGGCTCGTCCTATCCATGAGCAGTTAATGTTTTTCCAATTGTTCAAGTCTAGTTTTAGTTGTGTGGCGAGTGTTTTGTAGTTGTGTTCATATAGTTCCTGTGTTTGTCTTGGGAGATAGATTCCTAGGTATTTTATTTTGTCTAAGGTGATTTTGAATGGGATTTCTCTTTCTAGTTCTTGCTGCTGAGCTGTGTTGGAGATATATAGAAAAGCTGATGATTTATGTGGGTTTATTTTGTATCCTGCAACTTTGCTAAAGTTGTTGATTATTTCAATTAGCTTTTTGGTTGAATCTCTAGGATTCTTTAAGTAGACCATCATGTCATCCGCAAAGAGTGATAACTTGGTCTCCTCCTTGCCTATTCTGATGCCTTCAATTTCTTTATCTTCTCTAATTGCTACTGCTAGTGTTTCTAGTACAATGTCAAATAGTAGAGGTGATAATGGGCATCCTTGTTTCACTCCTGATCTTATTGGGAATGCATCTAGTTTATCCCCATTGCAGATGATATTAGCTGTTGGTTTTAGATATATACTGTTTATTATTTTTAGGAATGACCCTTCTATTCCTATGCTTTCTAGTGTTTTTAATAGGAATGGGTGTTGTATTTTATCAAAGGCTTTTTCTGCATCTATTGAGATAATCATGTGGTTCTTGCTAGTTTGCTTGTTGATGTGGTCAATTATGTGGATGGTTTTCCTAATGTTGAACCAGCCCTGCATCCCTGGTATGAATCCTACTTGATCATGGTGAATGATCCTTCTGATCACTTGCTGGAGTCTTTTTGCTAGTATCCTATTTAAAATTTTTGCATCTATATTCATTAGGGAGATTGGTCTATAGTTTTCTTTCTCTGTTTTTGACCTGCCTGGTTTTGGAATCAGTACCATGTTTGTGTCGTAAAAGGAGTTTGGTAGAACTCCCTCTTTGCTTATTATGTCAAATAGTTTGTATAGTATTGGGGTTAATTGTTCTCTGAATGTTTGATAGAATTCACAGGTGAATCCATCAGGCCCTGGGGATTTTTTCTTAGGAAGTTCTTTGATGGCTTGATGGATTTCAATTTCTGATATGGGATTATTTAAGAATTCTATTTCCTCTTCTGTTAGTCTAGGCAGTTTGTATTTTTGTATATATTCATCCATATCTCCTAAATTGGTGTATTTATTGCCATATAATTGGGCAAAGTAATTTCTAATGATTGCCTTAATTTCCTCCTCATTGGAGGTGCTGTCCCCCTTTTCATCTTTAATGCTGTGAATTTGCTTTTCTTCCTTCCTTTTTTTAATTAGATTGACCAGTACTTTGTCTATTTTGTTTGTTTTTTCAAAGTACCAGCTTCTTGTCTTATTTATTAAATCAATAGTTCTATCACTTTCGATTTTATTAATTTCTCCCTTAATTTTTAGGATTTCTAATTTGGTTTTCTGCTGGGGGTTTTTAATTTGATCGCTTTCGAGTTTTTTCAATTGCATTTCCAATTGATTGATCTCTGCTCTCCCTTGTTTGTTAATATGAGCTTTCAGGGATATGAATTTGCCTCTGATTACCGCTTTGGCTGCATCCCAAAAGGTTTGAAAGGATGTTTCGCCATTGTCATTTTCCTTGATGAAATTATTAATTGTTTCTATGATTTCTTCTTTAGCTAAACGGTTTTGGAGTATCATATTGTTTAATTTCCAATTGGTTTTAGATTTGGTTTTCCATGTACCATTACTAATCATTATTTTTATTGCCTTGTGATCTGAGAAGGCTGCATTCATTATTTCTGCTTTTTTGCATTTGTGTGCTATGTTTCTGTGACCTAATGTATGGTCAATTTTTGTGAATGTGCCATGTGGTGCTGAGAAGAAGGTGTATTCCTTTTTATCCCTATTTATTTTTCTCCATATGTCTATTAATTCTAATTTTTCTAAGATTTCATTCACTTCTTTTACCTCTTTCTTATTTATTTTTTGATTTGATTTATCTAAATTTGATAATGGTTGGTTTAAGTCTCCCACTAGTATGGTTTTATTGTCTATTTCTTCCTTCAATTCTCCTAGTTTCTCCATTAGAAATTTGGGTGCTATATTATTTGGTGCATACATGTTGATTAATGATATTTCCTCATTGTCTAGAGTCCCTTTTAACAAAATATAATTACCTTCCCTATCCCTTTTGATCAGGTCTATTTTTGCATTGGCTTTATCAGATATCATGATTACCACTCCTGCCTTCTTTCTATCAGTTGAGGCCCAGAAGGTCTTACTCCATCCTTTAATTCTGACCTTGTGGGTGTCAACCCGCCTCACGTGTGTTTCTTGAAGACAACATATGGTAGGGTTTTGGATTCTAATCCATTCAGCTATTCGTCTACGTTTTATGGGTGAGTTCATCCCATTCACGTTCAAAGTTATGATTGTCATTTGTGGACTCCCTGGCATTTTGATTGCCTTCCCTAATTCTAACCTTTTCTTCTTCGGCTCTACCTTTTAGTCCAGTGATTTACTTTGAATCAGTCCCCCTTGTCCCCTCCCTTGATGTTTCCCTTTTTAGTCCCTCCCTTTTTGTTCCCTCCCCCTCCCCCCTCTCTTTCCCTCCCTTTTTGTTCTCCCTCTCCCCCTCCCCCCCTTGGTTTTCCCTTCTCCTTACCCTTGTTGGGTAAGATAGAATTCAAGATCCCAATGGATCTGGATGTTTTTCCCTCTCAGAGTTGATTTCCCTGAGATTGAGGTTTAAGTAAACCCCCCCCCCCTCTTCCTCTCCTTCTTATAGGAGTTTTCTTCCCCTCCCCTTCCCCTGTGAATCTTTGTGTGAGAACCATTATTCTATTTGGTCTTTCTTTACCCCCTATTTATACATTACATTTTCCCCACATATTAGTATACATAGGTTGATATAAATGTAGTCCTTATAGAAGAGAGTTTGAGTAAAAGAAGATAACATTTTTCCCCTTTCCTTAATATTTACCTTTTCAGGTATTCCTTGCTCTTTGATTTTCGGTATCAAACTTTCCACAGAGCTCTGGTCTTTTCTTTGCAAAAAGTTGGAAGTCTTCTATTTTGTTGAATGCCCATACTTTCCCTTGGAAGTATATAGTCAGTTTTGCTGGGTAGCTGATTCTTGGTTGGAGACCCAGCTCTCTTGCCTTTCTGAAGATCATGTTCCATGCCTTACGATCATTCAGCGTAGAACTTGCAAGGTCTTGTGTGACCCTGATTGGCATTCCTTTATATCTAAATTGTCTTTTTCTGGCTTCCTGTAGGATTTTTTCTTTTGTTTGATAGCTTTGGAATTTGGCAATTACATTCCTGGGAGTTGTCTTTTGGGGGTTTAGTGTAGAAGGTGTTCTGTGAGCTCTGTCAGTGGATGTATTGCCCCCTTGTTCTAGAATCTCTGGGCAATTTTCTTTGATTATATCTTGTATCACCATGTCCAGTTTGGTGTTTATTTCTGGCTTTTCTGGGAGTCCAATTATTCTTAAATTTTCTCTTCTCCCCCTGTTTTCCAGATCTATCACCTTGTCGGTGAGATATTTTATGTTCTCTTCTAATTTCTTGGTGTTTTGGCTTTGCTTTATTAGTTCTTGCTTTAAAGCCTGGTTTTCTTTTACAGTTTGGTCAAACTGGTTTTGTAGATGCGTGAATTTCTTTTGCATCATTTCCCACTTTTCCTCCCAGAGGGCTTCCATCTTTTTGGTCCTTTCTGATTCAAATTCTTCATGGGTTTGTGGAGAGTTTCTATTTCCTTTGGAAGATTTTGGAGAATTTTCTTGTATATCTTCTTCTATCTGCTCTGTATTTTGTATTTTGGCTCCATAGAATGTGTCCAGAGTCGCCCCTTTCTTCTTATTTTTCTTGGTATTTTGGGGCTTCTGTGCTTCTGTGGAATTTGTCATCTCTGAACGTGGAGGATTGGCTTTTCTTGTCTTTGTCTGGTGATCAGTGGCTTTAGTCCTGGGCAGATGTTGGTTCTATGAGCGTTCCCTGGGTTAAATTGAATATGCCTCACTGGAACTGGAATGGAAGGGTCGGACCACGAGGCCACACTCTCCCCCTGGCTCGATTTCCGGAAGTTGCCTTCAGAATCCCTGGCCGTGAGGCTGTTTCGTGGGCCTGCGGGGGGATGGGCTGCCGCTTCCCCAAGCTCCGAGAGCACAGACTTTCACTGAGACTTGGATAGCAGGATCCAGCCCGTGAGGCTGTCTTGCCCGCCCTGAGGGTTGCTGTTGTTTTGACCAGCTCTCTGCAGCGGAGGCCCCAGGCAGTAACTTTCACCCGGACCGACCAGCTCTTTGCAGCGGAGGCCCCAGGCAGTAACTTTCACCCGGACCTACCGGCTCTTTGACCAACCGGCTCTTTGCAGCGGAAGCCCCAGGCAGTAACTTTCACCCGGACTGGGACTTGGGTAGAAGACCCTGAGGGTTGTTGTTCCTCAGACCCTGCTCTCTGAGCCCGGCGCGGCTGCCGCTTCCGGGAGCCTTGGACTCTGCGCTCCTACCCCTGAGGTCCGAGGGATCTCGGGTTCTGGCTTTTAAGGGGAGCCGTACCTTTTGAACTGGGTCCAGGTCCAGGAGGAGGGTTCCCAGGTTCTGTGCTGTTGATCGTTTTGAATTTCGGCGCCTTAGGAGCTTCTAGTTTGAGATCGGTCGGGAAGGGTTTTCCGGAGATCTGAACTTCAGCTTTCTCTAAGCCGCCATCTTAACCGGAAGTCCTCAAAAACACAATACATTTTTAAATGCAATCTGCATTATTAACATTTTATCCATCACTTCCATCATCAAAATCATAACAACTAAAGCCCTGATTTGAAGAATTTGCCAATATCTGTGGTAAAGATGCTCAGACTGAAAATTTAACAATCCACTCTACTCAGTGCACACCAGCTCCAGCACACACCCATGGAGGGAGAAAGAATTTTGGATGATCTTTATCCTTTGCATTCTTATTAAAATTTTTCTTCTTAAGTGCAGTAAGAATCCTCTAAGTCATTAAATTTGATTGCCTCTTTCTACATATGAGGCTCAAAATGGGAAAGTTCCTTGCCCAAGTTCTGAGTCCAAGGACTTGACTAAGGTCACATCTGGAGTAAATGACAGGACCAGGATTTGGAATTAGATTCTCTGCCTCTGATCTGTCACTCTTTCTTTTGTACTTTTATGGTCAGGTTGAAAGCTAATCATATTCCAGTTCTCTTTGTGCCTGCCAGCTCCAGGCTTGCTTTTGCCTTTTTTTTTTCAATTACATTCTCATGGTAATTATTTTTCCCAGTCAATTCTGGTCATTTGTCCTAGGTTCTTTCATTGACCATCTGAGAACAAAGGGCTGTGATCATCTTCCCCTCGGGAAGAAGGCTCTAAAAAATGCCCTTGTTTAGTTTGAATGAATGCAGTGTATTTCCACCATGCTCTCCCTAACCACCTCCAGCCCCTTTTCTTGTGGAAAAAACACAGCCCATGACTTGCAATCTCAGGATCTGCCAGGAGATGTCTCTACAGACAATAGTAGAGAAATAAAGGCTACTAAACCAAATCAACAGTAATGTGTGCCCAAGGTGCAACATGATGGGCCTCCCCCTAGCTGAGCTTCTAAAAACCAGAGGGGTAGGAAATTATAGATTTTTCTACCTAATTCTCTGTGTATATGTATGTATTCATGTATATGTGTGCCATTTAAGAAATGCTTGAAGGGAGAGGAATATTTATCTTTGTGTATGTGTATATAAAAGGAAACCAACTTAAAAACTTTGTCAATAAGCTACTTGTTTTGGAATGACAGACATAAAAATTCCCCCTCAAAAAAAGGATGTTATATAAAAGGTGGTTTGGGCCCCTTGGCAAGTATCAACTCATATTTTTCTGGTTCCTTAAGGTTTATGAAGCACTTAAATTACCAACCCTATGAAAGAGGGAGTACAAATAATATTACTCCCATTTTTCAGGAGAGGAAGCTGAGGCTTAGTGGGCTGCTCAGATAATTGATCAGATCTGGGCTTCCCACTTAGAACTTCTGGGTCCACATTCAGCCCTATTTCCATGCTACTACATTAACACCCTAAAATCTTTTTAACCTCCATCGTAGTAGAAATATCAAACCTCTTCAACCAGTATTCAGAATGTGCCTTCAGTGCACAGCAAGGAAAGAGTAGGATGGCACTGAGAACATACCTCTTCTCCTCCCCTCCAGCTGCTGGCCACCCATTTGGGAGCAAGACAGGAACCATATGGTTTGGGAAACACTCCTTCCACTTCTGTGTATGAGCTGCTCTAGCATAAAGAACATTTGTAAGTCAGACATTTTGAAAGTCAAGGAATGCCTCAACTTTCAGGCACATAGCATCAATTCAGCTTAAACCTACACACATTTATTTAGCATCCATTGTATAGAGTAGATCCCACCAATAACTATAACATGAAATGAACGATGACGAGTGCACTGGAGAGGTACAACGAAAAGTTTAATGCAAGATGTTTTTAGCAGTAATTGAAGATAGAAAAGAATTCCACCAAAAGAACCAGTACATCGGAGGCTTAAGCAGCGTTGTTAATAGATCATTGTAGTAGCTTTGGGACCAGCGACAGAGGATGTTAAGCGGAAGGGAGTAATGTAGAAGAAGTCTAAACAGGTCTTGTCCAAGGGTAGAGGGCTTTGCAAAGCAGGAGGAGTTTGACTTGGCAGGCAATAGTCTGCCACTGAAGATTTTTGAGCAGTGGAGTGACAGGACTAGATCTAGGCATAAGGGAGAATTACTGTCAGAAGCACTGAGTGGCAGAAGGAAGCCCACCTCTAATTAAAAATTTGCTAGGGACTAATATACAAAGGGTGTAATCCACATAGCTAATAATCAAAGCAACGTGTAAATGCTACTGAAATTTGTCTCCTTTGGGGAGAAGCAGTGCCCACATCAGCATTCTAAAGACATGATGTAGTAAACAGCCTTTCTAATTAAAGGGGAAGGGATTTGGAAGAGACAAGCTAGAATAAAAAAGTATTTTTTTTAAAACAAGGATGCCAGGGAACCTTCAAAAGAAAGGGAAGGATTTATGTGCAGTAGGGAATGTCTGGGGGGCCTGATTCTGCAATGCTAATGACTTAGTGGTATAATGGAAAGGGTTGATTTTATTACATTGAAATCAAGGCAAATTTTGCTTAAATAAAGTTATCAGACCCTGTTGGTTAATGGTTTTACACAGAAGTTAGCATCCTCTTGACAAAACTCAGAAGGCTTTATTTACATGATAATCAAATCTGGATATCTAAGACCTTTTTAAAAAAGACACCTCAGGATATGAGTCTTAAGTCTTCTAGTTAGAAGGAAACTTAGAATCACATAATTTAGGAATGGAATGGACCTCAGGAGCCATCTATTCCGATTCATATTAAAAAAAAATCTTCTATAACATACTAAGCAAAATCATTTTTTTCAGCTCTTTTCTTTATACACACTAGGAAAGTTTTGTTCCAAAGGGTTAAGTGACTGGTCCAAGGCCATCCAGAAAATAAAGAATAGAACTAAGATTCAAATCTACATCTTTTGACTCCAAACTAATTCTCTTTCATATGTTAATTATGTGATATTAGAAAAAAAGCTTGACTAGGGACTATTTTGTTAGATTTTTAGTTCGATTTCTGGCTAAAATCAGAAATGATGCATGTACAAATGATCTGTGTAAAACTGGGAGATTCCAAGTCTGATTATTTGGTGTGGGATAATAAATTCAACCTTTCTTTCAAGCCACTTTAAAAAAAATCACTGATACTTCTCTCCCAGAGTAGTTACATAAAATAAAAGGAAAAAGAAAATCAAACCCGTGAATCCCAAAACATTTAAAAAATTCTTACAAAACTTTTGACAAGAAAGGGAATTGAAACGCTTGGCTAAAATTAAGCTTTTGGATTATCTGTGGATAACAATTATCCCTTCTGATTTCTGGTCCTCACTCCTGGGAAAAATCAAATGCTGACTTCCTATGACTATAGGGTTTAATAGATATGTGCCAATGCATTCCAAATACATTGTGGGGGCTTTTTGTTTTTATTATGGAGTTCTAACCTTATCTTTAAGTCATACACTCCTTGCATATAAAAGCACAAGTATTTATGCTAATAATAATATATGTTTTCATATGACCTTTCATTGAGATACTCAAAGTATTTAATAAGCATTAAGTAAGCCTCATATACTCTTTGAAGTAGGAGGTTAAATAGACTTTGGAAAATAGAGAAACTGAGGCACACAGGGGTTAAGTAATTCATACCCAATAACTTCTGACCCATGACTCAGAATCCCAAACTAACATTTCAGCCCTGGAAAGCAAGTCTTTCCTTTATTTTAATGTTTATTTCTTCAGAACTTAACATTTGTATAAACTAATTACAGCCATAAAAAAGTACCAGAACATGTTTCAGTGAATGGAAAATCCAGACAGAGATCCCCTGCATAGCTTACCACAGATATGCATCTGCATTTGTCAAGAAATTGACCCTTTCTGCAAGGTGCTCATTTAAATAAGAAGTAGTAAGTGTGGATTAGTAGAGTGCTGGAATTGGAGTCAGTAAGACTTTGGTTGAAATGTGCCTCAGTTTCTTCATCTGTAAATGAGGGGGTAAACTGTATAATCTGTTAGGTCTCTTCTACAATTTACTCTGTAATCCTACGAATCATTTCCTGAGATGAAATGAAGCCATTCTTCAAAATTCTTTAGTTCAGAAACTTGAGCAAAAATATCAGTTGTATGGTAGAAACTAGGAGAACTGCATATGTCGTTCAATTGAATAAATATTCATTAAGCTGTTATGATATGAATGGACATGGAAAAGAATTGAATGTGTGGAGATCCAAGGATTTACAAACATTGATACAGCTCTGACACTTAATTAGCTGTGTGATTCTAGGCAGCCAAGTTATCCATGTTTCTGCTTCCTTATAAGTAAAATGAGAGGGTTAGAGAAGATGGCCTTCAAAGACCCTTTCAGCTCTAAATCTCTAATCCTATGATGAAAACATGAATTTATAAAAGTGCCAAAGTACACTAGTGTTTAAATTGTCTGGAAATTAAAAAAAAATAAAGAGTACAACTCCCGGCTCAAGAAGCTTACTGTCTATTAGAAGGATTTAGACACAATGATGAAGACATGTAGATATATTTATCTTAAAAGTAATACAAATGAAAAAAAAGAAAATTCATTTCAATTGTATTTGCTTCCTTTCACATCCACATCAAACTGTTTCTTCATATTTAGAGGCAATTAAGTGGTAGAGAGGATAGAGAAGTAGACCTGAAATTAGGAAGACTTGAATTCAAATCACTGAAGCTGTCTGCATGTTCCTCAACTCTAAAAGTGGGTTTAAAATACCACCTACTTTCCAGAATTGTTGCAAGGATCAAATGAGGCAATATCTGTAAAGTGCTATGAAAACCTTAAAGTATCATATAAATGCTAATTATTATAATTATTATTATCACTATTATCTAACAAAAGTTTAAATGTGTAGACATTGTTGAAATCTATCCAAATCTATTCCTTTTATTCTTTGCTCCTCCCCTGTCCTAGGGAAAAAATGAATTGGAGTCAGAGGACTTGCTTTCAAATGCTGGCTCTCCTACTAACCTTTAAAGACCTTTCAGAAATCATTTACAGTGGGCCTTAGTGTCCTCATCTATATAATGAGAGATTTAAAGTTGATTATCTCTAGGGTTGTTTTCCTCCTTTCATTCATCTCATGTCTGTCTTTTCTTCCTGCTTTTCTTGGTAACACATATTTTTTTCACTTCTCCTCAATTTCCTAACCTGTCAGGAGTTGTTTGTCCCATGTAGTTTCCATTAGCATTTCAACCCTACCTACCTACTACATGTTCTTCTCAGAACTCTATAGGCATAGGGATTCTTTCTTTCTCCTGTTATTTTGTTTCATGGCAGATTTGAATTCATTTGCATCAAAAAAGTCATCTGAGTTAGAAAACTTACAGTTTAATTTGCAGGAGAACTCTTTATGTGGTTGTAGAAGTCTTCAAACCTTAGTATAATGTATTTTTATGATATATCATTAGACTTTGATAATAACCTTACTCTAGCACAACTTCTAAAATTAACTCCCTCCTAGAAATCAAGGAAGGTCTTCTAATTTGAGAGCCTTATGTTCATGATGCTGCTATCTAGTCTTTCTAGAGATTAATGAAAAATTAAAAAGAAAGATCTGGGAAGAAATAATGACATTGAAAAGAGGAAGATTAGATTCTATTGGAAGGTCTTGGAAATTCCTCCTAAGGTGGCAACAATAGCGTATGGTTTATGAGAAAGGGAAGTCATAATAGATCAATGGCAAGAGAATTGGGTCTCCCTGGGTTGAAGTCCTGATTCTATCACCAACTTGCTGTATGGTCTTGGTCAAATTACATAATCTTCATAATCATTTTCTCATTTGTTAAGTGAGAAGTTTGGCCTAAATGATCTCTAAGGTCCTTTTTAGTTTTGATAACCTTCAAAAGCAACTTAAAAGGGATAGCTGGGTAGCTCAATGGATTGAAAACCAGACCTAGAGACGGAAGGTCCTAGGTTCAAATCTGGCCTCAGACACTTCCCAGCTGTGTGACCATGGGCAAGTCATTTAACCCCCATTTCCTAGCTAGCCCTTACCACTCTTCTGCCTTGGAACTGATACACAATATTGACTCCAAGACGGAAGGTAAGGGTTTATAAAAACATTTTTTAAAAAGCAACTTAAGGGTTTATAGGAGGGATGACAATGAAGGGAAACAGACAGTGGAAGTGCCAAAATAAAATTGGAGATTTAAGGAGAAACAAATGCAAACTCCTGCTCTAAGTTACTTGTAAAAAAAAAACACATATCCCAAAATTTCCCCATATTTTTATGCTTGGACACTAATAGGAAGAATCAAACTGGGACTCTCTCAATTCTGATTTATACTTATTATGATTTTTGTGTGAGTTAAGAGTCACAATATCATAACCCTAAGGGAAATCTATTTATCCTATAAGAATTAATGCTACATTTCTCATAAATATCTTTCTTTCTCTTCCTTCTGTGTGCATAGTTTGGAACTAAAGTGGTCCCACATTCATTTGCCCCAGACTGAATATGAAGTTTGTGAAAACATGAACACAGTACCACTGAAAATCACTAGGATGGGCCATTTAATGGAATCAGCCTTTGTTGGAGTAAAGGTAACTTCAAATCTAAAATTATAAACCTGAGAGCAAGTTTATGTGCTAAAAGTGCCCATTGAAACCTTGTACCCTGGAAACCTTCCAAAGCAATCAGTGTGAATTCACATTCCATGAGTGCCACCCCACCCCTGGGATTTTGACTGCAAATTCTTCTGAGATCATGCCAGCCTCAGTTTGTGTTCATTTGTACATGACTGAAATGTGTTCGGAATGAACCTTAACTGTAAAGCTTCATGTGGTTATTTGCATAAAGTCTTTGATTTTGATTTCATAATCATATTGTTAGGATTAGTTCACTGACAACATGTGATTTAGAAATGGAAGATTATTTCCCTCTTACTCCAGTAGGACTAATATGAGTAAAGAAAATTGCATAAGTAATGGCACCATGAATTCTTTGTATTATTTGATTTGTGGATTATGTGCAAGAAGTTTTCAATTCCAAGCTAATTTCTTCCTACCATCTAGAATACTTAAAAAGCTTCCTCCCTCCCTTCCATGCTTCCCTCCTTCCTTCCTTCCTTCCTTCCTTCCTTCCTTCCTTCCTTCCTTCCTTCCTTCCTTCCTTCCTTCCTTTTTTTCCTTCCTTCCTTCCTTCCTTCCTTCCTTCCTTCCTTCCTTCCTTCCTTCCTTCCTTCCTTCCTTCCTTCCTTCCTTCCTTCCTTCCTTCCTTCCTTCCATCTTTCTTCCTTTCTTTCCTTTCTCCCTCCCTTCCTCCTTTCCTCCCTCCCTCCCAATCCATTCCTTTCAATATATTTATGGAATGAAGCATAATTTAATATTAGTCTAAGATAAAAGAACTACAAGGTTGAACATTGTACAAATCTGTGTCTTTATAGAATGTTCCAAAGCCAAGTAGAGATGATTTTCAGAATATATGCTATTTATGTATATTATATATATTTTTATCATCTATAGCGCCCTTCATCAGTCTAGTCAAGAATTAATCATTGCAAATCATAATACTTTCTACAGCTGAAATGCTCCAGAAGGGCTCCTGAAATAAGATTCCTTTAAGGGACTACAAAGAGAAAAAATGGAACCTTTGGCAAAATTGAATCAAACATTTCATTGTCCAGCCTACTTCCTTTTCTTAAGAGAAAAGGGACAAATAGACTGTGAAATCAAATCTATTATAAACCTCAATTATAATGTATCAAGTATCTATAAAAGCATTTGAGTTCTAAAAAGGTCAAAAGGTAAGGTGAGGTGTTTTAAAAACAGGTTCTCTTTCCTCTGACTGTTGCTTCACTGTCCTAATAAACATTCATCTATGAAAATAGCCAAGAACATAGAAGCAAAATAGTGTATTGGGAAAAATACTGGCTTCAGTGTTCAGAAGGTTCAGAAGCCCTTGATTCAAATCCTGGCACTGCAATTAACTATCTTTGTAAACTTAGACAATTCCTTCTCCTCTCTGGGGCCTCAGTTTCCTCATTTGTATAATGAGGAGATTGGATATACTCTCTATGGCCCCTTTCCAGTTTTAAATCTGATAATGTTCCATATGTGTGTGCAGTTGATTATTTACAAAAATATCTGATGATGTGCCTTTGTCTTTTCACATATTCTTCTCTGCCTATGTAGAAAATGCCATATGTTCCAGAGTTTCTGCCAGTGCCATTATCCCCCTTGCCAGTATAGAAATAGTTTGTGTGATTTTACACTTAATCCTATTTTTGACTGAGTAAGCAGTAGTAGCTACATCACGAGTTGTAGGATCAGATTCAAAGAATGTTAGAGTTGAGCCCATCAAATCCAATCCTTCATTTTACAGATCTAGAAACTGAGGTTCACAGAAATTAAGGGACGTGACTAAATTCATATAGCTAGTATATATGACAACTGTGAGTTAAAACAAGTTCTCCTGACAATCATATATTTGTAAACTTCAACATAGTATATACATGTTAGTTGTTATGTTCTGATGCAGTTTTCTTTTCATTTTAAGCCATGATATATACTTCCATCAGCCTGAGTTTGCAATCTTCCCTTCTTGAGACAAAGCTATTGTGTATTTCTGTGGGAATTCAAGGCTCACACAAACTTCCCTCTTTACATTATTGGCCATATGACAAAAAAAGGGAGGAAATAGATGATGGGCTCTTGGCATATGATTAAATCATTCTCCCTAATCTAACAAACCTCTCTACTTGCCTTGATCCATCCTATTTCTTTTCTCGCATAAGCTTCTGTACACTCCATGGTGGTAAATACTAGGTAATTGCATATGCAGGTCTCATGCAGGGACCCAAGTGTAATGGAACCTCCAGCATATGGTAAATACAGGTGTACAATAGCCCACCGCTTCTCAATAAGAGATTGTTCCACAGGAGCCTGGGTATCACAAACAAAGAGAGATGCAAAGCGATGGAGATAATGCTGGGAAGAACTATTTGATAAAAATGCTTTCAATTCAGACATATTAAATGAAGCCTATTCTCTTCAGTCCTCTCAGTATTTTTTAAAGGAGAGATTTTTAAAAATTGCTTTTGAATTTTAAAAATTGATTTCATAGTTAGATAAACCACCTTTTGTTGGTGGAAGGGGAATTTTAAACTTTTCCTGAACACCTAATAATTAAAAAAAAACACATTTTAAAGCAATGCACAAAATGACACCTGTCTGCTTCATGTTCTTTTTAACTAGGGCCCTAATGGGACTATATTTACATTTCTCTAGTCAAGTTGAGGTGAGGGGTCTTCCTAAGAAACCTTCATGTGTCCACTTGCAGAAAAGAATGGGGTCCTACCCAGAACATGTGACAGCCTGCCTTATTTTAAATCCTAGCACTTTGGGTCACTTGTGTGCCGGATAATTTCTCAGCAACATATGATTTGGGAATGCTGCAAAACCCTCAATTCTTAATGCAAATCCATGGTGAGGGTAGACTGCTTCTTGAGACTATCCTCAGTCCAATTCTCCCTACAGAGCTCTCATTCACATCATGGAAGAGCTATATTTCTATCCAGACTGAATGACCCAGACCTTTTTGTTAATTAATAGAGTTCAGAACCTTTCAATGTTATTCACCTAGCAAGTCAGCTAAATGGATCATCACCAGGGTGTCAAGAAAAACCTTCTTTTTCCTCCCCCTCCCCTTGGCTTCCTTTAGAAGAAATTCTTACCTTTTTTTTTTGATTGCTGGACTCCTTTAGCAGTGTGGTGAAGTCTATGGACCCTGTCCCAGAATAGTGTTTTTAAAGCATAAAATAAAATATGTAGGATTACAAAGGAAGCAAATGATTCTGAAGTACAGTTATCAACATATTTTTTGACACCCAAACAAATTCATGAACTCTAGTGTAAGAACCCCTGCTCTAGGACACAATTTTAAAGCAAGAAAGAAGGTGCTATATTTTACACCTAATAAAGGAAAAATATTTTTACATTTTATTCCATTTTACTTCTATTAAGGAAACTTGCTTATTGTGAAAGAAAAGAAAAAAGAACCTATTTTCCAGTAAATTAGCTTCTAAGAGGATTCTTGTCACCAGAATCTTCAATGGTTCCATTAAAAATATACTACACCTACACATAATATGAATAAGCTCAATAATGAAAACAAATTCAGCTGCCTGGATTTGAGCAGGCAGAATGTAGAAAACATAAACTCATCCAATTTCTCTGTCTTTATATCACTAAAAGAAAGATTTCTCCCTCTCTCTGTCTCCTTTCCTGCTCCCATCCCTTTTAAGGTTAATCAAGTATCTGCTACAATTGGAAAAGATTTCACCGTGAGTCCATCAAAGCTGATTCAGTTTGATCCAGGTACGTTTTGCCATGATCATTTGCTTTGCTTTTTCAGAGGGGAAACTGGGAGTTTGCAGCACATATGGTATATGAGAAAATTGATTTGAAACTCTAGGTCTCTCCACTTATACCACAGTGAGGTTCTTTGAATGGCATATCACCATAGGTTTCTATTTACAAAAGATCTCTCTGTGGCCCAATAATAAGATGACTGTTAATTTTCCTTGCTATCTGCACCCTAACGTAAATCTTTGCTTCCAGAAGTGGGAAGCACATAATCATTCATCTTTCTGGATGAGCTTCTATATGGTTTCAGGTTTAGGGATTGGTTTAAGTCACATTATTCTAAAGGAAAGGGCTGGGGAAGGACTTGTAGAGGGAGGCCTGAGTATGGGAACAAGGTCCTAGGGACACATTAGAGCACAGTGAAGTCAGTCATTGTTAGCAGATACTACATGATACTTCAGAAGAAGATGAAGGAAGAGGAATCCTTATTTTCCCATAGAATATAGAGAAAACCTATATATAAGTCAAGAAGAGTTATTCGTAATTCTTACCTGATTTTACAACATGGAATAGGAGGATTTGTTATTTTTATTTTAGTATGTAAGCTATTAAATGTTATTGGCTAACAATTATGTTGCTCTCCTACAGTATTTAACTATCTAAAATGCACAAGTAAATTCTTTAAGCTGACTACATGCTATATAAAGAATGGCAGTAGTTAGTTTATTTTTTATTCTAATTCAGTATCTCTTGGATGGTGACCCTGTGTTTTCTAAGACCATTTCATCAAAGCAAAGGCTTCCAAAGATTCCACTACTCTGGAAAAGGTTGAGTTTGGTGTCTGTTACCTGGAAACCAATCTACCTTAGTTAGGAGAGACTTATCACCAAAAGGTGGGCTGAAGATTGATTAATTTTTCAGTTGTCATTTTTAAAAATCATCTATTATGGCAAGGAAGAGTTTCAGATCTGCATCATTGTAGTCAAGTCTTCATGTCATATTTATTGTGTCAGCAGTGATAAGCAGCGACTGTGATCATATTATTGTGATATGCAGTGAAGGAGATATCAACATAAATTAATCTTTAAAGTTGCCTTCTTTTGATTCTATTCAATGACCATTGACTTTCATGCTACCATCAAACAAGAAGGGAGGGTTTGATTGAGTTCACTGTGCTTTGTTTTCTACTCATATGAGGATTTCTCTTATCTCTCAGCTTTTAGAGGTCTTCAGTATGTTGTCATATGATTCAAGAGTGAGGTTGGGTTTTGTCACAAATTTAATCTTGAGTTTAATTTTCAGTAAACTCTCTTTAGATTGCTAGATGTTTGAATAGGACCTTAAGATAAACTCTGGAATATTCTCCCCTGCATATTTAGAAGAAAAGGCTAAATAAATACTGCTCTGACTGACTTGGTCTGGATATAATTTTTTTTCAAACACTAAAGATTTCTGAAGGTACCAATTGGTTTTAAATTTTCAGGATTCCTTTGAATACTTAAGAAATAATATAGATGGAGGAAAAAAGTAGCTTGGTGGACAGTAATAAACATGCAAAAAAGATGCTAACAGTCTTCTAGGAATTTATATTCTCCATGATCCCTCTGTTTTCAGTCACTCCTCTCTCAAACTCATCCTTCATGGAGCCATCAAAATAATCTTCCTAACATCTGACCACAGCATTTTTTTTTTGCTCAAAAGTCTCCTAATTTCTGGCTGTTGAAATCTTTCTCTTTCTTTAAGACCCAGTTCAGGTGCCATATTCAGCCAGAAAAGCTGACCCTGATCCCCATCATGTGAAAGTGATCTATCCTTTCTCAGTGTTTTTTCTAGCTGTCTTTGTCTGAATATCCTTTTTGCCTTACCACATTCTACATTTTACAGTATCATACTTATTTGATCCCAGTACTTGTAGGCTGTTCTTTCTTAAATCCACCTTTCACATAGCTGCCAAAATCTTTTTCCTAAAAAATAGCTTTAACCATGTCACTACTGTTTTAAAATATTGAGTAGCTCCCTATTGCTTCTAAAATAAAAGTAAAACTCAGGCTAGAATTGAAGTCTCTCCACAATCTTGGTCCAATTTATTTTTTATTTTTCATTTTAATTTAGTGTCTCTTAGAGGATGATGACCCTGTGTTCTCTAAGTCTATACCATTAAAGCAAAGGCTCCCACAGATTCCACCACTCCAGAAAAGATTGAGTTTGAGTTTGATGACTGATTGTATGTCAATTTTATCTAAGGTTGTTCCCCTTCACACCTTCTTCTCCACCTCCCACCTCTGCAGACATTGGGGACAGCTAATGGCAAGGCACAGAGTCAAGAGATGGATTGTCATGTTCAAGGAACTGGAGGCAGGCCAGTGTAGCAAGATCTTAGAGTAGATGGACAAGAATAAAGTATAAGAAAACTGGAAAGGGAGAAAAGGTCTAAATAATGAAGGACTTTAAAAGTCAAACAGATTTTATATTTGATCCTGGGGGTAATGGGAATCACTTGGAGCTTACTGAGTAGAGTGGATGACATGATCAGATTTATACTTTAGGAAAGTCACTTCAGCAGATGAGTGGAAGAGGAATTGCAGTGGGGAGAGAATGGAGGCAAGAAAATTAAGTTGAAGATTTGTACAGATGTGAAGGGATAAAGACCTAGACTAGGGTGATCGGCTATGTGAGTGGCAAGAAAGGGACAGATACAAGAAGTGTGGTAAAGGAAGAAATGGGAGATTTTACAATAGAATGGATATGTGGAGTAAGTTCAAGTAAGGAATAAAAAATGACACCATGAATGTGAGCCTGGATGACTGGAAAGATTGTGGTAACCTTGAAAGCAATGGCGAAATTTGGAAGAGAAGAGAGTGTACCAGAGGCAGTGAGTTTTGTTTTCAACATATTATTTTGAGATCTAAGACTTCTAGTTTGAGATATCCAAAAGATAGGTGACAGTGGAAGACTGCAGTTTAGGAGAGAGATTAGGACTGGAAATATAGATCTAGGAATCATTGACATCAAGATAGAAATTAAATAGGAGCTAATGTGATCACTTAGCAAGGTGGTATAGTGGGATATGAAAAGAAGACCCAGAATAGTTCTGGAGAACACCCACATTTATGGAATATTACCTGTATGAAGCCCTAGCAAAGATTAGGAAGGAATCATTAGACAGATAGAAGTAGAATCAAGAAAACCTGGAAAGGAAAAGGAATCCTGGTGGAGAAGATGGGCCAGTAGTGACAGAGTTTTGGTATTTAGAGTGTTTTCTACTGAGAGTAGGGACTCTGTCATTTTTTTTCATCTTTCTAACCTGAGCGCTAAGCACAGTACACATTCTTTCAAAAAATATTTATTAAATCTTTTATACACCAAGCACTATGCCAGGCACATGGCATGTGCCTTCATAAAACTCAACCTAATAAATATATACATAAGACACAATATTGTATGATAAGTCCATTAAAGACATAAGAAAGCCATTACCAATGGACTCCATAAGGGGAGGTGGCAATGAATTGACCTTTACAACATAGTTTTAAATTCAATGAAGGGGGTGAGGGACAGCTGGGCAGCTGAGTGAATTGAGAGTCAGTCTAGAGATGGTAGGTCCTGAGTTCAGATTTGGCCTTAAATACTTTCTAGTTGTGTAATTCTGGGTAAATCACTTAACCCCCCATTGCCTGGTCCTTTACCAATCTTCTGCCTTGAAATCAATACATAGCATTGATTCTAAGATGGAAGGTAAGGATTCAATAAAAATAAATTTAGTAAGGGAAAATAAGGATGGGGGAAGCATAATATTTATTTAATTTATTTTTTATTTTGCAGGTATTTAATAAATGTTTATTAAATTTAGTATACCATAGTAACTATCTACTAAAGATATCATTTAACACCTCCAGTGTAACAAGTTAGCAATAAGCCTATATTTTTTCAAGTACAAAAATCATTCCTCCCCTCCTTGACCCCAAAACCAATTTCTTTTTTAAGGATAGTCAAGGATATATCCTATTTTTCTATTATATTATTCATTAGTAAGCCGTTAGGTGCTCTGAAACATTCCCACAAAGAAGCAGATATTATAAATATGGTGCCAATGAAACACTTTGGAATAATCATAGCTGTAGGACAGTACTCACCAAGAGAGGATATGAAAGGAAGATTTGTTCAGGGGGGGAAAGGCTTAGGAGAATTTAAGCGTCCTCTCAAAAGAGAACTCTGAAAGCTATTCAAAATCAACACTGAATAAAACAAAGGAGGTAATGAATCAGTCGACTCATATTTATTGAGGACTTACTTTGTGCCAGGCAGTGGGGATATGGATACAAAAATGAGATACTCTGCTCTCAAGAAGCTTACAGTTTACTGAAAGGATACAATATATTCACAGAGAAGTGAATACAAAATGTACACAAAATTAACACTAAGTGATGGGAGGGAGAACACAATATTCATAAGTGAGAGAATCAGGAAAGGTTTGGAGTAGGTGACACTTTAAACCAAGCTTGAAAGAGACTTAGGGTTCTAAGGCAGAAGTAAGAAAGAAATGCTGCCTTCCTCTCTCCATTTAATATGTCCCCCCCGAAAAGCCTTTGTCATCTCCACAGGGGCATCACAGAGACCATAGAGATGATCATTCATACCACCATAACAGCAGCAGCAAGTCTTGGGTGGGAGGGAAGGTGGTGTTCAGAGCATCCAAGCTGCTTTTATTAAGGTCACAAGATTACTAGGAGCCAAGCTTAATTGTAACTCCACAAGCAAAGGCAGACACAGAAAGAAAAATACTGGCTTGGGTTATTTCTAGAAACCCCACCCCCTCAATTGTCTCCAGTGGGATATCAAAATCTTAAGTATGACATCATGGTAGAAGGGGGGGGGGGGAGGAGAGGGCATTTCTTGGCTGGGAAACACCCTGGAAGCCAAGGCATGGTGTCCATGGAGACAGCCACCTTTAGAAATAAGCCATTCCAAGCACTTTCCTCACCCCACCCCCATACCACAAACTCATACCAAGCCATCATCCTAATTTTTGCCAGCACTAGCATTTTGAGATATTTTTGAAGCAACTACTAAGATTTTAAGACTTCAATACTTGTTTATTCTCAACAAAAGGGGGAAAAAATGAGGTAGGTCAGTCAGAGGAAAATGGAGTCTTAAATCTTGTTGGAGAATCCATTTTGCTTCTCCCAATAAGGCAGCCAATTTTTTTTTTTGGTTACAGTGTTTGCTTTTATGGGGAATCATCATTGTCCAGGAACAAATGTGGTCTTTTAATGTTATTTGGGGGAACAGCAGGAGTGCAGTCAGTCAGGAAGAGCACAATAGATCACCCAGGCTACTCCAGCCTCGCTGTAGACATGTTAATTAATATATTTCTCTGACACCTAGGTTGATTGAAATAGCAATTAAAGAGTAATTAAAATGTTTACTTCTTGTAGGAATGTCAACTAAGATGTGGAATATAGCAATTACCTATGACGGATTAGAGGAAGATGATGAGGTCTTTGAAGTAATTCTCAACTCCCCTGTGAATGCCGTTCTTGGCACGAAGACAAAAGCCAGAGTGAAAATTTTGGACTCAAAAGGAGGTATTCTTTTGATCCTCATCTTGAAATCAGGAGCAGTCTTGGCGCTGTAGTCCACTGGCTTTCAACAGTCAATGTGCTTGATAACGCCTTCAAATCAAAATGCTTGATTTCTTGTCAAGAAAGCAACCTGGGCCATGGTAGGCCCTTTATGCTGGCACCAACTTCATGCTGTTTTTCCTCCTGCTAAGAACTTTCACTGGAGAAAAGCAACAAGTCAGAACCTCTGTGTGTGCATGTGTGTGTGTGTGTGTGTGTGTGTGTGTGTGTGTGTGTGTGTGTGCGCGCGTGTGTGTGTTCCTACTCTTTTGCTACTTGCACAGAGGGGACCAAAAATAAAAATGTCATTGAAAAATCTATCGATAATTATTTTCCCCCAGAGATCACAGAGCTGTAATTATCCTCCTCTGTCAAAGAGATCTCTGAATGCCTGAAACCCCAGCCCACATTACACCCAAACCAGGAAAATCATGAGGGGGAGCGGTTGAAGAAAATTGCAAACGAAAGATGCAGCTGGCTTGGGAATCCAGGAGCAGCTGGAGAATATTAATGAATTACCTTGGGCCTACCAGAGCCAACTAGGTTCTGTGTGGCATACACTGCAGAACAGCCTGTAGAACCAAATAATCTGAAGAATCATGTCAGCCTTTGGTGTTAAAATCTCCCACACACACACCCGAAAAGCCTGTCTATAGATGGCTTACTACATTTCAGAGTCCCTGGTTAGCATCTAAAATCCTAGTTCCTTTCTCCATTGACGTACTTCAGTTTTTACTTCCCTTTTACCTATAGTCATAGTGTCCTGAAATTCAATAAAAATAGTGTCTCTAGTTCTTCTTCCCTCCTTTCAATTCAGAAAGAAAGGATAGAGGGAAGAAAGAAAGGGAGCAAGAGAAAAAAAGGGAAAAAGAAAGAGAAAATTAGATGGAAGGAGAAAAGGAAGGAAATCAGACACTGCTCTTTTTCCTTCACAACGTGCCCACATTTCTTCCTCAAAGGATTTTTATGAAGCTGATAATTCCCATATGAAACATGAAACACCTTCAAGGGAAAATTCTGACCTTAGACATTCAGACACTTTTTTCCCCATATAACTGTTTTTTAAAGGTTTTGGGGTTTCATACAGAAATGACTCCTTTTGGATTTGGCCTTTTTGTTGTAATAGTGAGTATTGATTCATATATAAAGGAATGGTTTCACAGTTTTTCAGAAATCTCTAAGCAATCTCTATTTCTGTTACATAGCATCAGGGAAGAATGTTAGTGTTGTAGATCATTTTTGGAATGACAATGCACAAAAAGGACTATTCAGAATGGTTTTAACAATAAAGAGAGATAGAAGTTTTTCCAGATTCTTAGGTGAATTTAAAGAAATGAAAACATTTCCCTATGAAATTTATGAAATCATTCTTATTACTTGATATTCACATTTTCTATGTGCTGAAGTGCACAGCTTTCCTGTAGAGAAACTGATGGAGAAAGAAGGAGTTACTGGCAAATGACAAACAGGTAACATCTGGTAGAAAACTCATCCATCCACCTTTAGTGATAAGCTGTTCCAGTACCTACTTTCATGAGATGAGTTATCAGCTCATGTAAAATGAACAAAACTGACCATCTGCCATCTTGTATGCTTTCAGGACAGTGCCGCCATTCACATTCCTCTGGCCAAAACCAGTACAACTCATGGGGGAAAGGCATATGGCTCCCACTTTCCCCAGGCTCATCATCACCCTCCATTTCTGATGGGATTCATTTGGAAGGAAGACACCCTTCATCTTCCAAAGAGGGGATAACACACAGCAGAGGGGACAAGCTTCGGGGCTTTGACTTAACTGATATTCCCAGGAAAAGGCTTAGGACAATGGGAAATGGCAAAACAGTAAGAATCATGCAATTTAGAAACATGTTGGTCAATTCTTTGTGATGTTATTGACAGGATTTGTCTAAAGAACTAAAATATTCTAAACTTTCCTGAAACAATAGAATGAAGTATTCTGAATCTTATGGGGGTGGGTCTTTTAATATACTACTAATTAGGCATAGTAGTATCCTTATCTATGCCATTTCCTAACTCTGGGCTTGGAGTCTTTTTTTTCTTTTTTTCTTTTTTTCTTTAGCAACAGTTATTGACTTGCTTGTTGTCATTCAAAGTCATTTACCTGGTTTCACTTTTGATTAAAGGATCTGAGTTCAAACCTCCCTTATGACACTATCTGTATGATCTTGGGCAAGTCATTTACCTCCTGTACCTTAGTTACTGGATCTTTCACATAAGAAAACTAGCCTAGCCCACTTCTAGTGCTCTCCATTGCTCTAAATATCTGATACTAATTATTGTCCTGACTATTTTATGTAACAGGAAATAAAAATCTAATGTTATTTCATTCTATGGTTTTTTTCAGGTTCACCCATCATCCATTTATAGAAATGAAACAGATATAATTTTTAGGGTAAGAACTTTCTGAAAGAATTATTCCATTTTATACTTGGTTGTATGCCATATGTGATGGTATAAATATACTTAGGAGCAGGAATTGTGTCATGCAACAACCATTTTCTTTCTTTTGTCTAAATGCATTTCCTTTGAGGAATTTTTTGAGTTTTATCTTGTAGTGTTCAGTAATCAAAGTTTAAAAAAATGACTTTTTTTTTGCTTTTATGCAAATAAAATTTAAAAAGATGATTTTTTGATTTGTTTGAATTTTGTTGTTTCTGTTTTGATGTTAAGTATCATGGTATGGTTGGATTAAGAGTAGAAGATGACAAATCTGCCATAAATAGAGAGAAGACCAGAGGGTCTATAACTAATCAGAGGCTACAAAAGAAAAGCAGGAACACAGAACCACTATGGGCAGATAAGGTGGACCAGATGCCCTATTTACACTCCCCTATTCAGGTAGGAATCATTTGTGACTTTTCGTTAAGTTTTCAACAAACTGTTTATTATGTCATTGACACCTATAAGTTTCTAGACCAATCCCAAGATTGGGGTGAGTTTATTTAGCATGAAGGTATACAAACTAGAGGGATGATCACTGTCTTAAGGTCTTTTAAAGGAATGGTCTTAGAGCAAAGTTCATTTGAATCTTTTTTTTCTTTTCTTTTTTTTTTTGCCATAGGACCAGTCACCATCCTTTCCAAAAAATTGCACATTAGAATTAAAGGGACTCTTTCATTTTGAGGAAAGCTTCCAAAAATTATATCATTGCAATGGAACTTCTTGGAAGCCTTGGAGTCCAAAAGACCAGGTAGGATGCATGCTCAGCTGAAAAATGTCCTTGCTTATATGTGCTTTAGGATAGGCCTGTGCTTGGGTGGGAGGCATTAATATGGTAGACAGTGTTGACATTTAATGCCAAAGATTATGTGACCATTCATTCATTTAGCAAACATTCATTAAACACTCACCATATGCCAAGCACTGTGTTAGGCACTGGGGAAGACATGAAGGTTAAATGAAGTATATGTCCTGCCCTCCTGGCATTGAAAGAAGGAATAAGACACAAATGCACTTAAAAGGCACACTCTTATAGGAATGGCATGTTAGACTGAGAACAAAAATGCCATAGAAGGGCCAGAGTGCAGGTAGTCTTAGCAGGTTTTCAGAGAAGGTTACCTGTGAGAGGTAACATTTGAATTATTGTCCATATAAGAGATCAAAATTCATCATATTAAGAAAAGTTCATCCCTTCCAATGGGAAAAATATTCCCCCCCAAATGTTTCTAGTAATTTATTCATTAAATGATTAAATATACATGTAAATGTCTATATTGGCAATAAAAATAATCAAAGAAGATTTATAGTCTATAACACATTGCCAAATCTGATATTGCTTTTGTCGAAAGCCACTCTTTCTAAAGGCAAAAAATTAGAATACTGTGTACTATTTAAGTGAAAAAATGAGCAGGAAGCTTTCTTCCTGCCAAGACATGGCTGTAGATTGGAAAGGGCTTGACCATGTGAACACTGACCACTTCGTTTCAGGATGGGAATGAAAGAACCTGTCCCATTGGATGGAGCCATCAAAGCAGCCATTGCTACTCATTGATTACAGAGCAAAAGGTCACCTGGAATATGGCTGCTCGGGCTTGCAGGGAACAGTAAGAGACCCTCTTTCATATTTTGACATCTATTTCTTTATTTAGTTTTCCTTTTATGTATCATTTCTGTGCATGTATGTGTGGTATTTTGGTCATGAATTTTGAGGGGGGAAAATGTGTGCAGATGGAGTCCTAACTTTTCTTTTGCTCTCAGAGGGCTCTCAAAAATCCTGGTGTAGATCAAAGGTCGCTGTGATTTGGGGTGATTGGGGGTGAACCAAGCCTTAGATTAATGTACCTGGATACGAGCCCTTCCCTGTCTTGACAATCTCTCCTCTCTGGCAACCTTCATTCCTTTCCACCTCCACTCTTGGCAAATGAAAACAGGAGATTTTTTTAGGTCATCAGCCTTATAGTCTCCTGTTTTACTAGACAGGAGTCAAGGCAATTTGATTTGAAAATAACATCAGATATTAATGAAAGACTTGTAGCATCAAGCCTGTGGCAATGCAGAAAACAGATACCTGATGTTGTTGAAATAGCAATGCTATAGAACATTATAGAGCCCTGACTAGTGTCTGGTGTCACAAGCACTGGGTTCAAATTCCATCTCTGATAATTACTAGTGTTACCCTCAGCCACAGTTTCCCTATCTGTAAAAAGAGGGGATTAGAGTCAATGAGTCCCAAGGTCCCTTCCAGTTCTAAATAGATGTTCGATGACCCTAAGATGATGTGGGACCATTTTAAGGAAAGAAAACTTGGTATGGTGCTGTTGATTACTTTATAAAGGCCTCTATGAAGGGATTCTTTGCTAGTCCTTCCTGATGCTCTGTGACTTGGAGAAGTACACTGGGTTCTGGAAGACTTTAGAAGGAAAATGTAAGCCCTGGCCCATTTGCACAGCAACTAATAAAGCATTGTGATGTATACTAGTAAAGGGAATGCTCACACCTTTGAAATCTCAGTTCTTTGGAAATATGAAGTGTTATTGGCTCTCTTCTCTGCTCCTGACACTCTGGGAACAGGGTCAATGGAATGCAACTAGATCCTCATCCTATATTACCGAGTTACCGAGGACTTCTGGGAAGGATTGGATCGAACAAACAACTTTGCCCCTCATTAAATTTTCTTTCATGTCCCACCTATCAATCTAGCCCCAGAAAAAGGTGGTTTAGGATATGAGTTGCCTTGTTATTGCCAAGGAGGTCATTTGAAATGAACTCCCCTAAAATGTTTAAAATATATATCCTTCTGGCAGTTTTTGTGGAAAGAAGAATAAAACATTAATTTTGTTTTTCCATTTATAAATGGGGAGGAAAAGTGTCATAGTTCTTTTTCTTCACCTCATCAAGCTTAAGGTCCTGTTCTCTGTGGAAATCTGAAAACTGCCTTATATTTTCTAAGAGATTCCCCCCTTTCAACTTTCCTAGTCTTCTGTACCTTACATCCCTACATGTGTACTCTGTGATCCAGAGACACCATTCTTCTTACATGAGACACTGCATTTCTTAAATATAAGCATTTTCACTGGCTACCCCCAAAGCCTGGAACACCTTTCTTCCTCTTCTCTGTTTCCCAGCATCCCTGTTATAGGTGCCCTATAAATAAGATTGTCCCCCAATTTATCTTGCATCTAGCTCATTTGTGTATAATTGTTTGCATATCATTTTCCCCTGAGAGCGCCTTGGGACCAGACTATTTTCTGTCTTTCTTTGTGCCCTCAACAGTTCCTGGCCTATAGTGGGCTCTTAATAAATATTAATTTACTTAATGACTGAACAAATAAGAGTGTTGCTTGTATGGTATAAATGGGAATATCTGGCAGCAGCTCCCCAAATATGAAAAATAAATGAATGTTGTTCCCCACATCTGAACAATAAATGTAGCAATGACGCCTTCAGCAATTATAAGAATTGTAGAAATCAGGGGGCACCTGGGATTTTCTGTTGTATTATGATGAGTCAATAAGGTAAATTTTTATTTTTCAGAGAGGCATTGCAGTAGAGTGAAAAGTATCAGAAGTACCAGATTCAAATCCTAGCACTGTCACTCTTGGGCAAAAAACCTTTCTGGGCCCAAGTTTATTCCCCTATAAAATGAAGAGATTGAACTAGAAGGTCTCTAAGTTCCCTTCTAACGCTAGATCTTTGATCTTGTTATCCTATTAAGCTATAATTTAGGCACTAGTAAATATTCTTGTCCATGTGCTATAATCTGTAGCACCCGATATTTCTCTAAATATGAAATGTAGATGGTCTATAGGACTCTGGGCAAGTCACTTAAACTTTTAAGGTCCCAGACAAAATTGCTAATTTTCAATGCAGTCGCCTATCTACATGAGCAGAGGGAGTTTCTTTACCAGAAATTTATTTACATTATTGAAATGAATTAATCAATATTTACCAAGTGCCTGCTATGTTCTGGGCATTATGCTAAGTACAGGGGGGAAGGGGATGCAAAAGACAATCCCTACTCTAATGAGTTCACAAATCACAGATCTGGTGATTTTTGTTCATCTTTTAAAAATGAAATATTACTTGATTATAAGCTCCATTAGGGGAGGAACAGTGTCTTATCTAAACTTAGTACCCCTCTCCCCAAATCAGTGCTCAGTACAATGCTCTGTACACAGTATGCATTAGATCTATTTGTTACCTGAATGAGTGAATGGATGTAATTTCACTTTATTTATTGACTACATCTAGGATCCATAAGGTAATGAAACTGAAGCTTTACAACTATTACAGTAATGGAAGGATTTAGGATCAAGTTGCTGTTGGGTTTTTTAGACTGTTTTAAGGATCTGTGATTTCATAGGTGTGAATATTATTCCCTTCAACAGTGCAGATAACAGCTGCTCCACAAATTAGCAGATGGTCTTTGAGAACTGCTGAGGCCAAATAGATGATGAGTCTCTCTGAACTTTGCTAGGCTTGTCCCTGGGTAACATAAACAAAGTCCATCATGGCTTGTACTAAGAGCTTTTCCAGCTGGTTGGAAACTGCCATCCATGTGGACTCTTGTGGCATCATTCTCAAGAACCCAGGGTCACCCCCAACCACACCATGAAGGCAGTCAGCTTGGTCTTTTGTTTTTTTCTCACTTCTCCATGAAGTCCTGACTACTTGCCTTGTTGTTTTCTCACCCCTCCACTGGGCTATTTATACTAAGCTTCATTTCTATTATTATTTCACACACACACACACACACACACACACACTCTAACTGATCTCAGTTATAAATCTGTAACCCTTTTTATTTTACTTCTTTATTTTCAAGATCTCACCACAATTTAATTTTAAGCATCATCTACTAAAGGAGCCCATGCAAACGTACTGGTTATTTACCTATATATTACATTTGTTCAACAAATACATAGCATCAAATGTTCCCCATTATCTGATTCCAACCTACCCAAATAACCTTATCTCACCACAGCCCTAATGTGAACCTGGTGGGCTAGTCACAGTGTCCTAAATATATGTTGCATTTCAACAATTCAGTTCAACAAACATTAGTTAAGAGCCTAATGTCTATACAAACTCCTAAGTGCTGGACATACTCTAGAAATCGAGAGGTATGTAACATCAGCACTGGATAGACAACGATGAACCTTTCAAAGTCCCTGCCTTCATGGAGTTTGTATTCTACTTGGATCAATGGAAAAATACTGGGTTATGCAAGGATACACAAGGATATAATGTGCAAAAAGTTCAAAGAAAAACTTCAGCATACAAAACTTTAATGAGAAATCTGGAAGGGGACAAATGGAAATCAGGGAAGACTTCTAGTAAATGGTAGTTGCTTAAGATTTCTTTTCTCTGCATATAAACTCTTTACTCCATCTTTGGCTATCAAAATATTGCCATCCTTTTAGGTCTAGAAAAGGTCCAAATAGATTTCTTCTGTGAATCCTTCTCTTATGATACCAGCTAGAAGTAATTTTTTGCCTTCAGTAAATTTCAGTAGTCCTCTATTCCTTCCTTAAAGCATTCATCTCATATTGCCTTGTATTTATAATTATGTGGACATGTGCATGTGCATGTATGCACCCATACACACTAACTCACTCACACAAACACACACACAGAGTTCTTTTTGTAAGCCTGATAGTCTCCTATAAGCCCTTGGATAAATGGCTCACTCATTCCTATTGTCATAATAGTTCTCATTAGACTTTTTATACTTAGTTAATATTTATTGAAAGAGTGAAACCATAAATTTTATATTTTACTTGTTTATGGTATACATTCATATTATCCAACTCCTGTAGCAAATATACCTCATTTAATGATCTCAATCCTCCTCTAAAGTCCTCCTCCAATGCCACAATGTGCTGTGAAGATAAGCATCAGTTCTCAAAGCAAAGATCAGCTGGAAAGTCCGATGAAACTAGAGAGGCTTTGAGGGTTAGCCCAGTAGACAGACAATAAATGGCTGTTACCTGAGGACCAGTCGAGGTCAGATGGAAAGACTTGCTACAAGATATTGAATCTTTTAGTTTCAGCAACTCCCAAATACTATCTATTAAGATTTAATGGGAAAAGTATGCTGGAGACAGCTCATATGGCTCATGTCTATAGTTAAATTTGCAGTGTAACCTTTACACTAAAAAAATCAGCAAATACTGTAAATCAGAGATTATTTATTATTTTGTTGATTGCCTAGACTTGGGAAAGTGATGGAAAAAGCAGTAATTCAGATTACACATTAAAGTGTCTATGTATATATATATATATATATGTATATATATATATATATATCAGAGAATTGGTTGTTAAAGTTGTATGAACACATTCTTACTTAGAGGACTTGTGGTCTTTATTAGTTCAAAATATAGCCCAACCCACGGGTCCTTGAAATATTAAACTAAGCTTTGACAGAATCTTCTCAATTGTCTGTTGACTTAATTAAATCCCAAGGATTGGAAAAGCCATCAGGCAACTTCTTTGCAATAAAATGTGCATGTAGGAAGCTAGATGTCACAGTAGATGTAATTGTTGGTCTTGGGGTAAAGAAGACTTGATTTTAAATCCTCTGACCTTGAGTAAATCACTTAACCTGTTCCAGATTTTACTGTCTTCATGAGTAAAATGGGGGGATTGGACTATATAACTCTAAACCCTCTTCTAACCAAAAGAATAGAATATTCTTACTATCGTAGATATTGGGGTATATCTTTTTATCTTAAGATTCTGGTTCAGAGAAGGTTTTTAGATTGTTGTTGTACAGTTATTTCTGCCATATCCAACTCTTTGTGATGCTATTTGTTTTTTGGGGTTTTTTTTCGCAAAGATATTGGAATGTTTTGATATTTTCTTTTCCAGCTCTTTTTACAAATGAGGAAACTGTGGCAAACAGGGTTAAATTGACTTATTTAAGGCAAAACATTATTCATTTAAATAGGTGTCCCTCCGCCAATGCAGATAGCAACTTCTCCAAGCTGTAGTAACTGGTCATTGTGATTTATGGTAGCCAAACTAATTTATTTCCTTATGGCCAAGGAAATGATCAGTTTCTTGACTTATCAGGTGGTATGGTATGAAGAACTTTTCTGAACTTATACTGAAGCTCTCACCAGAAGAACACAGTCCATTCTTAGGTCCTACTTGAAATCATACCATCTTGGCATCATCTACTTGATCATTCCTTCCACTGTCATAACGTTCAATATCCTGTGCTTACCTCCAAATTAAAAAAAAAAAGCATGAAAGTTCTTTTGGATTGTAGTTCTTTCATAGCTGAATGGTATTTTATAAGTCATTTAATCCAATGCCCTCATTTTATAATTCTGGAAATTGCAGCCCAGAGAGGTATACTTAAGTGAAGCCTTGTGATTTCCCTGCACTTAATAGGTGGCGTCATGGAAGTAATCATCATCCTCATCATCATTAGAATAATAACTTGCATGAAAAATATTTCTCCTGCTTGGATATGGAAAGCTTGAATATTCAGAACTGCCTCAAAAGATTTGTATGTGTGGGTTTGTGAGTCTGCGACAGGAGTACTTATCCAAAGAGAAGAAAGTTCCTTAAGATATTAATGTCTTCCCAGTACCCTTGGTTGTGGATAACATTGTGCTGATTGCATCAAGTAAAAGAATATTATAGGGCCTCTTCAGTGAAATCCATCATAACTCAAAAGTTCAGCCAATGATTCATTCAAGGAAAACTAAACAAATGAAAGACTATAGTAGGAAATTGTATAACTAGTCCATTAAGTTAATATATCATTATACATACCTTAGAGAGGTCCTTGAAAGAGGCCATCAATTTGGCTAAGAATTGGTTCGAGTGAAGAATGAATTGAATTGCATTTAGGAATTGTGTTGTTACTCAGCCATGTCCAACTCTTCATGATGCCATTTTGGGGTTTCCTTGGCAAAGAGATACTGGAATTATTTGCTATTTCTTTCTCCAGCTCATTGTGCAGATAAAGAAACTAAGGCATACAGGCAGGATTAAGTGACTTGCCAAAGGTTACATAATTATTAAAGGTCTAAGGTCAGATTTGAACTTAGGAAGATGAGTCTTCCTGACTCCATGCCCAGCAGTCTATCTACAATTCCACTTAGTTGCGCTTTGGAAGTTGGGTACTGTGCTTTTAATGAATTGTACAGGATGAATAGGTATGGATGTGTATCCGACTCATCATGATGTCATCATGCACTGAAGTAAACCCAAAATAAAAGTGTACCTCATTTCTGCAGAAATTTAAAAATCTAGTAATATCTCCTATTTGGAACACAGAGAAAGCCAGAAAACAAATTTTTCAAAAGCTTTGAACAACCCACATAGCAGTCAAAAAGTCCTTATTCATAAATTCATATATCTGCCTTATAGAAAAATGCCATTTCTCTGAGCTTATCTGCTCTCACTTTATACACAATTCTAAAAGAGCACCACTACACACAAGTCTTTTGGCTAATGACTTCAAGAAGAAACATTTGATACCTTGACAGGGAACATATATAAAAACTACAACAAAGGACATAAGAAATTAGGGAGTCTGACTTTTATCTATTGCAGAGGTTCTAAACTGGGGTCTTAGAAACTAGATGGGGGAAATGACATCCTTTTTCAATATAATTGGCTTCCTTTTAAATCCTATATATTTTACTTTATATATTTTAAAGTGTTCTGAAAAGGGGTCTATAGACTTCATTGACTGCCAAGGGGGTCCCTGATATAATAAAATCTAGGGACCTTAAGCCACTTAGGGTAGTGGTAAAGAAGCCTAAACACTTAACTAATCTAAAGACATGACTATATTACACACTAGCTAAATAATTAATGTTCATAAAAATGGCCTTGACTCATTGAGAATAAATTGGCCTATATGTAGTATACTCTGTTTAAGAAACAGAGATATATCTAATAGATTTTCAAAAGGCTTCCATGAAAATGGTTAAATAAAAAAATATTTTGGCACTTAAATGATTAAGTCCTCAGGCCTTAAAAATTATTTCTTATTCTAGAGATACAGATAGCTGAGGTTTTACTGTGGAAATGAGGTCTTGTAATCTCAAACAGAAAATAAAGGTTTGTTTGGGGCTTTGTTTAGATAGGAGCTATTGCACTGGAGATTTGACAGTTATTCAGTTAGTGTGATACATATACACGATGAAATTGCATATTGGGGCACAAAGAGGTTTTTTTTTTTGAAAGGGGAATGGGAGAAAAATCTTAATGATTTCATCTGGTTATGAAATTGATCATATTAGCTGAATAATTACTGATTTTCCTTTTTAGTTTGCTGATGAATTTCTTAGATAAATGGTACTGTCTTGCCTTTAAATAATTAATGTAACCATGTAGTTTCTGATTTTCCAGCAGATTTTTAAAGACTTTGTTGAACACTTATTTTGTTTCAAAGGCACAGATTTAATAATAAACTATATTAAATGTGAAGACCTCATCCCTGTCACCACTGCAGCTGGAAAGAACATTTAATATTAAAACACCTGGAAAGAGCTTTAAGTTGATTTTTTTCCATTACTTTCTCTCACATATCCCACGTTAACAGAAATATGTCTTTTCCCTAAGAAATGTGTATTCTTTGGTTCTGATTCTTTCATTTCCTTTTGTTTGAGTCTAGACATCAAGGCACCCTAGCAAGTGTGTTTACGAAACAGCATATGCAGTGGCTATGGGACTTCAGTGGAAGAAAATCCTTCTGGATAGGCAAGTATCTATGAGCACTTTGTGTCATTTTAACTGATGTGACTATAGTAAGTAATACAATATAATATCTTTTTTTTAATTAATTTTTTTTATTTGAGCATTTCCAAACATTATTCACTGGAGACAAAGATCATTTTCTTTTCCTTCCCCTCCCCCCACCCCCCATAGCCGACGTATGATTCCACTGGGTATCACATGTGTTCTTGATTCAAACCCATTTCCATGTTGTTGGTATTTGCATTAGAGTGTTCATTGGAGTCTCTTCTCAGTCATATCCCCTTAACCCCTGTAGTCAAGCAGTTGCTTTTCCTCGGTGTTTTTACTCCCACAGTGTGTCCTCTGCTTGTGGATAGTGTTTTTTCTCCTACATCTCTGCAAATTGTTCAGGGACATTACACCACTACTAATGGAGAATTCCATTATGTTTGATTGTACCACAGTGTATCAGTCTCTGTGTATAATGTTCTCCTGGTTCTGCTCCTCTCGCTCTGCATCACTTCCTGGAGGTTGTTCCAGTCTCCATGGAATTCCTCCACTTTATTATTCCTTTGAGCACAATAGTATTCCATCACCAACATATACCACAATTTGTTCAGCCAATATAATATCATAATAGGTAGAAAAGGAAAAGGATACCATTCATGGATAACTTAATCTAATTTGTGACTTAGAACTGACAATCTTCTTCCTTTTGTTCAGAAAAGTAGAATAAATATCTTCATAAAATTCTTTGGAAAAATATTATTTCCTTACTTGTACCATGAAATTCCCTATTTGGGGAAATGAGGCTGATAAAAAGAACATGGGAAAATTAGGTTTCATACTTGAGTCTTAGGGGAAAACTTGGATAGGGAGGAAAGAGCACTGGCTTAGGAGTCGAGTCAAATCAACAAACATTTATTAAGCTTTTACTATGTATAAGCACAAGTGTTGGGAGTATACATTGAAGCAAAAAGAAAGAAAGAAAGAAAGACCATTCCTGCCTTTGAAGACCTTATATTCTACCAGAAGAAGAAAACAACTTAAAGGAATCTAAAAAGTAGAGGTTGAAAGAGGAGAAGGCACCTGCTTAGGTAGAGGATGGAGAAAGAAGTCCAAAGAGTCAGAACTGAGGGAGGAGAGTAGTGTCAGGAGAGGACTGAAGGAGTGATTATTGTTCAACTAGGAGCCTTTCCTTAAAATGGAGGATTATCAGAGGTTCTAGATGACTAAGAAGAAGAAAGAGTTTCAAGCATTAAGGGGTCTTCTGGGGTAAAAAGAAAAGGCTACTGGAGCATAGTAACAAATGAATTGTCCAGATGAGAAGGCTGAGGGAAATGATGAAGAAAGAAGTGCAAAGAACAAAGACCTCTGGTTTCTGTTAGTTCTGCCACTAACTTACCGTGTAATCTGGGATAATTTATTTTCCTTCTCTGGGCCTTGATTTCCTCCTTTATAAAACAAAGCAATCAGATTAAATAATCTCTAAACTCTCATTATTCTAATTCTTATGGTTCTAAACAATCTATACCTATACAATTCTCCATGTAAAACAGAGAAATTCTCATGCTGGCTAAACTGTAAATTCAGTCAGTTCAAAGAATCTCTTGTTTCTGGATCCTACAATAATCTGCAATTCTCTAGTGATATGAGTTTTATAAATTGCTTCCTTTATAAGCAGAAGAACTGGGGCTTGAATTTAGGTTTTTTGGAATAATCAAGATGATTAAATCGAGATGTAAATAAACAACAAGAAAAAACCTAAGGTAAGTTATAAAATATGAATTTTCATTTAAAATATAAAAGTCAAGACTATCAACCATAGATAAAAATGAAAAAAAAAACAAACAAACAAACATGAGTTCCACATGTAATACATGCATTTCTAACAGAGTATAGGAAGTACCCCTTACCTGTGGTTCAGGCCTTAAGACACTTTCTTGCATATAGATGATGCAATAAATTTAGGACAGTGTTCTAGAAAAGTACCTGTCCCTTGGAGAATAGATAAGTTTCACATATTCCTTTGTTTTGCGGTAGGTTTGAATGACCAAGAGAATGCAGATCGCTGGGAATGGGATGGAGGTGAACCTGTAACCTTCACAAACTGGAAGAGAGAGGCCCCCCCACATTTAAAGAAAAGAAAGAATTGCGTTTTGGTAAAAAGAAGAGGCAAGTGGCAAGCTAAAGACTGCAGGAAGGATAAAGCTCACAACTACATGTGTGCCAGGAAACTATGAACACAAGTAGCCCTGGAGGTGTCCACCAGAGCTCCCTCACAAACTGATTTTTTTCATACATGATTGATTTGCAGTGTTTAACATATGTTTAAAAGAAATAAGTGGCCAGGTCCTTGGTAAATTTGTTCCTTGTGGATTATGAGAGACTTCTGTAAAAATGAAGTATCACTGCAAAGTTTGGTCAATAGTTTCCCTTCTTACCTACCCTTACTTCCTGCAAGAACAGAATCACTCTTGTCCTTGGACTTCTATCCCTTCCTTCCATGACAAAGAAAAGCTGATGGTCTTATAAGATACAGAATTTTAGTTATTTAAATGGAAACCATTCAAGATCTCAGTCAGCTCTGGCTTTTTGCCTTCTTACTGTCTGGCTTTTGATTTCATTTGCCCGTCATCTCAGGAGAGATTACCAAGAAACCTGTATTGCAAGTTTCTTCTAATGGATATGCCTCTTTCTCAATTCAGCTTCAATAAAACCAACTATACCAGCTAGACAAAAAATTGAAAAACAAGAAAGAGCTGGATCCTTTTATCACCTTTAAGGGTGAGGCTGGGAGTGGGGGTTCAATAGGTTAAAAAAAACTAGCAATTCTCAGGGTAATGAGTAATAGTTAAGAGGAAAGACTGTAGATGGATGAGTCATGCATGGTGTATGTTCTATGAAAAGTCAGAGCAGGCTACTTTGATATTGGATATGGGCTAAGATAAGCATATAGATATCAATAGACTGGCCTTCCTACTCTTTGGAGCATTGTGCATCATATATCACCTAAGCAGCTCAGTTTTCTGAAAGGAACGTTCACTTTGGTTCATTCCAAGAAAATGATTTGGTTTTTCCATGCAGAGATCTAATGAAATTGACCTCACATAAACTTATCTTTTTTGATATTTGTGCCATTGATTGGCATTTCTCAAAGACATACATGGCTTCTAGATAGACAGAAAGGCTGTTTCCTAAAAAATAAATAGATGATCATATGGTTGGTCAAAGATGCCTTTTGAACATAGACTCTTGTAGATTTCCCATGTTCTATAAAGGGAATATTGATACATTGATGAATCCAGAATATTTTGACCTGGTTCAGACCTGCTATTAGATGGCATTGTCAAGGCACATACCCACATGTGATCTCAACCTCAATGTAAAACATATTAATGGTTTTGGAGTAAGTGAAATTCCTAGTAGGCTATATTCTTTTATTCCCAAGGTTCTAAAAGGAGTTTCAAAACTTGAGAATTTCATTCCAAAATGAAATTGCCTCTAATTTTTTTCTTTTTATCTTTTCAATGTGACTACAAAATATGTGGCTTACTTTAGTAGTATAATTTTAATATCAAAATTATTTTAAAAGTCATCCAATGTGTTCATGCAATAACATGTTTTGTAAGAATGATGCATCAGGCAAACTGACAGTGCTTAAAGAAATTTAGAACATCCTATGATCTAGAAACATAACAACCAAAGCCCTATTTCTGTCTATAGAAATATCATTTTGACAACTGGACATTTTTCATTGTTTGTATTGTTTGCCAAAATGATAGTACACCTTCTAGCCTAGCTCACAGATAATTCTCACGCTCAGCTCTCTTGGCCAATACTCAACTGACAGTGGCATTTAATCTGAGTTGTTATAAGAAAGAGAATCTGGTAAACCTGGTGTCTGACAGGTACTATATTCTACCATCTGATATCTAAGGAGAAATGACTATGAAAAAGGGAATGATGGAAGAAATGACTTTACGTGAAGGATCAAGTGACTGGGAGAACTAGAGAAGCTCTCTATGAAGAGAGGTAAATGCTCAGTGTGTGAAGAATATGTTTGCAAAGCAATCTTTTTGCATCTCTAATATACCCCAGAATTCATGAGATATTGTTGTTTACCTTGAAACCTGGAATTAAAGAATTTTTTCAGGGAAAGCATTTTGAAAATAAGGTATAAAATACACAACCATGTGAGTATTCAACAAAGTCTTGGTTAAATTTCAATTGTGTCTGTCTACAGTGATAATTTGAGATGATATTTAATTAAATTGTGAATATTATCAAAATGTCATTTTGATAATATTGATAAATATTAGGAGAATTTTTCAACAAGTACCCATGAACTAGCAGTGCTAGGATGGGGCAATAGAATTTGGAAGAGAAGGAAAAGATGGGTGTAGGTGTCGGCAGGACTTGAAATGAGAGGAAAATAAGACTATTTGGCATGAGTCCTTCTACCCCATTCCTTTTTAAGTATACTTTATTAACCACCATGGTATCCATTCTAGCCTTTGGCTGAGGTGTTATAGGAAATGAAGGAGGGTTGTGGGAAGAAGAGAGTAGAAGAATAAGGAAGGAAAGAGGAAGAGAGAGAAATGTGACAGGTTCTAGAGTATGCAAGGGAGGTAGCAAGAGAAGTTGACATATAACTCAGACTTTAATTTGAATCAAGGCCCTCTACAGAACTATTCCCAGTCCCAAGACCTGCCTTAGAGGGTGGGAAATGCACTTTGTCATTCTATATAAAAAAGCAAAGCAAAGTGGGATAATGGATAGAGAGCTGGCACTGGAACAAGAATATGAGTTCTAGTCTTGCTTCTGACATACTTATTAGCTGTGCAGCTAGAGGAGCCATTTAATTTCTCCTTGCTCTAGGCAACTCTGTGAGACTATAATTTGCAGTTTTACTGATCTGCATTTTAGATGGAGTTTCTTTTTACAAGAATTCCTAATACCAATAAAATCACAGGTCCAGGCCCTATGGATGATAGGTTCGTTTTTAGGGATCCATGACTACTTTTGAAAAAACAAATTCTCAGTCCATGTTGGTTAAAAATAGACTTGAATATACTTACTAATCATTGTTTCTTTTAAAAGGCTGCTGGAAAGGAATTAGAAGTTTATTTACATTTCTCTTCATGTTTACACTTTTTAATACAACAAGGAAGACAAAGGATTTACTTTCATGAATACTGGTTTTGGATAACTGAAGTTATAAACTGGTGCTAATCCTGTTTCTTTAAAAGTAGCATGCTGTGTGCACTCTATTTACTGTTATACCAAAGCTAATAAAATGTATGTAATTGATGGACATGGTTGATGCTTCCTTTGACTTTTTGCTTGAAGAATTTGGGGGGGGGCACAATACATTAACACAAAATAGCTTCTTTCCCCAATTATGTCATTTAAGGGTCAATGTGAAAGGACTTCAGTGTATCCTTTGGATATTTTTTCTATCCAGAATAACTTTTAGTTGTATGTGATACAAATGTGACACAAATGTGATATTATAGTATAACTAAGTGCTGAATACTTTTGGAGCTGGTTTTTCAGTCTTCAGCTTCCCATTTCTACTTTTCCAAAGTGAAAAAAAATTATTCCCCTTCTTTCTTCCACCAAACTCATTTCTATTGCCACTACCATTTCCCCCATTCCTCTCTTTCCTAAAGGAACCAAGAAATTGTCAAGTTCTGCTCAATAAATTACTCATGGGTCAACAAACCAGTTGAGAAAAATGATTCTGGGATTACAGGAGGGTCAAACCGCCAAACTGATGGAAAGAAATGCAGAGGTTAGATGAATAGTTAAAACGTATTGTAGATGAGAATTTGATTTGGGTTGATCTAAAAGACTTCAGAGTCTCTTCTAGCATTGATATTCAATGATCCAGTCATTGTAATTTATCATTCCTTTATTACATTCAATTAATTCAAGAAGTATCCATTAAACACCTTTATTCCATGCAAAGTATTTGAGTCCTGAAGGATTTACTTAAAGGAACTATTCTATTTAACAAACATTTGGTAAGTACCTACTATATCCAAGGATCTATGGGATTTAGTGGCACAAAAAGAACCAATCCTTCTTCTCAAGAAACTTCTACTGAGGAAATGCAGTATGTACACAGGATGTAAGTATACATATATATATATATATATATATATATATAATGATTTTTTAAAGGATCAAGTCCCAGCTAGAACTGTTTAGAAATTCTTCCCAGGTGAGGTTGTATCCAGGCTATGTTTTGGAAAACATCAGATTCTAAGAGGTAAAAGTGAGAAGGGCGTACACTGTAGACATAAGAGGAAATCTATGCAAAAGCATGGAGGTGGAAGATGTTATATTTTGTAATTGTAATATATTGTCATAGAGTTGGGAGAGCTGAGTTCTAGTGCAACTTTGACCATGAATTATCTATGTGACCTGGGTAATAGTGATAATAATAAATCATGTCACATGTAATGCTTTACTATTTGCACAGTACTTTCTTCCCCTCACCCCCCAAACCCTTACCTCTGTCTTAGAATCAATACTATGTTTTGGTTCCAAAGCAGAAGAGCAGTAAGAGTTAGATGATGGAGGTTAAGTGATTTGCCCAGGGTCACACAGCTAGAAGCATCTGAGGCTAGAGTTGAATCCAGGACTTCTTGTCTCTAGGTCTGCTTCTTAATCCACTGAGTTGCCTAGCTCTCTACTAAATAGCACTTTCTACAAATTATCTTATTTAATTATCTGGGTAAGTCACAATTTCTGTAGACCTAAGTTTTCTTGTCTGTAAAATAAGGAGTAGGAAACCTCTCAGGTCCTTTCCAAATGTGCAATTCCATGACTTTAGGACAGGAAATGAATATGGTAGCTTCATAACCCACAAACTTAACTTTTTATTCTCTAAGTATGTGTTTTATGGATCTTATACTCAGCTTAGCAATAAAACTTTGTTTATTTTAATAAGACAGAAAGAAATAAAATTCAACCAATACTTTTTGTATAGGGTTTGTTAAAGGGGCATTTCCCCAAACAATATAGTATGATTTTATTGTCCCTTTTGCTTCAGAATCAATGAACCTTTCCATAAGCAACACGTACTATGTGTCAGACACTGACCTAGATGAGGAAACAAACAAACAAACAAACAAAGCAAAGCAAAAAAAAAAAAACAAAGTAACAAAGAGAAAGGAAAGAAGAGGAAGAAAGAAGAAAGAAAGAAAGAAAGAAAGAAAGAAAGAAAGAAAGAAAGAAAGAAAGAAAGAAAGAAAGAAAGAAAGAAAGAAAGAAAGAAAGAAAGAAAGAAAGAAAGAAAGAAAGAAAGAAAGAAAGAAAGAAAGAAAGAAGGAAGGAAGGAAGGAAGAAAGGAAGGAAGGAAGAAAGAAAGAAAGAAAGAAAGAAAGAAAGAAAGAAAGAAAGAAAGAAAGAAAGAAAGAAAGAAAGAAAGAAAGAAAGAAAGAAAGAAAGAAAGAAAGAATAAAAGAAAGAAAGAAGGAAGGAAGGAAGGAAGGAAGAAAGAAAGGAAGAGAGGGAGGAAAGAAGAGAAGAAGGAAGTGCTCTGACTCTGCTATCACCCTAATACAAGCCTTCATCATCCTACCACTGAGCTGTTGCAATAGCTTGCTGGTTGTCTTTCTGCCATAACTCTCTCCTCATCCTACTTCATCCTACACTTTGTTTTCAGAATGATCTTCCTAGAGAGCAAATTTGAGCACATAACTCAATAAACTTCAGTGGCTCCCTATTACCTCTAGGATAAAATATAAAACTCTCTGTCCCTCCTCTGCCCCTACACCTTTCCTTATACTACCTTATACTTTCATTATACTACTTTTTTTTTTACCTTATACTACCCCACCCCCACTCTCCATCTCCATCTCCTCTTAGATCCAGTGAATTTTTTTTCCTTTTTGTTTCTTGTACAAAATACTCCATATGCTGACCTTGGGCAGTTTCATGAGTTGTGCTCCATACTTGGAATACTTTTCCTCCTAAGCTTCACCTCCTGTCTTTCTAGGCTCCCTTCAAATCCCAGCTAAAAAGTTCACCTTTAGGAAGCCTCTCCTGATCCCCCTTAATTCTAATGCTTTCTCTTTGTTGATTATTTCCAATTTATCCTATAAAGAGCTTATTTGTGCAGTTGATTGGATGTTGTCTCTCCCATTAGACTGTGAACTCCTTGAAGACAGGAACTGTCTTTTATGTTTCTTTGTGTCCCTAGAACTTAGCACAGTGCCTGGCAAATAGTAGATGCTTTATCAATATTTTTGGCTAATTGAAAGGAAAATATATTTTTCAGAAATGGCCAAGGAGAGAATTTGTTTTGCTTAATTATGAATATTTACAAGAAGAATCTTATTTTTATTTTTACTCAGCAGTGGAAAGGGGCACAATGTGATTCAAATTATAAATGCTTGTAAAAAGAAATACATTTTTACAAATGTGAGTAACTTCTCCAGAAAGTGAGTCAATCAGAGTAGCTTATTGAAATGGGCAAAGAGGAGCTCAAGGTTGAAAGCCACTGCTTTCCCTCTGTGTGAGCTAAGTTCCCTCTATCTTTCCTTAGTTGTTGTTCAGTTATTTCAGTTATGATCAACCTTTTGTTGCCCCATTTGTTTTGTTTTGGGTTTTTTGGCAAAGATACTATAGTGGTTTGCTATTGCTTCTCAAGCTCATTTTACAAATGAGAAAACCAAAGCAAACAGGGTTAAGTGACTTGCCCAGGCTCACACAGCTAATAAGTGGATTTGAACTTGCCTCTTCCTGATTCCAGTCTCTGGACCCTATTCATTTTGCCACCTAGCTGTTCATCTTTCCTTACATCACCAAATGTTTTGAATAATAATATGAAAGATTCAGTGACTTAACCCATTGATTCCTATGTTGCAGGCTTGGTTACTATAAAGAAAAGTACATAGATACAAAGAGATGGATTTAGCCGGAGAAGTTAGTGCAAGTTACAAGAAGGGAATAATGCCATTGAGGATTTTTTGGCAAAGAGAAATACAAAATTACATCTTCCATATAGATTGATCAAGACTAGGCAGAAATTGGTTAAAAGGAAATGTGTGGTGTAATGGAAAGAAATTAGACTGAGTCAGAAGATCTGAGTTCAAGTTCCATCTTGAACCATGACTTGTATAACTAATGGAGTCAATAACTTTGTTTCAGTCTTTTTCTGATCTGTAAAATGAAGGAGTTGCACAAGATCTCTAAGATCCCTTCCAACTCTTAATCTCCTATTCTTTGACCTGTAATTTATATACTCGTACATATTAGCGTTACTATGTCAACCAGTATTTCTCTTCTCAACTGACACATGCTCACTCTGCATCCCTAGACAAGTCAATTAAATTCTGGGTTCTGCAGACAACTCTTTAAGATGAAAGATTACAAAGAAGCTGTCAACCTGCTTTGGAAGAGGGACTTTTTTTGTAAAGAAAATCATGCCAGTAACATCATAGGTCCAATTCTTCTCCTTCTAAGTTTAAAGATAGAATAAGAAAGTAGTTGTGAGAGGAGGTCAGACATGTGAGGGGAAACTAAAGTTCAGACATGCTTTATTCCATATTATTCTCTACTGTACACTGCACACTCTAGCCAAATTAGACTTATTTCTGTCCTCTCTGAATATGCCCACATTTTCCTGATTCTGTGGCTTCACTCACCTCTTCCCTATCTCTCTTTCTTCACTCACAGAAATTTGAAAGACTACTAGATTTAGAGTCAGAGAACCTGGGTTCAAATCCCAGCTCTGACCTTGTTCTAGCTAGGTAACATTGCATCAGTTATTTAACTTCTTTAATTCTCAGTTTCCTCATCTGTAAAATATGGGAATTGGACTAAAAACCCTTGAAGATTCCTTCTGACTTTCCATCTATGATCATATGGTCTATGCTTTAAAGTCTAACTAAAACACTGCCTCATCCAAGATGTCTTCCCTGACCTTCCCCATTGTTGATGACTTTTTCTCCCTCACACTTGACAGGGCACTTGGTTGAGAGTACAAAAGAACTTCCTTTAGAATCACAGAAGCTCAGAATTGATCAAATATATGGAGAACTGAATCAAATATATAAATATGCAAGTTATTCCCCAAATGATAAATGATCAAAGGATATGAAGAGGCAGTAAGATGAAGAAATTAATATGAAAAACATCATCCAAATCATTATTAATTTAAGAAATACAAATTAAAACAACTCTGAGAGGCTACTTCACACCTAGCATGCTGGCTAATAGGACAAAAAAAGAAAAATGATAAATATTGCAGGGGATATGGTAAAATTGAGATACTAATACATTGTTTGCAGACCTTCAAACTATTAAAATCATTCTGGAGAAAATTTGGAACCATGTCCAAAAGGCCATGAAACTCTATAGACTCTTTGACCTAGCATTACTACTACTACAAGGTCTATGGCCCAAAGAGATCAAAGATAGATCTACTTGTTCAAAAATACTTATAGTAACTCTTTTTGTGGTGACAAAGAATTGGAAACTTGAAACGATATCCACTGGGGAATGGCTGAACAAGTTATGATATGTGATTGTGATGGAATACCATTTTGCCATATGAAATGATGAATAGGACAATCACGAAAAACTTGGAAAGACATATATGAAATGATGCAAAATGAAGTGAGCAGAACCAGGAAGACATTGTGCACAATATCAACAATAATGTACGATGATCAACTGCGAATGATTTTACTAGTATCAGCAATGCAAGGATCCAGGACAACTCTAAGGGACTCATGTAAAAAAAGGCTTTCCACTGCTATAGAGGGGTCTGACAGAGTCTGAATGCAGACTGAAGCATACCATTTTCCACTTTATTTCCTTCATGAATTTTGTTCTTATATAAGTGATATGTATCTTTCATAGCATGACAAATATGGAAACACGTGTTACATTATAGCACATGTATAACCTAAATCATATTACCTGCCATATTAAGAAGAGGCTAAGAGAGGAAAGGAGAGAGTATGGATTGTAAAATGTCAAAACCCAATTATTAAAAATTGTTTCTATGTGAAAATAAAATAAGATGTTTAAAATAAAAAGCTTGGAGTTGGAAACAGACTCAAAAGGGCAGGTATGTGGTGTAGTGGATAGAGTATTGGACCTGGAGTCAGGAAGAGCTGAGTTCAAATCCAACTTGAGATACTAAACTAGCTGTGTGGTTATAGGCAACTCTGCCTCAGTTGAGGATAATGATAGGATCTGCCTCCCAAAGTTGTTGTGAGACTAAAATAAGATAATTGTAAAGTACTTTGCAAACCTTAAGATCATATGAATTATGAGTTATTTTGCTTCTCTATAGTGCATTTATAATGTGACATTATATTCTCTGACTTGCCTATGAGATCTATAAGGGCTGAACTATAGAATTTCATAAGTGTTTGTTTAATGTATGATTGAGTGAGTGAATGAATTTGAATGATTTGTGGGGAAGCTCAAGATAGCCAAACCAACAGGAACTGTGATCACCATGGGGGAAACGTTCTCCTTGTCTAGAGATTTCATGTCCTTATGACCCAGAGGGATCTGCTTTTAGTGATTCTCAGCAAATAAAAGCTTTCTTAGAGTTACACATTTATACCAAACTGAGCAAAACTCCCCCAAATTTGGCCCAGGGTTCATCAACCTTATGGCAATTCTGGGCCAAGTTTCAGGTTCACAGAAGAAGCCAAACTTAACTGGAAAGTTTTGCTTTGCTTTCAAATTTTCTTCAATGTTTTTCACAGCTTGTCTCCTGCCACATTATTATTTCAATTCTACACCTCAAGTGGGGAAAATGTATAATATGCTAATATTTACATTGTAGACACTTTAATAATATTTCATTTCTGCATAAGCATTGCCAAGGTAGTCAGGCCAACTTTATATTTATAAAGTCTTGAAGATATAAATCTAAATGAAAACCCTTCATAAAATGATATATTAATATTTCCTTTACTTACCTCATTGGGTTATTATGAGAACCAACAGTATTTTTCTTCAGCATCCTTGGAGTGCCTTGGAAAAAGGCTTATCAAGGTAAATCCAAAGATGATTATTTCTAGCTCTTCCCTATTACTTCCTCCCCTCCCCCATCTGCCCTCTATTTTGGCATATTTTCCTCACATTCTGTCCCACATTTGGCCCTCAGTCAGTTGAAAGCTGTGCAAGTTGTTCTCTCGTTCCCATCTGAATTTTAGCTTAGCTATGGAACTGTTTTCCATGTGCTCTTAATCATTTGGCCATGTGTTACAAGATTAAAGGGACAATGTATTTTGCCTGAACAGGCTTTTCATGCATGCAAGGGGCCTGGTGAGGTAGAGAAGGTCTTTGGGATTTCAGTGGGAAAGCCATATTCATACAGGTACCCCCCACACTCCTACCTGCTGAAAACACTACACCATTATCATCCAAGTTACAGGGGTGTCATTTTCCAGCTACACAAAGGTATAGTCTCATTACCTTACATTTCAAAAGAGAATTAGTACAGAGGAAGATGCAACCACTTGGTGATATTCAGAGACAAAGTAGCAGAATGTGACTAAGTTCAGAAATGGAGCTTCTTACTACCTGAAAAAATTCAATTCAATTGATATTTAGAAGGCTCTATTATGGGCAAGGTGCTCTAGATATCAAAGGGGATTTATATCTATTTAATATTTATACCTATTTCAATATCTAATATCTGTTATCTATCTATCTATCTATCTATCTATCTATCTATCTATCTATCTATCTATCTATCTATCTGTCTGTCTACCTGTCTATCTGTCTGTCTGCCTGTCTGCCTGTCTGTCTACCTATCTGTCTGTCTGTCTGTCTGTCTATCTATCTATCTACCTACCTACCTACCTACTTACTTATTTATTATTAAATTCCTATTCAGCCTTTAAAGTCCAACTTCAACTTAAGCATTATCTCCTCCAGAGACTTTCTCCAACCCCATAGTCAAGGGCTATTCACTCCTTGAACCTCACTGTTTGGACCTCTCTGATGAGCTTGATATTATTTTATCCTACAATATATTTGTCACATTCACCTACCAGACGGTAAGCTCCATGAGAGAAAAAAAAATGTCTTATCTAAATTTTGTATCTTCTCCCATCACCTAGCACAGTCCTCTGACCAATAATTATTTAATAAATGTTAGTTGAACTGAATTGGAAACTAAGGCAAATAAGGCTTTACCTTATTTGTTTTTATTTTATTTTATTCTTAGCTTCTACCTGGGAAGAACTTATACTCTAATGGGAAGTTATCTCAAGACCTCACTAGATCAATAATCAGTTTTAAAATAGAACGTATACCCTTTGGTCCATTGATATTACTACTAAGCCTGTAGTCCAAAGAGATCAAAGAAAGAGGGAAAAACTATATATTAAAATATATTTAAACCACCTCATTTTTGTGGTGCCAAAGAAATGGATGCTGATATGGTTTCCATCAATTGGGGAATTGCTGGATAAGTAATGTTGTATGAATGCGATTGGGTCATTTATTGCTCTGTTGGAAATGATAAAGAAGATGGTTTCAGAAAACTAGGAGGAACTGCATATTCAAAGTAACAATATTATAAAGACAAAAATCTTTGTAAGATTTAGGAACTCTGTTCAACACTATGACCAACCACAATTCCAGAGGAGTCACCAGTTTCTGATGAGTTCATAACTGCTGACTTCACAGGATTCCATGTGGAAGTGATGGTGAAGATTGAGAATGTGGAACACATTCTTGTATTGAACAATGGATTAAAAGTCACGGTCATATTTCAATCATTATGAGATACATAGGAGAAAAAGACTTTCATAGTCTATTACAGGATTAGGACTTTGTGGAATGAGCAACAAAGAGTACCCATATTTGGCATACATCAAAGCAAGCAACTCCTAAGGGAGTTAATTGTGTCGGCCATGGAGGTGGACATGGGGCTTTGGTATTATCTAGATTCACTAAATATCACTGGAGTGTTAGCTAGCATTCATTAGAATTCATGCCAGTCCATTTAAAATACTAATAGGATATTGTCAATATCAAGGTGGTACCCAGTACCTCTTTCCTTTTAGCATCCTGCAGAATAGAAGGAAATGGTAGCACCCAAATCAAGATTTCTTGGAAATATAGAGTGCCTTGATGACCTCATTGTTTTTGAAAAAGCACTAGGAAGAACATTAATAGGAAGTAATTGATATATTAGGACAGCTAGAGGAAGTTAGTCTGAAACTATCAACTGACAATTGTATGAAGAGGCAAAGAATATCATGCCCTAAATCAGCACCACATACACATAAGCATCATCATAACAAATCCTTCATTTAATGCATTAAGCAAGAGCAGCAATGATAGACACTTTGCATTTATTGTTCTGTGGAATATACTCTATTGATATGAATGGAGGATTATCTATTGTGGGGAATTCCAGAAAAGGGGGGGAATTTTTTTTAAACCCTTACCTTCCATCTTGGTTCCAAGGCAGAAGAGTGTTAAGGGCTAGGCAATGGGGGTCAAGTGACTTGCCCAGGGTCACACAGCTAGGAAGTGGCTGAAACCAGATTTGAACTAGAACCTCCCATCTCTAGGCCTGGCTCTCAATCCACTGAGCTATCCAGCTGCCCCCAAGGAAGAAAATTTTTAAAAACTGAATGGAAAGGGGGCAGCTGGGTAGCTCAGTGGATTGAGAGCCAGGCCCAAGTCATTTAACCCCCCATTGGCTAGCCTTTACTACTCTTCTGCCTTGGAACCAATACCCAGTATTGATTCCAAGATGGAAGGTAAGGGTTTAAAAAAACTGAATGGAAAGGGGGAAACCTAGATGGCTCTGTGGATTGAGAGCCAGGCCTAGAGATGGGAGGTCCTGGGTTCAAATCTGGCCTCAGATGCTTCCCAGCTTTGTGACCCTGGGCAAGTCACTTAACCCCCATTGCCTAGCTCTTGCCACTCTTCTGCCTCAGAAACAATATACAATATTGATTCTAAGATGGAAGATTAGGATTTTTTAAAAATCTGAATGGAAGCTCCCATATATGGAAACCTATGAGAACAATGGTGTGTGATGCTAGGCTATGAGCATTGTTCTCAGGGGCAGTGAGTCCACCTTTACTCTGCTACTGACAGATCTTGTAAATTTCCTTTCAATAGGCTCAAAAGCAAAATCGTAGGTGTACTCTTGAATAACCTCAGAAATTGCTAAAATTACAGATTTCACTAATCCAAACAGTGTCTATCCCTAAATGAAGTGGAGATATCTCTTTTCTCATGAACTAGTTTCCCCTCTTTCAATTTCCAACTACAGACTTTTGACTTTGAGTGCATGTAATTTACTAGCTGAATTAAGTAATAAATAAATATAAATAGACATTTAAACAAAGTGTAGAAATTGCAGTGGAGTTCAGAGTCACCTCTGGGTTCAGGGAAAGCAGAGCTGCTAACAATACTTCTCTATCCGCCACTGTAAATCATTACATCTGCTGCTTTAGCTTGGTCGTAACTCCAACCCACTCCTCTGCCACTTGTCCATATTCTCTCTCCTCTTTATAATTCACATACTCACAGGCTTGTCTTTTACTCTTTCCTCACAGTCTTCTCAAATGATATCTCTAGAGTTGAGAGAAAGTCCCTTTCTAAAAATTTCTGCAACGTGGAAACAAACTAAATAAACTGGGCTCTCCAGAACTAATTTCTCCTTACATTATCTGTTAACAGGGTAAACCATGCCTTCTCTCTCCTTCAGAAAAATCTTCCAAGGTCTCCATTGTAGAATTTAAGGCACAGCATCAGTCTCTGCAGATATTGCCTCTGTTTTAGAGAATGTCAAAAGATCTAGCATATTAGGTAGATTTATGAGGGAACCTGAACCCGAGTCAAGGAGATGAATAATTTCTAATGGGTTGCTATATGCATCACATATGCAGAAGGACTATTCACATCAATTAAATCATAGGATCATCACAGTATCAAAATGACATAACACATTTCTATAGTGCTTGGATGTTTGCGAAATGCTTTCCTCACCAACCCTGTGAAATAGTTTTAGAATTTTCATTGCCATTTTATAGTTGAAAAAACTAAGACCCCAGTCAGGTGAAGGGAACTTGATCAAGCTCAGAAAGCAAGCACGGAATCCTTGATTTGAATTCAAGCCATAAGTTTGCCAGAATCTTTGCCAGGAAAACTCACTGGATGAGCCATATCCTAGATGAGGAATTTGGCATGTTTGGTTAGATTAGATGAGTTGAGACTACTCGGTGGTGGGTGGTGGGAGGGCGGTACAGTGGGTCCTAGAATCCAGAATCAGAGTAGATGTGGGTGAAACTTTGAATTGGAGGGGAACCCAAAGGAAATGGGACAGGAGGAGCCAATATGAAAGCACTAGAAACCCGAGTCAGCACTTAGTCATGAAACTATAGTGGGAGGGTGCCAAAGCAAATTTGAATGACTCCCTAGTTGTGCATAAGGGCTGAGTTCACTGTGAGTAAGTTGTTCAGCCATTGTCATTTGAGGCAGAAGTGCAATAATAGAAATACACGACTTTGATATACGCCAAAATGAAATGGCATTCAAGGAATGAAGTACAGTAAGTATATTTGGGAAAATACTATCTATTACAGAACAATGGAAGATCATCTGATCACTCTACTCAAACTCTCAAAAATCATTCATTTTCAAAGTGATTTGGGCTCCTAAAGACTGAAAAGAAAAAAATTCAGTGGAAAGTGGCTAAAGTCAATCAGATTATTATTGTGTGGTTTTTATCCTTCTTTCTGTCTTTCTGTCCTGGTTTTCTTTGGGTAAATATTAAAATACACTGGGCAGACTCATTTTCTTAGGATATATATACATATACATGAATCTTAATGATAACCTTATGAATGAGAAAAGCTTTAAAGTTCACAAAACACTTCACATAGATTAACTCATCATAATCACTAATAATCTCATTATATCATGTTCATTACATGTATATATGTAATGTATGTATGTATGTATATGCACATGTGATTTCTATTGGACTGTAAAAAAACAATAATTCAATTTTATTTATACTAATATATTACATATATATGACTTATTACATGTGCATATATATGAGTACAAACATGCAATTTACTTTCCCAAAGGGGCTACTTGCAAATCCTCACACACAATATTCCATCTTTGGATTTCTAGACTTATTGCCTTTGTTCAAACTATCCCACATAGCTGTAATGCACTCCTTCCTTAGCTCTGGTTTTTCAAATCTCTGCCTCCCTTCAAAATATAGCTCATATGTAGACCTTCTAATTTCCTCAACTGTGAGTGGTGTGGAGGTGGCAACAAATGGCAGTGTTTACTTTCTGTATATTTTATATTTATGGATATATATACACACATATATAATTTATTCCATAGAATATAAACTCCTTGAGGACAGGGATTAATTTGTTTTTATCTCTGTATCTATAGCACCTAAACCAGCAAAAGACAACTCATGTTGTCCTATTAGTTCACACATAGGTTCCACCAAAAGAGCTGAATCCTTTTCTTGCCTTTTCTTATAATCAGAAAAAAAATTCCCATGGAGCTCTGGGGTTCTCATTCCTGTTGCCTAGTCACCTATGCTAACATGCTTCTCAATTTCTTAGATGTAATTTGTTGGAGCCTTTTCACTCTTAACATGTTCCTTTCTCTTGCCCTCCATCTGACACTAATTTTCATTTCTTTGGAGACAAGTCTTATACTATCACCAGTGGAATATTGGTATTAAAAATAAATATTTTCGTTTTTTAGTTTCTAGGAGAAGTTTGGGATCATTAACTTTGTGAATATACACACATTTTAAATCTAGAATTTCATATTATAATAATTGCCTACCAAAGATTTTACTGTTACTGGAATTGAGTTATTTTTTAAGTCCCATAAAGTAGTTTAAAAGCAATTTTCCTCCTCTAAAAGGAGGTGTAGGGTGAGAACAAGTTTAGAGAAGAGATTGATCCCAAACCTTGGATTTATATAAAACATTCATTAATCATTTATTATGTGCAGGGAATTTGTGGATTAGGAACGAAGTTGAGACCAGGGTAAACGTAATGAAGGGAGAGGTTGCTAGTTTTGTGGAAGCTTTAGGAAATGAGGAAGACAGAGTTCATTGTTCCACCATGTTAACAAAGACTCAAACCATCAAATCTATACCACAGATCATTTTCTCTCCATTATTGTCCAAATTCCACTTGAAAACTGTTTATTTATGTACACATCTAGAATTAAAACATTAAAAGATATTTTCTACTAATATCAGGTATCAAAATGTTCATCTATAGCAACAGCAATAGCCTACATCCTTTGATAATTAATAGAAAATTTCTCCTTAACACAAAATCACACTTTCTGCTTTTTCCATCATTAACTGCTCCGTATGAAAAGGGCCTTAAAGAGACTACTTTACACCTAATTTGCACGATTGATATGATAATCAAATGAGATTACCAAATGAAAGCACTTTGGAAATGAAAGTGTTATAAACCTGATTTAGTTTTCTAGTTTTGTGTATATTTGTTCAGCTGTCTATATATATTCAAGTGCATTGCTTGTGTTTTGCCAAGTGAAGGGGATGATGTCCTGGAGAATGGAGTTGTCATCAGCTTCTTGTCTCCTCATTCTCTCTCTGTCACTGAACAGACTTTCAAATATTGACCTATAAAAGAGGTAAATAAAATGGGGAAGGAGCTTGTTGTTGTTGATGTTCATTGGTTTTAATCCTGTCCAATTCTTCCTGACCCCATCTATCTGGGGTTTTCTTGGCAAAGGCACTGCAGTGGTTTGTCATCTGAATGTATGCATACATGTTATATGCCTATATTATAAGATAGGTATATATTATTTGTGTGTATGCATTCGATACACTGTATAATTGTATTAAAATTATATGTGTAATATAAATGTTTATATATAATCTTTATATATCCTTTATTCTTTTATTGGGAGTAGAAAGATAAATGCATGCATATTCATACATATCATGTGTATGTACACACATACACATATGTTGTATATTATTTGCACACACATTAATATAAATATATTACATATCATGTATATGTATATTATACATATAGTCAGGAAGACCTGTGTTCAAAATCAGCCTCAGAAACTTACTAGCTATGTGATTCCTGGGCAAGTTATTTAACCTCTGTTTGCCTCAGTATCTATACCTATAAACTGGGGATAATATTAGTACCTAGCTCCCAGGTTTTCTATCAGGCTAAATGAGATAATATTTGTTAAGTGCTTTGCAGACCTTAAGGTGCTGTGTAAACACAATGACCATCATCATTATTTTAAGCAAGGAACAAACAGACAGTAGAGTGGAGGAACACTAGAATTAGAGTCAAGATATCTGGATTTTAGTCTTGCCTCTGGCACTACCCAGTCTTATGACCTTTGAGGGGCTCTTTCCTATCTCAGAGCTTTGGTTTTCTCATCTATAAAATGAATAGATTATACTAGACAATGTCTATGGTCCCCTCCACCTCTAGATTTTATGATTCTTTGACAGAAAAATTATCCTCAGCCTTGCTGTTTCCTGAAGGCACAAAAGAAAGCAGACAAGCAGTTGCCTAGTCATGCTATTGGCATACCACACTATTAATACTGGATGTCACCGTTTCTCTTCTCTCTCTTTAAAGTACAGCATGGCACTCAATTTTAAAATAAAAATGAATTACAATTACCTTTGATTTGAGAATTTTATAGAAGTATATGTGTATATATATTTTGTAGAAGTATATTTATATGTATATATTTTATAAATATATATATATATATATGTGTGTGTGTGTGTGTGTCTGAATTTTGTGGCATCCTTCAGAGACAATAGAAGATATCCTCATAAACTGGTGCCAGGAAACACTGCAGAAAGAAGTGAGACATTCATGCTGAGGATGAGTTGGACTAAGGCAAGATGAATTATGAGACTGATGCTCTCTAAACCCTGTTGTTGGTCCAGGAAGCAGGTTTACTACTCTTATGGTCATAAACTCTCAGGGCTTCCTCTCTCTGGAGCCTCATGCACTAATTGCTCTAACAGTTGTGTCATTCATTTGAACCAAATAGCTTCCTTGATGTTTTTAGATGCCTCCTCCCTGGCCTGCTCACCATTTGCCTTCACCAAATTGGGAGAAATCCTAATGCCCATATTGGCAGTGGATCTGAGGACCACTTGTTTTTTCTTAGGGAGCTACAAAATGGTTATTCTCCTTTTTTTGGTAATTAATGATAAACACTGTCAAGTGAATTTATTATCTACACGAGAGGAACACAGTGGTGAAGAGTGATCTCTCTTTAGCAGTACACTATATGTCAAAAAGGGATTTTTAAATATTCCATTGTTGTGACCAAGGAAACTTGATCCTTTAGAGCAGAGGTGTTAAGTCACTTGTGACTTGCAACACTCCTGCCCCAATCAGATTCAAATGTTAGCTCCAGGAGGACACCAATTTGTGACACAAAAGATGGGATCTGTAATACATAATACTTGTTTTCCAACCTAAGGAACACGCTTCAAATGGACCTGCCAAGATGATTTTCAATGTTGAAAAATGAGACTTTGGGCTGACCAAATGCTATAATGAGATTGAATTGAAATCACCAAAATTTGCTTTCAAAACCACTTATTGAATACCTGTTCTTTAGAGAGCACAGTATCAGGCATCTGGGGAGGCATAAAGTTCAGGAAGAACTTTGAGAGGACATGGCACAGTGAGTTGGTTTCAGTCAGATAGATTTGGTTTCCAGACCTGTTTATAACAGAACTGGTTGCATAAACTTGGGCAAGTCATTTAACTCTTTGGTCTCCCAGGCAGCTCTCTAAAAGGGGAAGCAGAGAACCCAAGTTAAAATATCTGCTATTTGGAACCTGTATGACTTTGGGCAAGTTGCTTGATGCTTGGAGGTTTTAGTTTCCTCACCTGTCAAATGAAGGAGTTGGATTAGATAACCTCTAAGTTTCCTTCCAGCTTGAAATATATGCCTTCATGATCATCACGAAGCTAACAGGAGATATAACACATATTCATAAAACTCTGATTCAAAATATTGGGGTTTTCTTGGCAAGGCTACTGGAATGGTTTGCTATTTCCTTCTTCATTGTCTTTTACAGATGAGGAAATGAGGTCAAGGAGGTTGCCCAGGGTCACACAACTAGTCATTACTGGAGGTTAGAGTTGAACCCAGGTCCTCCCAACTCCAGGCATGGCACCACATCCATTATGCTACCTAGCTGTTCCAAGAAACATGTTTTTAACAATTTTTTAATGTAAAAGCCCCTTTTAAGGTTTAGTGAAACCTGTGGATCTCTTTTCAAAAAAATGATTTTAAATGTAAAAAAAATACATACATACGAGGAAACCAATTATATTAAAGTACAGTTTATACAATGTTTTTTAATAAGTTCAAATTTGTTCAAAGTCCTTCCTGCCTTAAAGGAATTCTTTTCCTGATGTTCATTTTTAGGAACCTCTCCTTATTTTCTTTTCTGCTTTTCTCCAAGAAAATAAGAAGAATGATTTGTGTTGTCTTTGTATCCCTCATATCTAGTTCTATACTATGCATATAGCATATACTTAACGGATGTTTATGGAATATTGTCAATTAAAAAGGAGTAGTTAAATCTGGCCTCAGACACTTCCCAGCTCTGTGACCCTGGGCAAGTCACTTGACCCCAATTGCCTAGCCCTTACCACTCTTCTGCCTTGGAGCCAATACACATTATTGATTCTAAGATAGAAGGTAAGGGTTTAAAAAAATAGAGTGGTTGAGGAAGGAGGGAAGGCTTCACTGAAAAGGTGGAACTTGAGCCAGGGTCTTGAAGTAAGAGAAGAATTTTCGAGGCATGGAGAAGATATAGAGGTGGAAGAGAACAAGAGGAAATTAAGGAACCCTTTGTAATTTAGTTTGGGTGGAATGTAGAGAATAAAGCAGAAAGAAGAAAAATCTAGGAAGGCATATTAGAGTCAAATTATAGAAGAGCTTAAATGATTTGGTGGTGTTGTCCAGTCATAGCCAACACTTTGGGATCCTGTAGACCATACTATCCTTGAGGTTTTCTTGGCAAAGATATAAGAATGGTATAACATTTCCATTTCCAGTGGATTAAAGCAAACAGGGGTTAAGTGATTTACCCAAGTGGCATAGCTGATAGCTGAGACTGGAATTGAACTTGAATCTTCCTGACTCCACTAAGCCAGCTCTCTCTCTCTCTCTCTCTCTCTCTCTCTCTCTCTCTCTCTCTCTCTCTCTCTCTCTCTCTCTCTCTCTCTCTCTGTCTGTCTCTGTGTCTGTCTGTCTGTCTCTGTCTCTCTCTTTCCATAAACACACACACACACACACACACACACGCACACACATATATATATACATACACACAGGATACAAGTGTGCATGTGTGTGTGTGTGTGTGTGTGTGTGTGTGTGTGTGTAATGTAGTATACAACTAAATAGAGGAGTTTATATTTTTATACTAAAGGCAGTAAGAAACCCTGGAGTTGATTAAGTAGGGGAATCATGTGGTCAGATTTGCTCTTAAAGAAAATTGCTTTGTTGGCAGTGGATAGAATAGATCATAGAAGGGGAAAACATGAGTCAAGGAGACCAATTAGGAGTCTTTTCATAATCCAGGAAAGAAGTGACAAGGCCTAGGCTAAAGTAGAAGCTTTTTTTCTTTTATATTTTTCCCAATTACATGTAGATACCATTTTAAGGACCCTTTTCTGACATTTTGTGTGCATGCTCTGTCCTTCCCCCCCTCTCCAGGATGGCAGGTAATATCATATAGGCTGTATATGTGTCATCATGCAGTACAGAGTTCCATATTTGTCATATTATGAAAGAGAATACATATCACTTATGCTAGAGAAAAATATGTGAAAGAAATAAAATGAAGAATGATATGTTTCAATCTGCATTCAGACTCTATCAGTTCCTTCCATAGTGGTGGATGAACTTTTTCATCATGAGTTTCTTGGAATTGCTTTGAATCCTTGCATTGCTGTTAGTGAAGTCAATCAGAGCTGATCATCCTATATTATTGCTGTCACTGTATAGAATGTTCTTCTGGGTTTGCTCACTTAACTTGGTATCACTTCATATAAGTCTTTCCAGGATTTTTTTTGGTGATTGTCCTTTTAATCATTTCTTATTGCACAATAATATTCCATTACAATCATATACCACAACTTGTTTGGCCATTCCCCAAGGGTAGTAGCTTTTTGAATAGAGGGACAGAAAACTATGGCAACTAATTAGAGATGTAAGGTGAAGGAGATTGAGTTAAGGATAATGCTATGGTTATAAAATTGGGAGCTTAAAAATGGTGGGGACAGGAAGAGGGAAGTTTGGAAGAAGGGTTTAGGGGGTAAGATTATCAGTTCAGTTTCAAGCAGGCTGATATTAAGTTATTTTAGGAATATCCCATTTGAAGTATCTATTAGGCAATTAAAACTTGGGGAAGAGAATAGAGCTGAATCTACAGATCTGAGAGATATTTGCAGAGTGGTGGTAGTTAAACCCTCAGGAGCTGATGAAGTTACCAAAGAGAGTAGAGGGAGAAGAGAAATATTAGTAAAATACTCTTTCCACAATACAACAGCTTTGTCTTTGATATTTTTATTAAAACATACTCCTATTAATTCTCTCCTCTCCCTCTCCCTCTCTCCCTCCTTCTCTCTGCCTCCCTCTCTCTCTCTGTCTTTCTTTCTCTCTCTTTCTCTCTCTCTCTCCTTCTCTGTCTGTCTCTGTCTGTCTCTGTCTGTCTCTCCCCTTCTCCAGCTGTTTTTAAAATGTATTGGTACATTTTATTATGACACCAGAGACAACCAAAGAGGCTACCTTGCAAAGTACATTTCCTGAGAAACAGATAATTGATTCTTGAATTAGTTCTTCACAAAGTACAATGCATAACCAACCGACTGATGACAACACCTGTCTTAGCTTATAGCATGGGAAATAAAGCCCAACAATCATTTCATTGAGCCAATATACATTTTAGAACTTCCCTTAGTTCCTAGACCATAGCTAAACAATGCATCTAAACTCTTCAGCTAATTACCCCCTAGGTAATAGGCTTTCACTGGGGTCTTCGAAAATACACAAAACAAAAGAAAAAAAGCAGGAAGCCATTAGCACTTCATAATTGAAGTCAACAAAGAAATGTGTTTATTTTGCCAGACTCTGGGCCACCTGCTTTCCCACCATCACCAAGGAATTGCTATATATAGCCATTTCCTCTTTCTACTCAAATCCTACTGGATCCCTCGAGCCTTTCCTCTTCCACAACTGTTAGAAACTAGACAGCAACTTGAAGGAAAAGCATGCATCTCTTGCTGCTTCAGCTGCTGGTGATCTTAGGTCTAGGAGAGTCCTGGCCACAAATGCAGCAAGGCAGGGACAGGAGAACCCAGCATCCCTCTTATGCCCAGGATGATCAGAGCCTGGGAGCACTATCTACAGGTGCTGAGGAGGGTGCCCAGGAAAAGCCAGACTTGTTTGTAGCCATACCTCACCAGATAGTTCCTGAGCTACCAGAAGCTCCCAGAGAGCAAAGAGAGATGTTATTCAGGTTTATGTATACCTCTGAGAAACAGAAGCCAGAAAGGCAGATGGAAGTAAGGGATCCTGCTAGGGAGGCGTTCAAACCTAGAACCCCAGCAGATGCTGAACCTGATGGCAAGGAAAACGAGAAAACTCCTCTCCAGGAAGAAGCACAGAAATTCTGGCACTACTTCTTGTTTAGAAAAAGTTCTGCTTCACAGGAAGTCATCTTGCCCATCAAAAGCAATGAAGTACACCAGGAAACCTGTAGGACAGTTCCTTTCTCCCAGGTAAGTACTAGAATGAAATAGAGGATCTCAGAATTGAGTTCATATATTCTTCCCTCTGAGATCAATTTTGGTCTTCAATCTAAAGTCAAAGGCTCTTTTATTTTATTATTTTTTTAATTTTTAAAATCCTTACCTTCTGTCTTGGAATCAATACTATATACTGGTTCCAAGGCAGAAGAGTGGTAAAGGCTAGGCAATGAGGGTTAAGTGACTTGCCCAGGGTCACACAGCTGTCTGAGGTCAGATTTGAACCTAGGACCTCCCATCTCTAAGCCTGGCTCTCAATCCACTGAGCTACCCAGCTGCCCCTCAAAGTCTCCTTTAAAGCAATGACTTTGCTGAGATAATGTATGGGAAGTACATATATATGTATGTATATATATATGTAATATATATATACTTTACATGTCATTATAAAGGATATAAAACTATATAAATGTAAGCTATTACTACTACCATTACTGCTATCCCTTCTTCAATTTCCTCAGAGACTTTCTAGTATTATCTTGATGCACAATTAATGGCACAATGGTAGAAGAGGTAATGGTACCAAAATACTAATAATTAACATTATGGGAAATAGATTTGACTGTCTGAGCTCACAGTTTTTGTCTTCAGGAATTATTCAAGGTCTCTTTAAAGTAATGGCTTTGCTGAGAAATTGTATGGGAAGTTATTTGTAACCATAAAACACTATATAATTATATCATTATTGTTGTTATTGTTGTTATTATTATTACTTAATGCATCAATTTCCTCAGATGCTTTCTAGTGTTTTCTTGATGCATGCATGGCTAATGGTACAAAGGGAGAAGTGAAAATGGTACCAAAATACTAATAATGAACATTACTAGAAATAAGTTTTACTCTTTCATTTGAGTTGAGGAAAGAGGTGCGAGAGTTTCTAATTGTCTAAGGTAGCAGAGAATCATGCTAGCTCCATACCTCTAAATAGTGTTCCTAATTCCTACCTGAGCTAATTTGTGACAATCCTTTCTAGTTGACAATATGAAGATCAAGTCTCAGGCTATTATCCTCTTATTCCAACTCAGGTGCCCCTACATTTCGAATATTAAATTAAATATGAGAAATCTGAGTTACAGATGTGACGGGTTGGGAAACAAATCCTCAAAGGCAGGGATACTGAATTGGAAGCAACACCGTGTAGTTTAAAATTTTATAGTCTAGTAATGGTAGCCAATTAAGCAGCCAGTATTACAAGGTAATTGACTGTAGAAGGCAGTTAAGCATTCTGCCTGAAAAGGCAAGGGTATGTAACAATGACAAGTCAATTATGAAATAATAATGACCGCTTTGTTGCCTGTGTGCAATTAGAAAAATTGCTCATAAGAAACAGACAGTCAAATTCCCTTCTCAACTCTTATTTTGAATCTATTACTAATTAAATTAAAATGAAAAAATTTAACATTTCCATATTTTGAAGGACACATAAGGCCAGATACACAGGATCATGTTGGGGCAAAATATAATCTCAGTGGGGATTTCCAGGTATTTACAATGTCTCTGCTACATGGTGAATTTTATTATAAGCTCTTCAAAATAGAGGAGAGGGAAGCTCATAGTTTAAGCTTTAAAATTATATATTATAAATTGGCTAAGAGAATAGTTTTGATTGGTCCCTCCCAAATAAAAATAAATTGTCTAACATGTTAAGGATATTCAGGTGTGTTAGAAAAGGTGAAGAAGAACATTTTTTTGCATTCATTGCCTTTCCAAAACCTAATTTCATTCATAAAGTCTCTTTTAAAATTATCTATTCAATGGAGAAAGTTTTGAACTGACCCCAAAGTGTAAGTAAGCTTTTGCTATCTGATCTATGTTAAAGTGACTTGAGTTAATTAGTAATTGAAACCCATTTGCCTTTTTAGACAATAATACACGATGACTGTGAAAAAGTTGTGGTTCAAAACAACCTCTGCTTTGGGAAATGTAGATCCCTTCGTCTTTCTGAGGCTTCAGCTCATCATCATGCCTTCTGCTCGCACTGTTCACCTACCAAGTTCACAACAAAAGAATTACTGCTGAACTGTACTGGACCCAACCCTGTAGTCAAGGTGGTGATGATTGTGGAGGAATGCCAGTGTAAGATCAAGCAAGGTCATGACAAAGAACATCTCCATTCTGACACTTTTGCAGAGACACACAGACAGAATTAATCTGCTGAAAACCTAGTTTGCAGATTTGGGGCCAACACTCTTCCCAGAAGCCAAGAACGTAACAACAGTAAACAAATTGGTCTTTAATGGCAGACTGCCTGTAACAATGGGGAGAAACTCAATTATATTTGCCCTTTGTGAGTTGACTGAGTATTTTCAAGGAGACAAGGAACCCCTTTGGCTGGTCTCTAGTCCAGGGACCCTCTTCCCATAGTAAGTTCTCAATGTCTCCCTTTGAAGAGACTCAGATGGGCTTCATATCTCAAATGATGTGATCTTTAATGATATGCAGCCCATATATAGTTCCTTTTGTGCTGAAAGTTATTATATATATAAATATATATTTTGTATCTTCCTATCTGTTTAAGTTCTTAAACTGGGTCCTCAGACCATAAATTTCAAAGGGAATGTGAACTTCGATAGAGAAAATGAGTTTATTTTCACTAACTTTTGACTTCCTTTGTAATCCTCGATGTTTTAATTATTTGTTAAAGAATATGATTCCAAAGTCTAAATCATTAGACTTTGTCAGACTGCCAAAAGGGTCTGTGACAAAAGAAGGTTGAGAACCCTTGGTTTGCATGATGTTCCTGCTAATATATTGTAAGCTCTTTGAGAGCTAAGACTATGTGTTGTTTTTTAATCTTTGTATCTCTGATGCCTTGAACATTGCCTATTATACAGTAGACATTTAATAAATTCTTTTAAATGTAATTAAATTTCAAAATAACTCTTCAGAGTTTGTAGATGAAAAAAGATCTACCACCAGTAGCAACCAAATGTGCATAGGTAAATAAAGATGAAATGAAAGTAAGTTTTTGTTTTCATTAGTAAATGGGATTTCCAGATTTGAATGAAGATTTTCTTCTAATGTAGAAAGGGTTATCTGTGAATCTCGCTTCTGAAATGATGCAATTATAAATTGTGTAAATTCAATGAAATTGGGTGGAAATGGCCAGTATTGGAATCTGAAGCATTTGGAAAAGTTCATGACCAGTTTTTAAAGTTCTCACCAGAAGAGCCTTGAAATCATTTATTCTAATCATTACATTTTTGCAGATGATCAAACTGAGACTCAGAAAATGACCTGCCTAAGGTCACATAGATATGGTCAGGGTAAAATTTAACCCCACTTATCCTGATTTTCTGTCCAGTGAGTTAATTTCTCCACTGTCCCAAGTTTACCTGCCTTGGCACATAGACCTGCATTTAAATCCCAAATTCAGGATAGTTCCACTAAACCATATTGCTTTTCTGTGCCATTCATAAAATAGTCCAAATGTATATTCATAGCATTATCACTGTACACATAGATTCTGGTTTATAACCTCCCATTCTTCCATCTTTTTGCTCTCTTCCCTCTCAGTCTGCTTTTTGTGATCCTGATGACAATATGCAGCTATCTATAAAATGATTTTTGTTTATATAATATGTAGACACTGTACAGCAGCCATTCCCAGAGTGATGCCTCATTTTTGAGTTGGAAAATGATTTGTTTTCACTTATATGCCAATGAATCTCTGATATCTTCAATGTGAGTATTCCCATCATTGGTATGGATCCCAATACCTTCTCATCCTGACCCAGCTTTTGTCTGTGTCTTCCCACACATCTCTGAAGAAGTAAAGACCTTTCTCTAATGATTTTTACATTTTGCAAACATCAGGGCAGTACGTGACTAGCTCCCTTCCTTTTCCTCCATAATATCCCTCATGTAACCACTTACTATTAGGGCATTATTGAAAGTGTATTGTGACTTATTTGTCCATACCATCTGTCTCTCCATTGTTTCTTAAGACACCCTCAGTTATTATCTTGTATGCTTGCCCCAAATATATATATATATATATATATATATATATATATATATATGTATAATTAGCTAATATTGATGTACCAGCTCAGTGGATTGTCAAGCCATCCTGTTATGAGCTACAATATAGTTTCCTATATATTCAGCTTTTTCTGGGTAAATTATTAAGCCAAACTCTTTTCAATATTCATGAATCTCATCAAGGAGGTCCTGTAGTGTCCTGGAGCTTGGTGCACAATAACATACAATATTATCACAAACAGGAAAACTGAAGTATCCCATCATTAACCAAAGAGGTCTTCTTCCAGCGTTCTTCTATGCCCTTACCACTGACTTCTGTCTTCCCCATACCTCATTTCTCCAAGAATTCATTTGATTATTTGAAAGTTTTCTATAGGAACCCTGGAATTAAACTGGCATAAATTATGTCAGACTCCCCTAGTATAATGGCACATTAGTTGTGTTTTATTTTTAAAGAAATCCATTTGTACTTTTAGCCCTTTGACTTTGTAACAGAAAAACTAACAGTGCCTACAGAAGAAGCCAGTGCTATCCGACAGAGTATATTCTACAACACATTTGCATACATATAATACTCACAACATGGCTATACATGTGACATTTATATCTGAAAATATTACACCCTTTGGTGTCCAAAGTCAATCTAATTGGCCAAGATGTGATCATAAGGATAAAACTGTTCAGCGTTAACGACCTCCCAGCTGGTCAATATATTTTGGTGCCAAAAGCTATTGACCAGCTGTCCAGTCTTCAATTGACTCTGCCTGATAATGTGGTCCTTTCTCAGCCAATTGGATCATGCTTTTCATTTCAAAGGCCTCCATGTTTCCTGTTTGTACATGTGTATATTCCTTCTACCAGCCTTGCAAATAGATTTTTTGTCCCCCAGTTTTATACCATATCTAATATTTATTTTAGTAGCCCATCTTTCACTTATATTTAAAAATCACAAAATGATTTTTAAAAATGAAACAAAATGCATATTATTTACTTACCATAAGCAAAGTGTTATGGAAGATAAAAGATGCATTAGACACAGTTCTTGCTCTGATAGAGTTTATAGTTTAACAGGAGGAGATGAGACTAATTTATACTTATACAAAGAAGAATGTGACAATGCAATAAGTGAGAAATTAAAGGAGTTGAGAAGACAACGGCAAATTAATTCTTTCTGTCTGGCGGAAGAAGGTAGCCTTCACGATGATCCTTAAAGGATGCAAAGGAGGAAAACTTTTCAGGGGCAAAGGACAATATGAACAAAAGCCCAGAGATGGGAAAGCTCACGACTCATTTGGGAAACAGTTAGGGAAATCCAGTTTGGCTAGAAGGGAGAATAAATGCAAGGGAATAAGATGAAATATGTCTAGAAAGCGAGAATTCTAAATGCTAAGCTAAGGAGTTTGACTCTTCTTTGTAGGCAACAGGGAACAATAATATTTTTAAAGCAAGGCACAAAAGTACTATGCTTCTAACATTAGAGGTATACAATGGAGGCATAGAATTGTTCTGGGCCTAGGAGACTTGAGTTTAATTACTCTGGCCCTAGAATGTTACATAATAGGTAAGTAAAAATAAAAAATGGAAAAAAAATATGCCCTATTCAACTGACATTTTACTTATTATCATCATGCTTTTGTCATCATGTACCTTTCATATAGACCTGTTCTTTGGAAAGTTAATCTGGTTGCTGGATAAAAATGAATTGAAGAAACAAAAACTGTGGTAGAAAAGCAGTTAAGAGATTATTATAACAATCTAGGTGTGTGGCAATGAGATCTTGAATCAAGTGGCATGAGAGTGAAGAAGATGAGATAAACATAAAATAGTTTTCAAATCTTCATGACCCCATTTGAAGTTATTTTGGGACAAAGATCCTAGAGTGGTTTGCTATTTCCTTCTTCAGCATATTTTATAGATGAGGAAACTGAGGTAAACAGGGTTAAGTGACTTTCCCAAGGTCACACAGTCATTGTCTGAGGCTAGATGTAAATTCCTGATTTCAGGCCCAGCACCCTAACCACTATACCACCTGGTTGTCCCCAACATGAGAGATAGGGAAGAGTTATAATTGATCATACTTATTGACTGGTGGCATATGGTAACAGGATATAGCAGAATTGGCATTATACGTAATGAGAAGGGGATGCATATGAGATAGTTTGTGTGACAAAAATGACAAGCTTTGGCAAAAGATTGGTTATGTGGCATAAGAGAGAGTGAGGATATAAGGATGATTGTTTGAGCTTGCAAACCTAAGTGGCTGAAAGGATGTCAATGCCCCCAGTAGAAATAGGAAGAGAAGTATGTTTTGGAGAAAAGCTAATGAGTTTTGTCTGGGCATGTGGTTTGGGAAGCCTAGTGAAGAGTCAAGAAAAAAGTACCTTGTAGATGCCTAGGAGAGAGGCAAGAGTGCCCAGGACAATGTTGTGCTATGCTCATATTTAGGATCCTAAGAGAAGACTTCCTTGAGGTGATAAACTAAGCCAAAGGACTAGTGCTTTAACTGGAGAAAGTGGCATAAGGAAAAGATTGGAGACAGAAAAGCATATGGTATGTGATATATTTTAAATATATCTAATATATTAATTGGTTTGAAACAAAGGGCACATGTATAAAAGGAGAGGGATAAGTTTGGAAAGGTAGCTAGGGATGTAATTGTAGAAGTCATTGATGAAAAAGATATATATGGCTCATGTAGGGCTATGATGATAAATGTTAGAAAAAACCCACCTAGCTCAGGAAAAATATTCCAGGACATACATTTAAGATTAATCATCATTAATCCAGTGACACTGGCCTCCATATTGTTCCCAATAAGATGTTCTTTCTCCCAACTCTGGGCATTTTCCCTGGCTGTGTCCCCCATGTTTGGAATGTTCTTTCTTCTTATCTTCATCTCCTGAGAAGAGAAGGAATAGAAAATGACCCTCCTAATTCTAGAGCAGTGATGGTGAACCTTTGAGAGATGGAGTGCCAGGCCCTACCCCGAGACTGAGTGCCATAAGTGCCATGCCATGCCCTCCCCCCAACAGAGACCTTGTGCCATGCCCCACTTTCCCCCAGTGTCAAGGGTGGCCCCCTTGCTTTACTCCACACAGTGGAAGGAGGAAGGACTCCCACTGGGCTGCTGGGTAGAGGAGTAGATGAAGTGAGGAATGTCCTCAGTGAATGTAAAAAGGGGGAGGGAAGTGGCCAGAATGCTCTGCTCCCCTCCAGCTCTGCTGCCTGTGAGCTGCCCACGGTACCCACTCACTGTGTGCTCCCATTGGGCTACTGAGTGGAGGACCAGGGCATGTGAAAAAAATTTCGTCAGGCACCATAGAGAGGGGGAGAGGGGAGGGGAGCAGTTCTACCAGAGTTCCTTTGCCTTTCCAGTGATGGGGAGGGTGGCCGAGTGCTCACAGAGAGCATTCTGCTCAAGGATTCTTGCATCTTTGGCACTGGCATCATAAGTTCACCATCACTGTTCTAGAGCCTTCTATCTATTGATTATTTTCAATGTATCTTGTATATAGCTTGTCTGTACATAATTGTTTGCATGGTGTCTCCCTTTTGAACTGTGAGTGCCTTGAGAGAAGAGGCTATCCTCTGTCTTTTTTTTTGTATCCCCAGAATTTATCATCTTGGGAATATAATAAACACCTAATAAATGTTTATTGACTGACAAAAACATATGCAACATTCTGTGCAGTCCCCCACCTTTCTGCCAATAAAAGACATGTTTCTATTTTTTTTAAGATTAAGCTTAATTAAATAAAATTAAATTTTATTTATTTAAATAAATTTAAAAAATTTATTTATTAATAAATATATTTTATATTATATTTAAATAAAATTAAAAATTTTTTAAATTATTTAAATTTATTTAAATTATTTAAAAAATAATAAATAAATTTAAATAAATTTAAATAAATAAAAAAATAAAAAAATAAAAAAATTAAATAAAAAATAAAAAAAATTAAATAAAAAAAAATTAAGATTAATGCAGAGCGAGAGGAGCAGAACCAGGAAAACATTGTACACAGAGACTGATACATTGTGGTACAATCGAAGGTGATGGACTTCTCCATTAGTATCAATGCAATCCCTGAACAATCTGCAGGGATCTAAAAAAAAATACTACCCACAAGCAGAGGATAAACTGTGGGAGTAAAAACACCGCTGAAAAGCAACTGCTTGACTACAGGGTTGGAGGAGATAAGACTGAGGAGAGACTCTAAATGAACACTATAATGCAAACTCCAACAACAGGGAAATGGGTTCGGGTCAAGAACACATGTGATAACCAGTGGAATCATGCGTCGGCTATGGGAGAGGGAAAGGCGGGGGGAGGGGGGGGGGGGAGGGGGGAGGGGGGAGGGGGGGGAGGAAAAGAAAACGATCTTTGTTTCCAGTGAATAATGTATGAAAACGACCAAATAAAATAATATTAAAATTAAAAAAAAAAAGATTAAGCTGGAGGCAACTGGCTATCCTCAGTGGATTGAGAGCCAGGCCTAGAGACTAGAGACAGGAGGTTCTAGGTTCAAATCTGGCCTCAGACACTTCCTAGCTGTGTGACCCTGAGCAAGTCACTTAATCTCCAATGCCTAGCCCTTACCACTCTTCTGCCTTGGAACCAATGCAGAGTATTGATTCTAAACAGAAGGTAAGGGTTTAAAAAATTAAAAAAGATTAAGCTGCATTATAAACACTTAAGTCTAGAGAATGAATAAAACAATGTCATGACCAGCTTGACCTGGCTCCAGAACACACTTGCCTGTAGGAAATGGAGAAACTGCAAATTCTTGAGCAGACAAATGAAATAATGAAAAGCATAGGTTTAGAAAAATGAATCCAGCAGTGATTTGTATATCAGATTAAAGAGGGTTAAGAATGGATCCAATTTGGAAACTAAACTTTTTAAGCACATAGTAGTGCTGGGATGGTTGAGCTTTACCTAATTTAGAGCCTTCAAGTTAAGTGGAGTAGCTGAGTAATAAAAACTTGAGTAAAGAAATGATCCAGTAACCTGTAATTCTCGTTTGCCAAAGGTGTGCCTCATCAAATGGATCCCAATTCGTCTTCCTGTACTCTCTGAGGAGGGCCAAAAGGTTTCATTGCTTTGACTTTTTCTTTCCTCTGACAGGAATAAGCTGCCAATGATGCGCCTGATTTATCAGAAGGAGCATGAGTCAATCTCCTTGGAGGGAGTATTGCCCTTCCCTCCTTTGTATAGACGAAGGAAAGATGAGCTCTTTAACTAATTTCCAAAGAACCAGAATTTCCAGTAAGTCTTTTTTATTTTTACTCATCATTGCTTCACTTCAAGGATTCCTGCATTCTGCCCATTTTTCAGGCAGAAAAAAAGAGAAAAGGAAAGCTATGTTGAATCTTAAATCACATTTGGGCACACATTCTCCTTTCCCAAATGGCCATCTCCCACAGAGGAATGTCCTGAGGGAGAAGGAATTTGGATTCATGGCATTTATTATTCTGACTAGTATCTCAAAACAACAATGAATAAAAACAACAAACAATATGAACTTTTGGGGGACTATGAGATGATGGGAGTGATTATTATTATTATTATTCTAATAATAAAATTCATATTCATATGGTGCTAATTTACATGGCATCTTGTCCACAGCAATTTTGGAAAGTAGAGGACCGTTCTTAATTTCAGGGAGCCAGAATATGGTACTGAAGGAGGTTTCAAATGCAAAGGTGTCAGAAACTAGCAAGTCTATGTGTTCACTCACCTGATCATTTCCAGGTTACTTGATTCTTGACAAAATTGTTTGGTAGAAAAATTAGACTTTGTTGCCCTGTTGCCCTGCTTTCAAAGCTTATTCTTCCCTTACGTTTCCCTTTGCTCCCTCCAACTCAGTGTACTCACAGTGCCTACAGCTGCTGAAAGTTCTCTTATCTAAATTTTTCCTGACTTTCTTCCCTACAAGCCCCAAACTACCTCACTTGTCACTAAATCACTGGGGAATATGCTCTCTGCTAAACAATGAGCCAATCTTATATGAGATAATGTTACTCTTCTTCAGTTGATGTATTTAAAAGAAGCTGTATGTCACAGTACCTTAAAGAATAACTTTAATGGAAATTTCCGGCAACATGACAGGCTGCTGGAGATGCTATTTTGGGAAGCAGACACTTCTGACACTCTTGAAAGTACACTGTGTAGGTAGACAGGTTAGGGCAAGCCTAGGGTGGGTTTTGCAAAAGATGAAAGGCCAAGTTTTCATTTTGCAAGGAGGAAGACATCCATTCTATTTGGCCCACAGGCTAAGGTGAAACAGACAGGTCACACAGCTTTCCTGGGGATTTTCCCACACATTCTTTACCCATGAGAAGGGTGAAATGTCCCTCCTTCCTCTGGATGACATCAAAGAAAATCATCCTGCTCTAATTCCAAATCCCAATGATTATTATGATCATAGAGAAAACACATCATTAACAACAACAACAAAAATGGTTTGTGGTATAAGATTTAATCCAGGAGTAAGTGATCAGTAAAACTCCCTCCTGTCATAATTAAAGAGTTAAAATTAGAGCACAGCTTCATGCTTTAGGGAAGCTGTAAGAAATAGGAATCATGGGAGTTGTAGTGTAACACTTCTGTTGGTGTTCTAATATTGTCCCCATAAAATGGCATCAGCTGCTGCTACACATGGTCTGATTTTAGCATGCTGATTTAATATTTACAGGGTGCCAATAAAAGATTTTCATGATGACAGCTGGTGGCTCCCGAGACAATTAATAAACAACAACACGACACAGTGCCCAGGATGCTCTAGGAAAGGGTCTGTCATAGAATGTTTTTTTTTTTTTTCATAAACCAGGCAGGCACACGGTTTGTTTCCTGGCTACAGGTTTTTCCTTTTTCCTCAAATCTGCTTTCTACAATGTTTTCCTATTTGCATGCATAATCCCTTGCTGCCATAGATCCCCAGGCTCTTCATCAAACAGGAAATGTGAAAGGAGGAGGAGAAGTAAACAGAAAACAACCAGGCTGTTTGCAGGGACAGGGTTGAGCTTAAGAGTGACATCTGTGGGAAATTACTGCAGCAAGAGTGAACAAATTCACTTTATTCCACATTGTTAGTCAAGGAGGAGAAAACAGAAATATTGTGTATTTGGGGACAGAACGTTGTGGAGTGATTTAAAAAGCAGTCAGTCTTGCCGCAGAGGAAGGGAGTTCCTTTTACCATAACCCTAACTGCATTGTGTCATTCTGTCAGAGAATTTTAGAGCTGGAAGGGTGCTTAGAGATGATCTCACCCTTTGATTTGTCCACCCCCCTTTATCCACAGATGGAGGGGCAGAGAAGGTAACTCCTCTGCCCAAGGTGATATACTGAATTAGAGGCAAAAAGAGGACCAAAACCCAGGTTTTTGGGTCCCAGGTTCAGTCTCTTTCCCCAGACCACAGTGTGTTTGTAGTCTTTACTGTTTTTGCCCATCAGGACCCTGTGCCCCTCCTTTCTCAACACATTCTCTCGGGAATCTCTGAATCTTAGTGTTGGTTATTACTATCATTACAAAGTGCTTAGGGTATGGATTTGGAGTCCTGGAGACTTGGGTTTGAGTCTCACTACAGACACTTACTAGTCATCTAGTGACCCTGAGAGAGTCACTCAGCTTGTAGGAACCTCAGTGTAGTTCCCTGTAAAATGCAAATAGTAACAGCACCTACCTCATAGGGTTATTAGAAGGTTCTTATAGATAGACAGACAGACAGACAGACAGACAGATAGATAGATAGATAGATAGATAGATAGATAGATAGATAGATAGATAGATAGATAGATAGATATCTGCATCTTTAAACATATGAACCAGGTTAGACAATGACTTCTAGATGTATAATTAGATGATGTCAAAGGAAATTCAGGGTGGCTTGTATTTGTTCATCTGTTATTCGTTTGAGGATAATATTACTTATGTGTCCCCAAGAGAATAAGGTGAATTAGTACATTTGGAAACTAACAGAAGTTAATTTGCTAAAGTGCTTTAGAATCATAAAACACAGCAATAAGTGCTGTTATTATTTCCTCTGGCACCTGGCTTTTTCTTGAAGTACATGTGCTGCCCTCTGAGGTTATTTTGTTCCCTTAGCAAACATTATCTTCACATGAGTGATGTGAGATGTCTCAGTGGCAGTTCTTCCTCTTCACATCTTTTGTTGGCTCAGATCATTTTCTTGTTCCCTTCCCCTTTGTGATAACTCAGCCAGTCCCTCTGATTCTTTTCTCCAACAGCCTGTTGGACTTGAGTAGTTTTTCCGATTATCCCAACTCATGCCAGTCTTTGCCACATCAGTCTGTCCCTTGCTAAAGAGATAGAGTAGAAAGGGCCTCTTCCCTCACACATTTATGTATTTCAAGATTTTAGACTGGATCAATTTGCCAATATCAGTGGAAGTTTTAAATTTGATTATCACATAATAATAGTTTATATATATATATACACACACACACACATATATATATATATTCATATATATATATATATATATATATATATATATAGAGAGAGAGAGAGAGAGAGAGAGAGAGAGGGAGAGAGAGAGAGAGAGAGAGCACTTACTATGTTAGGTACTGTATGAAGTGCTTTACAATGATCTCATTTGATCCTCTAACAATCCTGGGAGGTAAGTGCTATTTTTACAGATAAGGAAACTGAGGAATACAAGAGCTAAATTATTTGCCCAGTGTCACATAGCTAATAAATCTCTAAGGCCAAATTTAAATTCAGCTCTTTCTAACTTCAGGCTCAGCACTCTATTCACTACCTACTACAATAGTTGCCCCCTGAAACAAGGGAATATTGTCCCCCTTTAAAATTTTCTCTAGTGTATTTTGTTTGGTTCTTTCTTTTGACTCTATCATATTCTAACTTTTAGTATATATGTGTATTTTATATTGCTCTTAGTAGACTATAAACCTCTGGTAGATAGGGAACATGCTATTCTTTGTATATGCATTGTCTACATCACATAGCTACTTGTACTGCACATATAGTTACTTTGTACATGGTTAGACATTAATAAATATTTGTTGAATTGATTTCTTGTCTTTAAAGTCCTTCATACATGGCATGGCCACTTCCTACCTTTTCAGTCTTCTTTTTTTGGGATATTCTATTTATTAATTTTTTCCCAGATTACACGTTGGCATGATTTTTAATAATTATTTTCTGACATTTTGGAATCCATATTCTCTTCCTCTTTCCTACCCTTTCCCCTTCCCCTCTACCCTAGAACCTAGAAGGTAGGTAATATGATATAGGTTGTGCATATATTATCATTTAACACATTCCCATGTTCATCATGTTTTGAGACAAGACACATATTGCTTACACTAGAGAAAATTCATGGAGGAAATAGTGAAGAATGGTATGTTTTTGCTCTCTGCCTCCCAAGAGTCTCTTCTTCCACTTCCCTATCAAAATAGAATTCTAGTTCCTTTCCTTCTATAGTGTGGCAAACTTTGGGTGGTCCTGGCTACTGATTGGGTAAATGTTTACTTGCTTATATCATTTTAATTGGGCCCTGATTCAAGGACCCGTTATAGATTTATTTTTCTTTACTTAGAATTTTTACACATAAGACTTTGAAAAATCTACATTTTCAACCAGAACTTATCTTTTTTTATTTGGATTTTTCTGATGTCTTTTAATTTTTCTTGACAATTGATTCATATACCTCATATCTCATCCATGTATCCCTAAATGATCCCTGTGTTTTTCAATCAGTCTCTTCAAGGGGGAGAAGGAATGTAAAAATGTTATTATTTTAAATGGCAAAGTTTAAATTCCTTTTGAGAAGAATTTTAGGTTAAGAAACATGCTACCTCTCCAAATCCAGAAACTGAACTCTTTGGAGAAGACAGAATGAAGATGCCTCCAGACCACAAGCTGCACAAGAAGATCAAAAGTGAACTTTGGGTGTGGTTGATTGAACATTTATTTGTATGTATACTTTCATGCCAATGGGGAATGCCCCCTAACTGGCTTTTTTTCAATGCATCTAACAATTATTGGTTTTGTTCTTTTCCTCTTATCCTCAAATTATTGTAATCTTTAAATTGATTATGATTTCATGATCCTTTTTTGGGGAAACTTTTCCCCAATAATGATCAAAGGGGGAATGTAAAAATGGAGATTTGAACCCTAGACTTCAATTCCCAGAAGTCCTTGGCACCTCCCAGAATGCCCTATAATCTCACCTGAGATCCCCACCTGGACCAAGAACAAAATTTGTATTTAAACTGACTGTACCGCCTACTTGGGTCTCTCTGCTTCTGCTTCTAAGCACATGTGTCTCTCAAGATGTAGTAAGTGAAATTGAATGGGCTTACCAGCCCTAGGCTTTTTTTTTTTCTATTTTTGTATTTCTTTATCCTTGATTTCTAATAATGTTTAATAAACCTCTAAAAATATAATACTTTTAGTAGAGAAACTAATTTAACTGTTACAATAGTTGATCATCATACTTTACTACAATATTCTCCTGGTTCTGCTTACTTCACTTTGTATCACTTCATATAAGTCTTTTCGTATATAGCACAGTGGTATTCTATTACAAGCACATACCAGTTATTTAGACATTCCTCAACTGATGTGCATCCCTTCACTTTCCAGTTCTTTGCCACAACAAAAAGTATTGCTCTTTTCTGTCTTCTTACATCTTATTCTCTTCTGCAAATTCTACTATCCAGTGTTATTGACCTCTTTGCTATTCCTTTAACTTGACACTCCCAACTCTTGAGTGTTTTCATTGACTGTATCAGATGCCTAGAAAAATATTCCTCTTCTCTACCATCATCCATCCCTGTCTTCTGTCAAGTGTCAGCTGAAGACTTATTGTTTGTAAGTAGTCTATACTATTCCTTCTTCTTTTTTAAAATACTTTTAGCTTCTGTCTTGGAATCAATACTTGGTTCCAAGGCAGATGAGCAGTAAGGACTAGGCAACTGAGGTGAAATGACTTGCCTGTGGGCACACAACTAGGAAGTATCTGAGGTGAGATTTGAACCCATGTCCTCTTGACTCTAGGCCTGGCACTGTATCCACTATGCTACCTAGCTTTCTATTATCATTCATTCTTAATCTTAATACCCTTCCACTATTAAGTATTTCCAGTTTATCCTGTATGTATCTTGTTTGTATGTAGTTGTTTGCATGTTGTCTCCCCCAATGAGATTTGTAAGAAGAAAGATTGGATTTTGTCTTTTTTTCTCTATTTCTTAGTATAGTTCCTAGAACATAGTAGGCACTTAATAAATTCTATTTAACCGACTAAATTGAATATTCTTGTTTTTTCTTCTAACCTTTTCTCACAGACTTGATTTAAGGATAATTCTCTATAAATTATTCAAATGGACTTCACCTTTTTACTTTAAAAAAACCTAAGCCTCTGCTTTGAAGTTCTGTCTTTTCTCATTAATAAATTTCAATCATTGTTTCATTCGATATTCTATTCTGCTCCCTATACCTCAAGGTGGTTGGTTCATTCAGAGGAGTATAAACAGTGTAGTCTGGTGGAAAGAGCATTGGATTTGGAGTCAGATAACATAAGAGATTTGAATCTTGCATTGGACACTTATTTGTGACCTTAGGCAAGTCATTTAACTTAGTTCAGTCTCATTTTCTTCATCTATATAATAATTAATGGGAAAATAATAGCACATACTAAAAGGGAATATTGCAAGGATCAAATCAGATGTATATAAAGTACTTTGCAAACCAACTACTTTGCAAACAAATCAGTACAATAATTAACTGAATGACAAGTGAAATAATGCATATAAATCCCTATATATATATATATATATATATAAATATAAATATGCCTTCCATCTACTCTCTCTATCCAATTATTTACATGTTGTTCCCCTAATTAGAAGGTGATGATCTTCAGGGCAGGGACTGTTTTTGCCTACCTTTGTACGCTCAATATTTAGCACTATGTCTGGCACATAATAGATTAATGAGTACTTATTGATTGATTGACTATTATCCCTTCTTCCTTTTGTAGTACTTAGAAAGATCTATGATTTCATTGTTCAGTATTCCTTCCACTGACAGATAGTTATCTTTCTATTCCTTACAAGACAGTTTTCATGAATTGCTGAGGAAAAAGAATTCCACCCTTGTGTGGCTCAGCTTCTGATTGGCTCCATAGTTAATCTTCAGATAGCTGATAAACACTCCATTCCATTGCTGAACCTGGAAAAAAATCTGCCAAAACTTGTGCTCCGCTGGTAGTCTCTGAAAATCTTGAGTTTTCTCTACACTAAGATAAATAATTGGAGTTGAACTTTAATAAAAGTATTTTGCTTGTAGTCTTTACATAATCTCCCAGCCTGCCCCTCTTCTTGTCTATGAAATAGCCTTCTAATTGATCCTAGAAGGATAAAGTGATTGATTAGAATGCTTTACTTTCACCTACCTCCCCTGGAGACCAATTAATTTATTCAAAAACACCTGCTAGAGTTGTATCAATATGAATATACTCACAAAATTTAGAAATTAACTTTTGTTTTTTAATTGTCTCTTCCATTTTGCTGCCTAGTGAAGAACCATTGTTGGGGGACAGGATGGGTGACAGAAAGTCTGAGGGGTAGGGTGCACTTCCCTCCATAGGCAATCCTTTTTTAGCCACTTGTTATCATAGAAACCCATTTCTCTCTTATCACTATTCAGAAACACAATAACTAAATGAATTTTTTCTTTTAAGCATGGGTTAAAGTTCCTTATAACATCCTTATCAAGAATGTGAGTAGGAAGAGGTGACAATATCAGTTGCTCTAATTTGTATTTTTTCTGTTTCCAGATAAATATTATTTTATTAATAATCAGTTTGCAGCAAGTCACAAACATCTTAAAATAGAATGAAAATTTGCTAAAACCTATGTGTGTGAGAGTCCTGCTTTTATGATGGAGTTCTTTTTAGCACCTCTAATCACCAGCAATTCCAATTTATCTAATCCATTTGATGAAATCCAAGACAAATACCATAAATAGGAAAGCTCCATAAAGAATTAATTGATGTAAGAGGCAGGGTAGTGTGCAATGAAATGAATATTCTACTTCTGGTCAGAAGAACTGGCTCAAATCCCTGCCCTGGTGCTTCCCATTTTTTCTGTAAATGGGGAATGGGGGTGGGTGGGAATTAAAAATATTTTCACTATCTAATTTAGAAGGTTATTGTGAGTCTCCATTCATTAGCATTTAGATATTAGTGAGTCTCTTCTTGTTAGCAGGAAATAGTAATTTTTCACAATGCTTAGAATAAAGCAAAAAAGTAATATAATGTTTTTTAGAAAAGAAAAAAAAAACCCTGTATTTCTCTCTCCTAATTCTTATACTCTACTTTTTGTTTATTTTTGTCTTTTATTCTTTCTTTTTAAGCACAATAAGCTACAAATCCCCAATTGCATAGTTTCATATATTTAGAGCTGGAAGGAGCTTTATCTATCACCTAATTCAGATGAGGAGACCTAAGTTATTTTTCCAAAGTCACCTAGGTCATATAGCCATCACTTTGTTGACTGTATTGGGATCTTACTATGAAAGTCAAAATCTTTCAAACAAGACGTTATCAGTCCAGATTATAATCAAACTCAGATCCAATCCATCTATCAACCAAATATTTATTGATTTCCTCCTAACTCTATTGTCTTCCACCATTCCTATATAAATTTCTTGAGGGTAGGAGCTAACTTCCTTTTTTATATTCGTTCATTTAGTCAGTGCTTAGCACAATCTGGCATATAGCAAGTGTTTAATAGATGCTTCCTTCCTTCCTCCCTTCTTCCACCCAAGACACAATGGCACATAAGCACATAAGACACATAGCACATAAGAGATTCAGTCCTTGGCCACATGGAGTTGTTTTTTTTTTTTAAATCTAGTTAGCTAACTACAGCCACAGCATGGTAATTAATAACTAAGACTGTTTGCAAGCCTAAATGGATGGTAGAGAAAATACAACTAAGAGCTCAGAAGAGGGAGAAATTATTATGGCTAGGGTGATAAGTAAATACTTGAAGGAAAAGATGAAACTTGAGCTAGACTCTGAGGAATGGGGAAGATTTGGATAAATGCAAGGGGAGGGTGGTGCTGAGCTGAAGAGAGAAGTGTCCCTAGTCAGAAAGTAAAAGGCAACATTTGAATAAACCAGCCAAACTGGAGGATTTATATTATGAAGTTAGGAGTAAGGAGAGATGGGTCAGAGAGGTAGACTGAGATTTAAATTTTTTTCATTTAATTTATTGATTATTATTATTTTTGTCTACTACTGAAGTCCCTAAAGCTTTAGCTCAAATATGTCCAACTTTCCAAAGTGGAGAGAACACCCTACAATGGACTCTTTAGATGTCTATCACTTAGCTTAGTGAGAAAGACAACTTGATGGGGGGAAAAAAGAGAAATTCTTCAAACTTTAAAAGAACTTTGATTTCATTGAATGTGAATATTCCCCACTCAATGGTTCAAACAGAACTTCTTCCTTATGTTAATGGATAATTTCCATCAGTTCCAGTGTCCAAATTAAAAGCTTTTCCAGGTGGGGCAGTCCTGATAGAACTTTTGCTTTACTGACGACATAGCTTTTCATAAACCCACAAGGAACCAGAAAACCAGGAGAAATGTAGTCTTCCTAAATTTTAGTGCTTTCCCTTTGAGTTTATCTACAATTTATCTGGAGTAGATGTCTGCATGTTACCTTCCTTTTTAGATTGAGAGCTGTTTGAGAGCAGGGACTTCCCTCACCCTTCCTTTTTTTTTTTTAACTATGTTCGCAAAGTTTTGCACAATTTATGGCACATGGAAGGTGCTTAATAAATGCTTGTAGACTGAGAAATAAGAAAACCTGAGTGGAGTAAGCTATGAAGGTGGTTGATTTGAACTGCAGAAAGGTTAGACTACTTTTCTTATTCTTGTTATATGGTAGAAGTGGGCTGAAAAAGGTAGAGGCTATGTGATATTGTGGAATGGGCACAGGATTTAGGGTCAGAGGACTTGGGTTCTTACTCTGCCTCTGATATTTCCTGACCCGAGTGATCTTATGTGTCTAGAGATGAGTGTCCTTTTCTGTAAAATTAGTGAGGTGGACTAGGTCGTCCTTGAGCTCCCTTCCAGTTTTAAATACTATGATGCTTTAAGTCTTTAATTCTTAAAGAAAGAATTAAAGACTTAAAGAATCACAACAGTAAATGCAAAAAAAGGGAATAGATTGTTGAAGTTTTAGGAGATAGGAAAAAGAAGAGGATCATAAAATTGGGAGGTAAGACCTTGGAGATGATTTAGTTCACGTCAGTCATTTTACAGATGAAGAGATCGAGACCCAGATAAGGAGAGTGATTTGCCCAAAGTCGATTTCTATTGAAGGGAGGGAAGGGATTCTCTCTCCAAATTCCATACTCTAATCTCCATCCTAGTCTTAACCTGAAAATCCCTAGTGGCTAGTACCATACTCTACACACCATAGGCGCTTAATAAACGTTTGTTGGATTGAATTACCCAAAGCAGAGTTACTTTTCGGAAATGGGAATAGGGTGGGTATATTGATAGATTGATGACTAGGTGGGAAGTTATTATGTGTTGGGGAGGGGTCGGGGGGGGGTGTGCATTGAGGCTGGGGGCGTCTTTTCCTCCTGAATCGCGTTTCCTCTTATCTCAGGGCTCGTGGCCCTTGGCGGACTCCGTCCCAGGCTCCGGGATCGGAGCTCCGACGGTAACGGCGGCGGCGGCGGCTGAGACTCGGCGTTCTTGCGCCCCTCGCCTAGCGGCCGCAGCGGCCCAGTCACCTGCCCGGCCCGGGGCAAGGACTCGCGGAAGCGGAAGAGGGGTGCGGGCGCGGCCAGGGCGGTGGCGGCGGCTGCAGAAGGAGGAGGGAGACTGCGGGAGAGCCTTTGGCTGCCGCAAGAACTACGGAAGAGGCGGCTGAGCCGAGGCGGCCCCCGGCGCCCCCGGTGAGTGCGGGCGGGCCAGACTGGACCGGGCCGGGCGGGGCGGGGCCGGGGCGGAGACGGGGAGGGCGGGGGGCTTGCCTCTGCGCTTCCGCCAGTGCCCCCCTCTCCCAGTCGTCCTCCTGGCCTCCCTGTCATCCCTGCCTTCTGCCCCCATTCTGCCTCGCGTTCCTTCTCCGGGCCCCCCCCCCGTGTCCTTGCTGTCCCTCACTCCTCGTCCCGCCCTTTCTGTCTCCTCATTCCTTCTTTTGGGGCTCCGTTCTCTGTCTCCCCAGTTTCATCTCCTGGTGCCACCTCCATCCTCTGTGCTTCCTATACCTCCTCTTGGGACCCCATTCCGTGTCCCCCCATTTTCCTCCTGATCCCACTCATTTTTTCTGCACCCCCCCCTCCTTCCTTCTCACAGGGGCCGGGTTCTCTATGCTCCTATTCCTCTTGGGTCCCTACTGTTTTCTCTAACTCTGTGCTCCCTCTGTTCTCCCTGCTCCTCATTTCTCTAGGCCTTCCCTGTCTTTTTTTTTTTTTTGCCTCCTATTCCTACTGTGTCTCCTCTGTCCTCTGCCTCACGTACCTTCTGACTCTGGCTATCACTATCTTTTCTGCCTCCTATGCCCACTGTTGCCTTCCTATTTCCACCCTCAATCTTATTAATTCTTTGCTTCCTCCAGTGCTTGGCCTATATAGTGGTACTTAATAAACAATTATATACTGACTGACTGAATCTGTCCCCACTTCCTCCTTTGCCTGTTGGCTTCATCCTATTCCTTCTTTGCTTATCTTCCTCCTTTTTCTTACCTCTGTCCCTGATTCTTTTTCTTCTTCTTCTGTTTCATTCCCCCTCTTCTTTCTTACTCCTCTATTTCTTAATTCTATTTCCCTTTCTAGTTCTTTTCTGCATCTATCAGTTCCTAATTCATTATTGCCCTTTTCCCTCCCTTTTATTCCTATTCTTAGCAGTATTCCTATTCCTAATACAATATTCTTCCTCTTAATATATTTACTTTTCCCCTTGCTCTTCTCTTCTGATTTCTTCTTTACTGGCCTATAAAATCATCTTCTCTTTCTCTTCTTCCTATCCCTTTTCAATTTATTCTTTTTTTATTCTTCATTTCTTTTTCCCTCATTTTCTTCAGTTTATTTCACCTCAGATTCATACACCTTTTTGATCTGCAGCTTCAAACATCCTTGTCTGTTCCCCCACCTGCTGAAGTGTGGAATTTTTTTTGCTAGATCCATTTCTCATTCCCCACTTTATATTCCTCTATTCCTTCTCTTTCCTTTTTTTCTTGTACTTTGTTCTTTATTTTTCTTGCTATTTTGTCCTGCCTCTGTTTTACCTTTATGAACCCTTATCTTAAAAGTGCTCCTTTTCCTTCCAGAGCTCTTAATTCCTTAAGTCCCTGAACTGCTTACTGAAGAAGAGTGTAAACATTTCCAAGAGTTTTCTTTTTCCATTTCTTGAGGTTATGGGTGGGTTGTTTTCTCTAGTCTTAATTAAAATTTCAAAGGTTGTGTCAACTGCTTGATTTATCTCACTCATTCTCAGTACACAATGAATGATAAAGTGAATTGAGCACTGGACTTGGAAATAGAAGATGCTTATTAGCAATATGACAACCACTTTGAGCCTTGATTTCTTCATCTGTAAAGTGAATATAATTCTAGTTGTCTATAACTAGGCCATGAGGACAGTATTTTGTAAAGTGCAAAGCAATATAAAACTGAACTACTATTGTTTTGTGTCATAAAACGTCTTAAAATGTTGTCCTAGGTATCATTTGGAAAGAAGATATAATAAAATTAATAAAGATATAGTATGATGGAAATAGGACAGACTGGGTATTAAGAGGCGGGAATTTGAATTTATCCACTTAATAGAAGTTTGGCCTTAGACAAGTCCCTTCGTTTTTTGGGTCCTTGGTTTCCTCATTTATAAAATGAAAAGTTTGAGATTATCTAACATCTCTTACATTTTTGATTCTGTAGTTTAACTTCTGCTTCTGTGTCTTTATTAGGTCTCAAAATTAATCAATTATAGCCATAAGGTGGTTGTTATTTTCCCCTTGAATCCCAAGAGGGTAGTGAAACTATTCATAGTCTTTGGGCTCTTTTATCACTATTGCCACTGCACCACATCTGCCTCTCATGCTCTCTCTGTAGCCCTTCAGTTAGCTTGGATTTACTCTTATTCTATAATACAAATTCCAGACAGAGTTTTAAAAACTCATTAAGTCCTGTTCTGAAGTTTCAGTTACCAATAAAATACACATTTCTTTTTATGTGACTCTTCTTGAGTTTAGCTATACTTGGGCAAATAAAAAAGTTATAACATAATGGTTTGCAAGTTATAATTGAAAATGATTTTAAATAAGTATAGGAGTTTAGACTTACTATGTGAAACATGCAGCAAATTTCTTAAAAGTTCAGAAATGGTATCAGAGTCCTAGATGCAGAATTGAAAGGGAAGAAACTGAGGTATCAGAACATGAAGTGATTCATCTAAAGTGTAGTAGGTGTCTGAAGTGAGATCTGAATCCAGGTCCATTGTACAGGGCTATTTTGTAGGTAGGGAGAGGAAGGAACCTAGGACCAGTAAATCAAGTGTCTATTAGATGTTTATTAGGTGTCAAGCATTGTGCTAAACCCTAGAAATACAAATAAAGGCAAAGCAAGTCCCTGCCCGCAGAGCTTAAATTATAATAAAAGAGACAGCATCTAAATAACTAGGTACATGTAAGATATACAGCATAAATAGGGCATAATCTTTGAGGGGGAAGGGATTTGCAGTGGGGATGAAAAGAAGTAGGGAAGATGGGAAAGGCTACTTGTAGAGGTGGTATTTGTGCTGAGGCTTGATGGGAACCAGGGAAACTAGGAGGTGGAGGTGGAGGTGAGGAGAGAGAATTCCACCCATGAGGTATAGTCAGGGCAAAGGCCAGAGAACAGACTTCCATTCTAATCCTCCTGCACCATCCCAGTGGATCTCCCATACTTTCTTTAAAGGTAATAGGAGATACCTGATAAGTGATATAATTAGAAACAGAACTCATATTGTATCTCCAGGTAAATTTAAACCAGTATGTTATTCTTACTTAAGGCTATTTTCCTGAATATTTTTGACTTCTTTATTATACTTTGATAGCCTTACCTGGATATGAATTTATTCAAAATATCCACTAAAGAATCATTATTAGGTTTCTATTTTAAAATCACAATTTTAGAATATAATTTTATAATTATGTCACCTTTTGTGTAATCTTTTGACTTAGCATAGTTAAATGGATAGAACTTTGAAGCTTATATAGGAAATAGAAACTAGAGCATATTTTAAAATAGTACGTAATAGTAACTACTGCTATTATATAAATCTTTAAAAGTTACAAAATATTTACATGGATCACATTGTATATACTGACATGTGACTTCCTCTGCAGAATATAAGCTTTTTGATAGCAAGAACTTTTCTTTATTTAACTCTGCATGTCCAACCCAGAACAATAATAGGCAATTCCATCATGCTTACAACAGAGCTATGAAGGAGGGACTTATTGGAATTGTGCTTATTTTATTATATAGCTAATAAGTGATTGAACTAGTATTCAAACTCAGGCTTCTAACTCCAAAGCCATCACTTTTTCCTTTGTATCACTCTCCCTTTCTATGACAAATCAAAGTAAAACTGTGTCCATTGGGTTTGTAGCTGACATCTGTTTAATTTACCACAAAGTAGTTGAAATATTTTTAAATGTGGTTTAAAATTGGCTTTGCTAATACTCTGAAAAATACTTACCTGTAAAAATTTTCATATTCCTAATGCCCTAATTAAAATGCACCTTTTTATTGTACTACTGTTGTGGAATGACAGAATCACAGAATTTGAAGTAAGCATACAGACTATAACATTGTTCCAGTGCTATGGTTAGTAATACTTTGAACTTCTTATCAGCTATGTGATATTGAACAAGTCCTCCTCTTAGCACTTTAGTTTCTTCATCTATAAAATGGGAGTAATGCTACTTTCATTACCTGCCTTCCAGAATATTGTTAAGTTTTATAAACTATAAAGTGTTATTTAAGTGTGAACTATTTTAATTATTATTATTTGCTTTCTGACTAATCTCTTTAAAACCTTGACTTAAACTCTGTCAAGTAATGATAATCTCCATTATAATAATAAAAAAAAAACATTCAGATCTACCTTTAGGCTTTACAAAGCTTCTTTTCTTTTTTTTAAAACCCATATCTTCTGCCTTAGAATCAATAATATGTATTGGTTCTAACACAGTGGTAAGGGCTAGGCAATGGGGTTTAAGTGACTTGCTCAGGGTCACACAACAACACTTCTTTTCTTACAATATCTCAATTGTTCTTTATAGCTTCTTGGTCAAAAAAATATTCTGGATTCCATTATCCCTATGTTTACAGATGAAGATTCTGATGCTGAAGAAGTTAAGTGACTTCCTCAGGGTCACACAGCTAGTGAATGCCTGAAGTGGAATCAAACACAAATCTTGTTGCCTCAGGTAAGATTCACAGGACTCATTGCAATGACCCAGTATTCAGAATTTCATGGATTAAAATAAAGAAAAATAAATTGATTCAATTTGGTCAGTGTGTAATGGAGCTTTCTTTTAGAGTTCATAGGAGGTTGGGCATAACAGGCAGCAAACCAAAGTGCTTTTAATAAGGCATTGGCAGGCTGGCTCTGAAAGTGAGGGAAATTACCTTTTTAAAACTATCAGGGTGCTAATCAGTACAATTTTTGGACTGTCTATAACCATTAACTTAGCTGTTGACACTTAAAATGGGAGATCTTTTTCCAGCAATCAGTGAGTAGATCTGTTAGAGGAGTAGAATCATATCAAGCTTGATATTCTTACTATAAAGCTGTAAGTAAATGGACAACAGGTTCTCCTTGGTGAGGCAAACAAAGGAATAGGCAAAAATGTTTTTATTTTGAGTCTTCAGGCAACAGGAAACCTCATTTTACGAGGCACATTGTCATCATGGGTTATTTTGTTCATAATGTTATAAATTTATAAAAAGATCACTGTAGACTAATCAATTAATTAATAAGCAATTATCAAAGCACTGCTACATGCCAAGTGCTGTCCAGGGGATTGAGGATATAAATGTGGGAGTAGGGAACCCTTGCCCTCTAGGAACTTATGTTCTCCTGGGGGCACACAGCATGTTCACAGAGAAGTGCAAGATATATACAAATTGAATACACAGTGATTTTCTGGTTGGCATGCGAGAAATTGGGGGAGTGAGGAAAGGCCTCTATTGGGGGAGTGAGGAAAGGCCTCTAAAGTAGGTGGCACTTAAAGCTAAGCCTTTAATGCAAAATAAATTGAAGCTTGTCAACATATTGTAGAGGATGAATAGAGAATAATAAAATAATCAATGCAAAAGTTGACATAGGAGAAGACAGTGAAAATTATAATTGTTGTATAAGAAAAGAGAGTATCATAAGGATCTTAGACTATAGGAACACTCATGTTTATGTGACCTGACTTTCTTTGAGAAGAGAATGTGTTCCCCTGGATATGGCAAATGCCAAAAAACATCACCAATAGTCAGGAAAAATCTGGTTACTGTTGGAGTTATTTTTTCACATAACTTATGTAACTGGTCAAATAATTGACTTGTTAAAAGTAAGTATCAAAGTAAGTATCAAATTAGAAGAAGAAAAAAGAAAAGATAGAGCTTAAAATTGAGGTTACTTGGCAAAAATTAAGGACTTCAGAAACAAAGACAAAAATTTCTTGCCGTTACAAGTTTACTTTCTTCTATGAGTATGGCATACACATGCACACACACACACAAAGTAAATAGAAAATATATACATGTTTCCTTGTCCATTAAATATCAGTTTAGACTCTACATGACTTCTACAGCCTTTCCTGATCTCAATCTGTGATCCTATAATCTTGTAATGTCAAGAGTGAAAGTATTTTTATATGAGGGAAGCAAGAAAGGGTTTGTGTTTGAAGAAGCACCTCAGCTCACTTTACAGGATGATAGGGATTCTATGAGGTGAAGGTGAAGTAAAACAAACAATAAGACAAACAAATAAAAACACCTGCCTGAAGAGGAATTAAATTCTACTGGAGTATATAATGTATAACCAAACAAGTAAGTAAAAATATTTTAAAGAGTTAGAGAGGACTAGTAATTTGTAAGATCCAGGGAAGGCTTCATGGAGGAAATAGCACCTGAGGTGAGCCTTGAAGGAAGCAATAAATATTCATAGTGGAAGACACAAGAAAAAGGTATGCTCTTAGGTATGGGGGATGTGCAGAGGCAGGGAGGAGAGAGAGAAAATGCCAAATTTAGCCAATCACTGGTAGTCTAGTCTTGCGGTAGTGAGGAACATGTGAAAGACGGCATTCTTGGCTCCAAGACCAGCTCTCTAGATACTCTACTATGACTACCTCCAATCAGGATTCTTTTCCTAGTATTTAGAGGAAGCTAAAGACTTGAACTAGGACAGTGGCTGTGAACAGAAAGTAGCAAAAACAAGAGCTGTTGTGGAAAAGAATTGAGAAGATGTGAAGGTTATTTGGATTTGTGAGAAGAGGGAGAGGAAAGAGTCCAAGATTACTCCCAGGTCATCATTATTCCTTATGGCCTACTAGCCTGGTGGTGGTCAGAGAAGGGTCAGAGAAGACAATGACTTCCATTTGGCCTATGGTGTGTATGATGCTCAGTTGTCCAACAATCACTAGGTAATGTGGGACTGGAGTTAGAGAGATTAGAGCCAGATACATAGATGTAAGATTCATCTAAATAGAGATGATAATAAATTGTATGGGAGCTATTAACCTTTCTGATAGTATCAGGAGAGGAGAGAGCCCAAGACAAAGACTTGAGGGACATCTCTGATTAGGGAGCAAGAGCTAGATGGGGATCCTACAAAGGAGCTGCAAAAGAATTGGCCTTAGAAATAGGGAAAGAATCCAGTAAAAATAATGTCATGAAAACTCAAGTAGTAGAATGTGGTATTCAGGAAGGAGTGGCGGTGCAGTTCCACATTGTGGACAGAGAAACCAAGAAGGGAGAGGACTGAGAAAAGACTTGGTGATTGAAAGCTTGGTTACCTGTGAGAAAATAGTTTAACTTGGTTTTAGAAGCCAGATTGCAAAGGAGAAAGATGAGTGGGAAGTACGGACCACATATTTGAGTGTAGTTACTTTTTTACCCCCTCCTACAAGTGTGACTGTAAAAAGGAGAGTTATGGGCAAGACCTTGAAGGAATGGCAGTTTGTTTGGAGTAGGAGAGGGGAAGATAACTGAAGGGGGGGGGGTGTGCTCCTTTATATATTATTATAGTGATATAATTAGGCAGAAAATAAAAGAAAACTCATCAGCATGTAATTTCCTAAATCTTGGCAATCCAGTTTCAAGGGAGATAAGGAGACTGGATAAAACTACAGAATTGAGTCTTTTGTTCTTGTTAGTTCTGAGGTTAAGTGTGTACAACTGGTATTTTCATCAAGTTTTTAGCGATTACATTTTTGTGAGTAATAATTTTTTATTAAAACATTAATAGGCTTTCAAGGAGAACTGTTATTGAAGATGGATCCATTTGGTCAGATGTAGTATTAAAGAATGAAGAAAGAAAAAAATTCCTAATTAGTACTACAAAAATTACAAGTAATAGCCATCTCAGCAAATTTGAAATTGGTAAGTTTACTAAGTTAAATATTTATAGTTGTTAGTTGGTTATTTTTTTAAATCCTTGATGAGAGTCCTCTTTGATTAGTATTTGTTAAGATGAAGACTGAAAAAGCATGAATGGGAAGACATAAACTGATGCAGTGGAAATAATAAGGGACCTAGGAAAACAATAAGGGCATCCCCAAAATCTTGGTATAGTTGTAAGCATTAATAACTTAAATAATAAATGTTACAAACTTACAAAAACATCATTAAAAATAATTATTTTAATGTATTTAAATATTTAATACTATATTTTAAATATAAATGTTAACAAGATCAGTTGCCTTGTTATTGCACTCTGTGTGTGTGTGTGTGTGTGTGTGTGTGTGTGTGTGTGTGTGTGTGTGTGTGAGAGAGAGAGAGAGAGAGAGAATTTCTGGATGAAACTTTCTTAAACTGAGGGAGATCCTCTTGCTTGGACATATAAGTGACCTAATTTGTCTTCCTCAGACTTTTTCTTATGGGGTTATGTCAGATCTGTTGTTTTTTCAAACACAGAGCAGTAACTGATTATTTTTTGTTATTTGTTTAGTCATTTTTCATTTGTGTCTTTTCAGTAAATGTCTGAGGTCAGTTTTGAACTTGGGAAGATGAATCTTCCTGACTACAGGCTCAGCAATCTATTGTTGCCACCTAGTAGCTAATGAAAGTTTTACAAAGTTCAAAAATCAATCGATATTTTGAATTTTAATAAGAAATATCAGTACTTTAAAATTTTAAATAGTTAATAGTTTGGAATATTATTTTGAGAATTTTGTAGCATTTATACTTCTAGAATTATTAAAGCTTAAAACTACACTAATAATTTGGGGATACCCTATTTTTTCCTCAGTTCTCTGCTTACCTTACATTGTGTCACTTTATGTTTTTTCCATCTATGCCCTTTTTCAGACTTAATCTTAAGTGCTGTTTTGACTTTATTATTTAATATATCAGAAGTTGTATGTCAGGCCCAATGTATGGTTTTACTCTCATGGATGATAAAAATAATAATTATAGAAATGTTGACCTTTCTATTTTAATTTTTATGGATTTCTGTTGCCCTTGTGCTAATTTTATGTAAGAATTCACTTAGAATCATGTAAATTTTTAGTGTTTCTTACCAAGTCTTCATAACATTCATTTTTACTTTTGCTTCTTTCCATTATTTTTTGAGATGATACAACTTATAATCTTATGCTCTCCCCCTCCAAAGTGTTTTACAAATGAATTTATGTTCCAGAATGGTTGCCTTTGGGTACCATGTCTCTTTTTGGCAAATATTTGCAGACTGAGATGGTTTCTAGGTTATTTTGGCCTCTTCATTGTGGTGATTGCTTTGAATTCATTAAACTTTTTTGGGAAAGGTGATTATCATTGATCAATATCTTGACCTTTTGTCCATTTCCCATTGTTTAGCATTTGTTTAGGTTATGTTAAAATTTTTGGAATGATACTTATTGGCTTCTCATAATTATTCTTATAATTAGATGATGATATTTGACCCGAAGAGAGTCTATTGTTGTAAAGTAGTGTTCTTTGATAAAGCAAAAGGAAAAAAAATCTAATCATTAAGAAAAGGTCAAACAATTTGTAAATATTTACTCTCATATAGAAGAGTTGAACTGTAATTTTTTTTTTGCTATAGTAATTTACATGTTTATGAAGTGAGTCACACCCTATTGAAGTACAGTGACCTGATACAATCTTAAGAAATGTTGAAATATCAGTTGAGTGTCTACTAGTTAAATAAAAGTTTGAGTTATGAGCTCACCTTTTAATTTACAAATTAGTATGTTGGAATCACAAGAGCTAATGAAAGTATTTTACAAATGCTATTCCTGCCTCACTTGTTCAAGACAAGCTTACAGCATTGCATTAAGTTCTGGTTGCTGCTTAGGATGTGTAATAGTTTCTGTTTGGGCACTGACCACACCTAATAGATGTTAGCTGAGTGGAGAGATCTTCCAAATTTGTCTGTTATATGTTTGCTCTTTTAATCTAATTTAGAACTATTGGAGGACAACTGTTTCTTCTCATACACCCAAATTAGAAGGATTATGCTGTGCTTCTTTCAGCTAAACAGGTAATTTTCCATGTACCATTTATTTTTTCCTTCCTTTTCTTTCTTAACAGGTTTTGGTCAGAGATAACTTTTAAAACTATTCTTTTTTCCATGCTATGTGAGACAAAAACTGATACAGGTATGTTATTCACTGTTAATGAGGCTTCTCACTTTAGGGTTATGAACATTTACTCTTTTGTGGAAATTCAATTAATCCGTTTCAACCAACAGATGAGAATCAAAATGGATTAATTCCATTGAGAAGACTTAAGTTATTTAATATTTTGTGGATTTGAATGATGATAGTAAATTTAAGAATAGGTAGTCAAACATAAAAAAGGTATGTGAAAGTAATTGAAACTGCTTGAAGAATTTTCTGCAGCTTTATTTTAATATGAATCAGAATATTTAAAATTTAATATGCTTAAAATTCTTTTTGCAAATGTTAGGGATCTATGTTATCTAGTATACAAGCTTCTCTAAGTTTAATGATGATGCAGAGCAGTTGGTAACAAGATTCATCCTCTGGAGCTGCCTTGAATTTAATCAGATCAGCATATATTTTAGCCTTTCTAATGTAAAGATAATCAAATTCATGCTGATTTTTTTAAAGGATTAAGCACTATTGTTATTTTTAGAATGAGTAGAAATGTGATGTTCCTCTGTGACTCCATTATTCTAAGTGTTTTTGAAACTTGGTCACTTGGAAAGATTTTAATTCTGATCATATGTATTTTTTGGCTTCATCATTATTTGTATGTTTATAGGGAGAACCTTTTTGTAAGAAAAACATTTGCTACAAAACTCCATCTAGAATAGTTGCTAGCTTTGAATATCATTGATACAGACCTGCCTACACATATGATACAACTTTTCATTTAATAATACATTCAAGTATGTCAGCAGGAAATCATAGCAGAACTTGGAAAATTTCACCAAAATTCCCATCCCCATTAATATTGTATAGTCCCGGTAAAATTTTTGAGCTTATTAATTTAATTTTAAAAGTTGGTTTATGTAGTGTTTTAAGATATTTAATTTGGTACCATGCTACCTATAGCATAAGTATCTAATTGCCAAGTCAATCAAATGGTACTTTGGTGGCATAGTAATAAAGCTGAATTAAAAAAATTAAAATCCATATATAATAGGAACAGTACAGAATGATTTTTTTTGAAGACCTAACTCTTTTACTTTGGGTTTTTTTTTGAGAGTTACATATCACTAATAGATTATTTTTGGTTTCTACATCTGAATTCAGATGTATCTAGTTATCAATTCTCTTAACTTGAAAGGAAACATTTTAGTCATATTCCTTAAAATATATTAATGATTAAAAATTTAAAATAAATAATTTTATACTTATCAAATGAACCAGCATTATATAAAAGGTTGAGAATTGACCTCAAAGGCAGTGATTTGGATTCAAGTCCTGCTATGGTACCTACTGACTGAGTGACCTTGGCCAAATTATTTAGTCTTTCCATGCCCCAGATTAACATTTTAAATGCAGAATAGTTGCTGAAATGCACTGATAGAGGGATTCTTTATTTCCAATCCTAGTGAAATTATAATCTCCATTTCTATCCTCTCTGCAAAATGCTCATCAAATAAAAAAAATATTTCCATCTTCTTCCTTCTACTTAGTGGCAAAGTTTGAATATGTTAGCTCTATTTGTATTTTATTTTTTAAAGAAAAATAAAATATGTGGAAAGTGTTTGAAAATTATTTTCATTTGAGCATAAATGCTATTCTACCTTTTCTCCTCTAATCTAATTAATTTTTTTCTCCTTTAGGATCACCTTACCTTGTTGACTATTGATCATAAAATTATACAATGGGTCTTCGGATTCATTTTGTCGTTGACCCACATGGTTGGTGCTGCATGGGTTTGATTGTCTTTGTCTGGTTATACAATATTGTTATAATTCCCAAAATTGTCCTCTTTCCTCACTATGAAGAAGGACATATTCCGGGCATATTGATAATATGTAAGTTTATATGTCTTTTTTTTCTTTATATAACAGACTTTTTCTCCATGTAAATTTTTTTTGATAATAATGACTTTCCTTTTAGTACCAAGTAGATTAATAAATTGAACATTGAGAAAGCATTCAGAAAAAATGGCCTAACACTTGTAGCTTGATATAGTAGATAAAGTTCTGAAGTCAATGTCAGGAAAAACTGACTTTAAATGCCATCTTGAACTGGGTATTTTTGGGACAAGTTTAATTTCTCTGGATCTGGATAATTTTCTCCATTTGTGAAACAGAGGGGTGAACTCAGTGACCTCTCAGATACCTATCATCTCAATTCATAATTCTATGAAAATATCTTACTAAAATTTTTTTAAGTTCTTTAATATGATGACATGAAGGAGGAGTTTTTGGAATGGTGTAGGGAAACATCAATAAGAAAGCAAACTGAATGATCTACAACTGCCCATGATGATTTGGGGCATTTATTTACATCTTTAGGTAGATCTTACTTTCTTCAAATGAGAAGATTGAATTAGATCTCTAAGGCCCCATTCAGCTCTAACATCACTTATAGTAACATTGAGAGCAATTTGGATTTTCGAATAGCTTGTGTAAGTTTGGGAGTCCACTATAGAAGCCTTTTTCATATGAAATATTTTAAATGAGTTTTTTGTTATTTTGCAATTACATATGTATATACATAACAATAATTATAACATTAACATAATCAAATGACTAATTGTTTGAGAAGAGTTTCAAAACAAAACTTGCATTATGATTCTACTTTGCTGGGGGATGTGCTTTAGGAAATAGAGTTTTAGTGAATGCTAGAAAAGTTTGTTTTGCAGTATTTTAAAGATTTCACTTTCCAGTATTATTTAGATCGTTAATTTGCCCAGCATATATCATTAATTGGACTAAACTGAACTCGGGTAAAATTACAGGTGAATTTGTTTATGAGATTTTTTCCCAGTGACTTCCATCTCTTGGAGAAGCAATGCAATATGAATGAAGCCTAGGTAGATCAACAGATAATCCTACAAATTCCTCCAGTCAGTAAATGATGTCAAAGTATACCACTGTTCATTAGCCCTTTGTGATTTGTATTCTGTGTTTTTTATGTATTTGAATTTTAAGTTTGCAATTTTCTTATTTTACTTAAACTTTTATTTCATTTTGAGAGAGGTTGGTAATAGTAGATAGATCAATAGACTTGTTAGGAAATCCCAAGTTTGGATCCTGGCATAGATAGTTACCAGCTATCTTACCTTGGGAAAGTCACTGAAGCTTTCTGGACTTCAGTTTTATCATGTATAAAATGAGGGAGTTGGATTAGCTTGACTTCTATAGCCCCTTCCACCTCTAAATCTATGAGCTTTTTTTCTGCTTTCTTGCATCATGTTGTGTTCTGTTGTCTTATAATTTTAGAAGAAACTCTTTAGTCCTGTGTGACTAGCTTACTGATTCATCAACTTACATTATTAAGTATTTGTGGAAATGGGAAGTGTATACAAACTTGCCTAATTTTGAATTTTAATTCTGCTCAGATATGGAAAAGATTTTTAGAAGCTACAAAGAATAACCAATAACAAAGATCAGTCTACCTCATGAAAATGAAGTAATATTAAATCTGTCCTACATTTCCAGTACATTTCTATCACTAAAGAAAAAGCTGATAAAAGAATTTCTAAACTTTTAAGTTTTTTTTTTAGCTATTAATACACTCTAGTAGGCACTGATACACCAAGACTGTTGGGAAGATGCTCTCATACATCTTATTGTCAATAGATACTGTTTTAATAATGTGCCCTGTTGAGATATTTGGTAATTTGGCTTTGTGAACTTTTGTTTTATTTTTATGTGATAATTGATTTTGGGAAACTATTGTTTTATATTTCATTGTCAGTTATAACCTATTAAAGTACTTCTTTAATTGGAGGATCTACTGGTTTTGAACTTGTCTACTTCATTTAGAATCATGCAGAATGCTGCCTTTTGGGGGGCTCATAAGAGATTATTTGGTCCAGCCTCCTCTTTTTAGAGGGTAGGAAACTCAGGCCAGAGAAGATGAAGAGACTTGCTCAATTTACTGATCTCATAAAATCTATATGCAATGCCAAGGCACCAAGTTGTGTATCAGATGAGCAGGGCAGACTTTTGTCCATATCGGTAGCATATATTTGTTTCAAGTTTGTGTTATAATATATTTGTACTACAAATACCAGTTTCCAAGTTCTTATTTCTTTCCCGAACACTTAAAAGATAAAAAATTCCAATGAACATCTTAGCCATGAATTTGATTTTTATTATACACAGTAGTATGTAAAGAAAATTTCGAGAGAGAGAACTTAATCTAGTATTGAGTGGTCAGAAAGAGTCATGGAGCAGGTGATACTTGAAAACAATTCTTGTAGGATAAGTGAGGAATTTGTAGGAGTATTGGAGTAAAGTATTCCAGGATGGTGGAAGAGTGTGAGTACCAGTTTGTCTGGAGCAGAAAGGTTATACAGATGTCAGATTGCAGAGAACATATATCTGGGTGTGGTATTTAGGTGTTGCACCCTAGGTAATGAAGAACCATTGAAAATCTTTAAGCAAGGACTTGAAAGTGATTAGAGTTGTATATGCTGAATTTAACTGGGGAAGATACTAGGTATGGGAATATTCAGATAAAGCTATATTGTATAGGTCAGGCATGAGATAAGAATTTTATTTTATTTAAGGCTGGTGAACTTATATTAACCCTATATTACATACGGTTAGTATCAGTTGGTCACCAAATAAGACCTATTTTATTAATGTCTTTTTGGGAAAATTATTTTATTTTTACAATGTGTATTAAAGTATATATTTTAAAGTCAAATGTTAATTAATGACAAGTATCTTGATGAGTAAAATGGTTGTCTCTTTTTTTCCAGTCTTCTATGGTATTGCTATGTTTTGTTTGGTGGCCTTAGTGAGAGCCTCAATAACTGATCCAGGAAGACTCCCTGAAAATCCAAAGATTCCACATGGAGGTATTAGATTTTTCAGAAATAATGTACTTAATTCCCAGCTGATAAGTTTTTTTGTGATGCTTTTATTTAGTATATTATATTGATACTTTTTATGTCTTTATGGAAATCCAGCATTTCAACCCTCCCTCTCTCCTCTCTCAGGCATAAATCTTCCTCTGATAAAGAAAAATAGTTAAGCAAAAACTTCTATCTGAGACAGTGACCGCATTTCACAATGTATACAGTATTATAACATTTTAACATAGTAGTCTTCTATCATTTCAGCCAAGGAAATGTACCATTTTATATTCTGTGTTCCACAGCCATCACTGGTTTTCCAGTTACTCAGTGATTCAGTTTTTGTCATCTCTTTGCTTACTTTGTTGTCACTGGTGATACTATCCATGGTTTGGCTTAACCCACTCTGGATCAGCACATAAAATCTTTACTTTTTTCTATGAATTATTCATATTTATAATATTTTGCTCCATTCATAGATATGCCATAACTTTTTCAGCCATCTTCCAGTAGATGACATCAGCTTTATTTCTGTTTTTTTGCTACTACAAGAATATTTTGATGTATATCAGATCTTTTTTCATCTTTCCTCTACTTGTAGTAACACATGCCTACTTGTAGAATAGATGAGTCAAATGGTGTGAGCAGTTCAGTGATATTTCTTATATAATTTCAAATTCATATTGAGAATAGTTTGGATAACTCCATAACTCCACCAATAAGTATGGGGAGAGAGTCTTATCTATTTTTCCATTTTGTAGTATTATCTGTTGCCAAGCTCATCATTTTGTATGGTATGACAAGAATCCTCTAAGCTTTAATTTATATTTCTCATCAGTCCCTTGTCTATTAGAATGATTCTTAGTGTTATATTTTTGTCTGATTCCAGTAAATCTTATATATCAGTAATATTTGTGAAAATAATCCCCTTACTCTACCTTTTCTTTTCTAACTCTATCCTTATTGCTTTTATGTGCTCAAAAGCTTTAAATTTTATATTTTGTCTTTAGCCCTGATTGTACTCTTTCCTTCTTCATCATAATACCTTGGTAAATGAGTTTGCCTACATACTGTCCACTTCTCTGAGTTCTTTGCTCCTTTATCCTATTTTGTCTTGCCAAACCATAACCTAGGATGACTTCCACCATCTGTTGTCTTCACACCTACTCATTTGCTGCTGAATGAAGCCAAAAGAAATTAAAAAAAAAAAAACTTTGCTAACAAGATCCGCTACAAGTTCATGGTATATGATCTTTTTTTTTTTTACCCCCTTACTTTCTATCTTAGAATCAATACTATGTATTGGTTTCAGGGCAGAAGAGTGGTAAGGGCTAGGCAATGGGGGTTAAGTGATTTGCTCCGGGTCACAGAGTTAGGTAGTGTCTGAGGCCAGATTTGAACCTAGAACCTCCCATCTCCAGACCTGGCTCTCAATCCACTGAGCTACCCAGCTTCTCCCTGGTATATGATTTTAATGGGGTCCTCACTGTAGCAAAGCAGTTCTTTTATTCCTCTCTCATTGATTCACTGCCCCACTCACCACAGTGGATTTTCTAAACTTTTTCATCCAAGTGTCTCATAGCTTTCCCTATCCCAACCCATTCATCTGAAAATCTTGCCTCATGATTCACTTAAAAAAAGTGAAGTCATTTCCAGAGAGCAGCATCTTTTCCCCTGTTCTTCATGAACATGGTTGAGGAATTTTTTGTATTAACTGAAAACACAGATGTGGTGGTGCGTGCCTAAAACTCCTGCTTCAAAGGGCAAGGAGACAGTTGAGCTTTATTTAAATGAGATAATATAGATAGAATGCGGCATAAATATTAGCCTTTAAATATGCTGTAGATTTATTTTTCTTATCATATAGATGAAATAGCTAAAGTATCAGGTATAATTATTGATATTTCTGCCATCTTTATATGTATATTAAAGGTGCAATGAAAAGTTGAGATATTTTACTCTAGCCAGTCAGTCAGCTACCATTTTACTAATTACTGGTGGTTGGAAATATTTAACAAGTGGTGATTCAAAACAGTTGATATATAATTTTCTAATGTTTAAAAATACTTAGTTTGAATTTCAGAATTGATGTGAATCTCAATTTATCCAGGAGTTTTTGCTATTTAGCCTTCAGAGGGCCTCTTTCTATAGAAAAAATATTTTGCATATTTTTTTTTCTGTGGTGGTATAGAGGTCCCTGGTGATAATTTATCCTTGGAGAAATAGAAAATTTTACAGGATGATAGAAAAGATTCTTGACTTTGTGTTTGTTTTTATTATCTTACATTAATTAACTTGTGTGTACATGCACAGTATTTAGAAATTTTTAAAGTGCCAGAAAGACTGGATGCCTACTATGGGTCTGAGATTCTATGATTCTATTATTGTGATAGACTCAAGAATGATAATGATGAAAAATGCCTCTCCTTTTAGGTGTTGAAATAAGGTTACAGAAAGAGGTGTATATATATGTGTGTGTGTGTGTGTGTGTGTGTGTGTGTGTGTGTGTGTGTGTGTGTGGAGAGAGAGAGAGAGAAAGAGAGAGAGAGACAGAGAGAGAGAGAGAGAGAGAGAGAGAGAGAGAGTCAAGCAGTGGCTAAGTGGTTTTGTTTTGCTCACCTATACATCTAGGTTTTGTTGGGAGAAAGGAGGAATTACTGAGACCTGATATTGATATAAGAAAAGCACAAATAATACTTTTTTTTTGCATGAAAAAAATTAAAAGAAAAGCTATGATAGGTTAAAATGGAGAAGATATTCATGGCTTTGTGAAGTCCTTGTGTATCATTCTCCCCACACCTGCTTAGTCCTGGTACTGATAAAAGAAGCTTATTCAAATGAGTGTACATTTTATCCACATTGTCGATGCCTTTTTCATATATCTCTGTAGCAGAACATGCATTAAATGCTTGGTGTTTAATAACAATTTGGAAGCTGAAACAAATTGTTTTTAAAATGATCAGTTACTGTTAAGTCAGTTTCTTCCTGAAATAAAGGCCCCCGTTTTGTTTTTTGTTTTTAAACAATCTTCTTTAGGTGATGTACTATGACTGTGAATCATGGAATACTATAGTGTCCAAAGAATCATGAGAATCACTCAAATGGAAAAGAAGAAGGCTCATGCTGGGTGCTAGTAAGCTGTAACATTATATAAATGAGGAGAACTTTTATCAAGGATGTCATCATAGACATTTTTAATATAACCAGTGTAATATATGACCAGAAGGAGGTCAAGTACACTCACACTGGGGAATGAGAGAGAGGGGTGTGACAGATCTAAAGAAATGGGAGAGTGGGAGAGATTGATTCTCCCCTTTCTTCCCCTTGGAGAGGACAGCACAAATTGTCTTCCAGAGGGGCGAAATGTCTCCTTGGAGATCAGGTTTGGGATATGGAGGTTAAGGACTGGAGGAGAAGGTCTTAGAGAGATGACCCACTGCCTCCCTTCTTGATCTTGGCTGTTGCTGAGAGGCAGGGTAACTCTTCTGCCTCTGAATTCTCCCAGTATCCCACCTGCCACTCTTCCCTTTTGAGACCTGAATTACTCCTCAGCCCTGGTCTGGAGCTAGCACTCTTCCTTGGGGGGAAAGTTATGATTCTCCCCAAATCTTCAATCCCCTTCCTTGATGTTAGAAAGCAGGCAGATCTGATCTAAAGGGATAACACTTTATTCTTGGGAACTCACAAGGCAGGGAGAATGAGGGTGTTGGGTGAGGAAAGTGGGAGATAGGAATCCCTATGACTTAACAACTGACCTCCCCCCAAATCCTGAGGGGTTTAGGCTGTCTGCCTGACCCTCCTTTTGGTCAGTTGTTGGGTTTGTCCTTCTTCCTAAGCTAATATGGCTAAGAGTTGAAGTCCAGGACAATTTTGAGGATAGAGAGAAATCTTCTTAGTAGATGGCTTTCTGTAAAGTCCCAGTCTACTTTTTTTTGTCTTCAGCTGGAACCAGAGAGATTTAAAGGTTCACTGGAAGGCAGTCAGTGTTCAGAGGGATCCTTTGTCTCAGAGGTCCTCTTCTCAGACCATCCACTCCAGGAGATCTGAAAAGAACTGGCAGTTTCAACTTCCCACCCCTCCTCTGTTCTTTTCTGGAATCTTGAACCTTCTTTGCCCTTCTCCCACTTGGGCTGTTCCTTTGCATTTCTGGATTTGATTTTCTCTCTTACACCAGAAAAAAAATGGTTTGATTAGATAGCTGAGATCCCTGATTTCCATCTAAAGTGATTCCCCCAAATGCCGATACCTTCTTCCTCAAAATTACATGCTTTTAAAAAATGTATTTTATATATACTTATACAAATATATCTTGTCTCCTTTGATAGAATTTAGGCTCCTTGAAGGCTTGGACTGACTCATTTTTGTTTTTTATCTTTAACATCCATCAGTGTAGGTGTTTACAGAATGCTTGCTGGTTAACTGCTACAGGAATAACTGATAACTCTCTGTTCTTTGTTCTTGGATACTTTCTAGCATATTAGCGGGAATATTGATAAAAGAAGCCTTACAGTATAGGCAGTCATGGCTTAACCTCTTCATTTTTTCAAGGGAATACTAACATCATTAAGATCTCAGATTTACTGGATCATTGAAGTATCAAATCTGCTAATGTCTAAAGATTGGCTTCCTTCTGCTTTGATTCTTTGTGAAGAACCTTATATTGTTTCTTATTAAGGCAGTGGTAGGTTTAAGCATAATTAATATTGATCTTTGGGAGTTTTGGTCAGTAGAAATAAGTTGTTTATTTTTATTAGTGTCAGTGTATTTTTAACTTCTTATGGAAAATATAACTACAAAAATTTTAGTTGGCTTTGTTTTTTGACCCTTGTTTAATATCTTGAGCATAAAAAGGAATCAAAACTAATGAAGAATGACATGATAGACAAAATTTCAAAGCACAATATCCAATATTAGAATAAATTATATTTTTATTTCATATTTTCATAATACATTTCCATTTCCATATTCTGTTTGTGAATGGATAAATCCTACACATATGTTAATATTGTTAGTTTTTATTATTATCATTGTATCAATAATGAAGCACTGGTAAGATTTTTTTTTAAGTCAAGTGATGAAATAAGACTAGTACAGGTAAAAATTCATTTTTGTCAATACCATTATAAAGAAGTATCCTGACTGGATGAATGGAAGAGTAATATATGTTTACTATGTTCTAGGCTTTTTTCTAAGTCCTGAGCATACAAATGAAAAAAACTGAGATAGTCTCTACTTTCAAAAGGGAGTGGTGACCAGAAAATGGTATTTGATCCGAGAAGTCACTAAATCAATGAATAATACAAAGGGCATTTGACTGATTTGGTCTTTATAGAAGCAAAAGTAGAGTTGATTTGGTACTGTTCAGTAGAAAGGGAGTTGAGAAGACAGAGTAAGATAAATTGCAAGAGCATGGACTGGATGAAGTATGGTAGATCTGAAGATAGCTAGATATATCAAATGCAGTTATATTTGTAAAAAAAAAGCACCTGGTTCATTGTTTGGCATATATAAACATTTATTATACAATATATAATTATATGATAATAAATACACAAATGCTATTTATAAAGGTACTATTATATATGTATGTATGAATGTATGTATATATTATGTATAATCCGTAGACTCTCCCTAATCAGAGTGAGATTCATAGCTTAACTCTCCCAGGGCATGTTTGGAAGTCTTTATATAGATAGCCCTGCTATTTATTTCCATGCCTTCTGACTTTCCCCATCCAAACTTCACAGAGCTACCAACAATTTACTAATATATAGGCCACATCCTATTGCTTGACTACTCAAAAAACTTTAAATGGCTTCCCATTGCCTTAGCATAAAATATAAATTTCTTAACAAAGCCTTTGAAGTTATGAGATCATAAAATCAATCTACCTTTTCCAGCTGTATTTCATTTTGCTTTTCTTCACATACTCATATTTCAGACAAACTAGACAATTAGCCTTTTCCCCATCTCATCCTGTACTCATGACTCTATCAGCTATTGGCCATGTTTGGAAAGCTCCCAGTCCTTATTTTTCTGACCATTAAAATCCACTTCTGTACTGGCCCAGCTCAGGCACCACTTTCTCATGAAGTTTTCCTACACACCCTGATGAAAGTGATCTCTCTCCTACATTTCTTAAAACATTTTATGTAAACTTTTTTTTAATGATGCCTACCTTGTATCATACCTGTGTCTGTCGTTCCTATTACATAATAAGATCTTTGAGACCAGATTGCCATTTGTTATTTAGTATACCTAGTAAATACCATGATGCCTTTCAGATCACAATTACTCTTAATAAATGTTTGTAGAATTTGAATTAATCAGTAATTTTTAGGTAAAGCACCTGAATAACAAAACTGTTCCCTCCTCAGCTTGGCAGATGATCTTTAATAAATGTATTATTAACCAGTTACATTAAATTTTGTGCAGAGCAACACTGTAACTGTTTTTTCTTATGTGCTCATCTAAGTATCTGAGGACTTAAGAAAATGAGCAGTTGTTATTGTAACTTGATAAAGGAGCAAAGCCTTAGCTAAACACCTTGAATTAAAATTCTTTGTAGGCATCACTTCAGTTACTATAGCAAACATTTCCACCCTCTAAGCAAAATTCATTGACATTCTCAAACTTCCATTAAAGCCAAACAACAAAAACATATTTGACATAGAATTCTTGTATACATGATCTCTTTCCTCTTTACTAATTAATTAAAAGTATTTTGAATTACTTGATCATTACAGATAGGGAGAGAACAAAGTATTTTGGGTTGTAGTTTGGTAATATAATTTTTATCAACATACTCATTTTAACACAATTCTATTAAATTCAAAAGATTTGGATGCCTCATATAGATAGTGATATTTATATTCTGTATTTAATCTGATTTTAATTTTCCTTTAAATGTTTTTAATAACAAGTAATATAAAACAAAACAGATTATCACATGAGGTTGTTGTTCAATTGTTTAGTTGTGTTTGACTCTTCATGACCCCATGAATCATAGTATATTAAGCTTTTTTGTCCTCCACTGTCTCCTGAAGTCTGTCCAAACTTATGTTTGTTGCTTCCAGAACACTATCTATCCATCTCATCCTCTGCTATCCTCTTTTTCTTTTGCCTTCATCACAGGGTTTATGGTTTAGCAGTTAACACATTCAACTTTTGGGGATAGCCTATATACTTAACTTATATATGAAAATCAATTTCTTATACACCTCTTAAAATCTGTCTTCCTATGAAGTCTTGATAACAGTTGAAACACAGAGTAATTTCACTCAACTTTTAATTTTTTTTAGAAAGGGAATTTTGGGAATTATGCAATAAATGCAATTTGATGAGACCAAAGCGTTCCCATCACTGCAGCCGATGTGGTCATTGTGTTAGGAGAATGGATCATCATTGTCCATGGTAAGACAAGATTAATTATTTTTTATCACACTATATCCCATTGTATGCCAGTTTCCATGAATGTTTAAATTCCTCCTATTATCTCTAATCTGCAAAATAGGAAGGGTTCTACATTGATAGCAGACATACCCAGTTTCTGGACAGTAAAATGACCAATTCTCCCTCCTTTTCCAGGCCCTCAAACTATACCTTTTGATGTCCCTTGAGATTTATTTTTCTCAGAATTAACTAATATCAATATAAGAGTCTGGTTTGATCTGGTTTGAAAACAGCCTTATAAACATCACATATAGTTCTCTTTCCTAAAATTCCATCATCATTTTGTGAATTGAGAATTGAAAGTGGGGCAGAGATTGTATGTACAGAACTATGTTGACCTTTTTGGTCAATAGGGGGCTCTCTTGTAACATCTAAGAACTTGTAAGAAAATATGCTTTAGAAAGCTACTTTTTTAAAACTTGAAATTTTACAGGATTTCTGCATTGTTCCGCTACTACAAAGCTTTTGCAAAATATCTGTGCAAAAGAAGGAATTATATGTAATTCTTTTTTTGTATAAACATTTTTATTTGGGTAGCAAATTTGTTTGTATACATTATTATGTATAGACATACAAATTTATATGAATGCAGCTAAGTATATAAGAAAAAGATGAGAACTACAAAATATATATGGTAATAGCATTTCTTTAGAAATTTAGTCAAAGCTGATCTTGCCACTTTACTTAACAATATAAATAAAAATATTCTTATTTTGGCTAAATTTATTTTGATAATTTTCCCCCAAATTGATTGGACAATGTCTATAAATTTAAGACATATTTAAAGTTGTAAATTTTTACTGAGCTTAGGGGAAAATATCAGAAAGCTTTAGTAAAAATATATTGCTCTAGTATAAAATCAAAAGAGTTTAATTTTTTTGATCTGACAGATGTCAACAGTACTTTTTTTGATGTAATAAATTGGGTTAAGACAAAATAGTCATCATTATCCTGAGAAAGAGCTAATTTTAAATACAGTTTCAAATCTTGCACAAAAAAGTTAACTCACTCTAATTGCTTCACACATTTGAGTTCTAGTTTCTGTTAAAGGAATGTTTCTGATTATTGAATATGAAAATGTGCCAGCCTTAAATGAATTCTTTCTTTAAAAAGAAAACAAAATTTAAACCTCATGAAGAATTAAAAATCATAACAAAGACACTCATTTGTAAACTTTTTGAACAGAAAACAATGCCATTTAAAAAAATGAAGAAATAAATTCCTCTTAATTTTGTGTGACAGTGTGCTATCATTTTATCAGTTATAGTGACATAGAAATTATTCTTAAGTGTTTGGCTTTCACAGATGCAATTAGCTTCTTGGGATGTGGGAGAGTGAGGGAGAGTAAGAGAACTTCGAAGAGATTCAGGCTATAAGGCTAAGACCAAAGCCCTTGACATAATTAAGGACACGGGAAAAGAGAGTGATAGGATAGATAAAATGAGTTAGAGAAGAGTTAGTACTCTTTGGGGAAATTTTTTCTGGGCTCTTATGTTTCATTTGTTGTCAGCCTTAAGATTAAAAGACCAAAACTCAGATAGCTCTTTAGTTTTACTATCTTCATTCAGTGTAAGTGTCCTAGTTTTCATTGTCTGTGTCAAATATTTAATAAGATTCTTTATTATCAGTCCAGAAACAAACATTAAACATTTATGTACTAGGCTCTGTACCAAGTGCTGTGTTACAAAGAAAGGCAAAAAATAGACCCAAGAAATTCATAGTCCAACGGGGGAGACCACATGCTAACAACTATATACAAAGATGATTTTATACACATATTATATATATATATGTATACATATACATACATATATGCTATATATGTATACATATACATACATATATGCTATATATGTGTGTTTTATTTACATACATACATGATAAATTGCACATAATTAACAGAAGGCACTAGCATTAAGGGTGATTACAAAGAATTCTTGTAAAAGGTTAGATTTTAGCTTCAACTTAAAGAAAGCCAAGGAAGTCAGCAATAGCTATAAGGAGGGAGATAATTTATAATTTGAAAAGTATATTCCTTAATTTACAGAGCTCAAAAAATAAATGGTACAAACATTGCCATATGAACTGCTTGGGATGGGGGTAGGGAAGAAAAAAAGATTTATAATGTCGGGATTTTGAAGTGTTTTGTAGGGTTAAGGATTATAGATAGATACAATAGATAAATAGATGACACCTACATAACTTGACACTTTAATTAAATTTAAATTCTTTTGTTTATTTTAAATGTAACTGATGCTTTAAATTTCATTTTATTTCTGTGATAATTATCACAAATACCTCTATTTCTTCTAGATAATTTTTTATTTAGAAAGTGAAATTGTAGAAAACTGTCCTTCTTAGAAGAAAAATCTAAAAGGATAATTCATTATAGGATTGTGATTCTTCCATATTAACTGCTGTTGTATATAATTTTTCCCCTCAGAGAGTGACAAATTAATGCTACTTTGATATAATGAAATAATTTTGAATTTTTTAGGATTTTGGCCTCAGGGATTTTGTTGGAGTAGTAAATCAAGCAATTTTGCATTAAACTGTTACATGATAGTGAAGAAATTAGCTACATTTTTACAAATTAAAAATGTTTAGGATAAAAAGTATTTTATTTAATTTTGTACCAGTTATAAAAATTATGCCTTCCTTTGAGCTGTATTTGAAAATATTTGGTATTAGCTATTGCTATTAGCAGATATATATTCTAGAGATATTTCTAACTAGTGTCAAAGTAGATATGGTGAAGATGTATGTTTTTCCTGTTTTTTACAAGTAAGGGTGTGTAATTTTTGTAAGCAAAATGAGTCAGAATGAATCACTTCTGTTAGACTGATGAGTTATCAGGCTTATAATTTCAAGAGAAGTTATAGGGTATATTATATGTAACCATTCTTAAGTTTTATAATGGTTAATATGTATAATTGGATTTGAGCTTTATAATAGCATACTTGATGCCAAGTTTTGAAAAATTTTCCAGAATTGTATTTACATGTGAAATAAGATAAACATTTTCCTTTTTAACTTTTTAGATGTATTATTCATTAAATAATTAAATTTTAAAATAAAATTCCAAATTGATAAATGTTCATCAGAAAATACTTTCACATTCACCCTTAACCCCAATTCCTCACAATGTGAACAATTAGCAGAATGGGCAGAAAAATGTGTTGGTAAGACAATCTTATTCTTTAAAAATAAGCAAACAAAATGAAAAAAAATTGTGCCCAAATAAGAAAAATTCTGTCTAGTTTTGACAGTATGCATTCTAATTCATAGCACCCTGATTTCCAAGAAATGATAATTTCAAACACAAACTTTGAAAAAGTTATTTTTTTCCGGATTCGAGTTATTCTTTTTCCTAGAATGTAGATGTGTACCAATGAAACAAGAGTCAAAGGAACTACATCATAAACTTGACTCTGTCATTACTAACTCATCTCACTGTAAAATGGTAGTGAGACTTTCCCTATTGACCTCACTGCATCCTCGTGAAAAAATGTATGGGAAGTGATATTTAGCATGCATGATTCTTCAAGTATAAAATATATTCTTTGAATATAAAGTATGTTAAGTATAAAATGCTCCACAATTGCATTGCTATTTTATATTGTAGTTTCTAATATTTGCTACTTTTCCTCTTGTATTGAATGGGCCTAGCAATCCTGTTTAGTTGTAATAAAAGTTAAATTGTACCTTCTTTTTTCTTCAGAAACTGATTCTGAACATTTCAAAATTGACTTGCTTCCAATTTTTAAATTTAGCATTCATTTTTTCTCTCTGCAGGATTAATAATTGTGTTGGCGAAGATAATCATTGGCTTTTTCTGCAACTATGTTTCTACACAGAGGTTCTTACTTGCTACGCTTTGATGTTTTCTTTCTGCCACTATTACTACTTTCTACCATTAAAAAAGCGTAACTTGGTAAGAAATTTTTTAGCAGTTTTCAAGAGGACAACTGCATTTTGAAATACATAAGAGCATTTAAAAAATAAATAGTATTTTACATATTTGGGTTGGAATGGCAAGGAATATTGATAACTTTGACATTTAGTGAAGGTCAAATACAGTTATGGCTATTTAATAGTAATGTTAAATAACTAAATATTAGACCTCATCATATATGTCCCTTAGTGTAAAACATGTAAACCTGAGACAACTTTATTAATATTTATTATTTTAAAAGTAAACTAAAACTTTAAAGGAAAAACTAAACCATCAAGATGAAATACTAAATGTTCTAAGTGTGAAGAAATGTTAAACAATATTTAGTAGAGGTTCATTGTGTATTTCTCCTCTACCTTTACAGGAACGATGAGATATATTTGTATACCTCCACAGATCATCCAGTTTAATTATCATAGTCACCGTATGGGGTGATTCCCCATGAAAGAGTTGAAACTTAGAAGTTAAAGTAACTGGTTTCGGATCAGATGAAGATAGATTTGAGATTATTACTGTTTCTTATTTGTTCTTTAGTATCATATATTGAGACTTGGAAGGGACCTGATAAAATTTCTAATCTAACCCACTTGTCTTACAAATAAGAAAAATGAGGGCCAAAGATGAAGTGACTTGCTGAAGATCTTATAGGTAGCTTTGGCAGATACAATTAAGTAAATGTTTTGACATTCATCTAGCATTTACTCTGCACCCTGTCATACTGGGATATGCCCTTAGGAAAACAGTAATAGAGTTGATTTGAGGGAAGGAGGAGAGATTATTCCTAGGTGCCTTGGAACAGAAGGCTGTTAAGGAAGACATAATGAAAAATATGGTTCTGAACTGGGCCTTGAAGAATATTGTGTAAAATATATTCTAGGTTATGGGGAGAGTGTAAATAGAGGGTCTACAGTAGGAAAATTCAGCAGGACAACATGGGGGGGTGATGCATGGTCTAGGTTAGATGGAAAAGAAAGTGTCTAAAAGCAAGTGAGGAAACTAGAAAGGTAGATCAGGACAAGACTTAAATACTTTGAGAGCTAGATTAAGTTTTGCCAGATTTTTTTTTTTAATTTGGTAAGTAGTAGGTTTGTTGGGGGTTTTGTTTCTTTTCCTTATTCTTGAAGGAGATTATTTTGAGCCTTATGTGAAAGCAGTATAGGATAGTTACTCTTAGAGGTAGAGGAAGAAAATGAGTTAGTATTAAGTGACATGATGAGGGCCTGGATGAGTAGGAAAGGCGAGAGGGAGAGAGGATGCTATTGCAGAATTAGACTCAATGTCACTTGTTAAATGACTTAATGTGGAATGTAAGAGAGAGGAAAGTGGATCAGCCAGAGGAAGTTTTGCAATGGGAAATATTTTTGGAAAAAAAGATGAGAATGGAAGCTCCTTAATGTAAGGATTATTTAATTCATTGTATGTGTATCCACAAGACCTCTATCGAGTGCCAGGTATTTAGAAGACACTAAGTAAATATTTGTAAGTTGATAGAGCTCAGGTTGGGTGTATTTAATTTGAAATGATGGATTGCTGGCCATCCCAGTGGAGAAAGTCACACAGTCAATTAACTGTTGGAAATAGTAAAGATACAAGTTTAGCAACCAGTTGCATAATACTTCCCTACTGGATAATGTTTTTACCCTTGGTTTCCATGACACCATACCTCCTAATTTTCCTTCTGCTCTTATGATTGCTTGTTTTTTTTTTCTTTTTCACTGTTCCATCCTCTATATCCCTATATATTCATTATCCCATTCTCTATCCTATCTAGGCATTCCACCAAGCTCTCATTAACCTTCTTTTTTCTAGCTACACTCTCTTTTCCTTAATGCATGCAAATCAGTTGATCAGTAAACACTTATTAAGCACCTACTATGTGCCATTTAATTTGATTATTTATTTTTTGTTTCATTTGATCATGAAATTGGTATTATTATCACCCCATTTTACAATTGAGGAAACTGAGGCAAAGAAGTTACACAACTAGCTTATACTTCATGTCATTCTGAGTCCAGACCCAGGACTCTATCCACTGAACAACCTGACTGCCTTTAAGACAGAGTTCTGAAGGAGCCTGGAGGGAGTGGAATCAAAAAGATATTTTTATGTAATTCACTTTATTTATATTTTTTGAATATCTGTTAAAGTACCCTGGAACTTTGTTCAATCTAAAGTAAATACTTTTTACAATGAGTTTGCCTTAGAAATACATTTAAAGGGGTTTCTTTGTTATTCTGTTATAAGATAGTGGGGCCTATTGTGATAGAGACATGAGAGAGAGATTTTGGAGGACTTGTGGACCAAGATGCAAGAGGGGATTCCAATGGAATGTCCCTGGTTGTTGGCAGTTTGAGCTGACAGGGGGGAGGGGCTTTTGGACTTTGCCTCTGACAGGGAGACACACTCTCATGTCTCTATCACACTATATTATCCATTAAAACCTCCAGAAACAACCTTAAAAAAAAACATGCTTTCTTTACATCTTCTAATTCTATTTCTAGTTCATTTTTTAAAGTTTCCTTCAACTCATTCTGAGCAGATGTGTAGGGCAAATACACATAAATTGAAACTTGCAGGGGTAGTCTAGTTAGCTTGCATATTTTTTATCCAGTTAAATATATGTCATAATGGTCTTGGAATATATTGTTATTCTTATTTAGTATAGCTCATAAACACTGTCTTTTTATGTTTTATATTTATTCCTACAAACTTGTCCTCTGACATTTTTTAAAATTCTGGGCAGACTCTTCTCTCTGTAACCTAAAGATCTTCTCTAATACCATTTCAGTTCATTCATAGACCATACAGTCTTCAAATTAGAATTGTTTCTCAATGACTTGTTGAAAGATCTTGGGAAAGTCAAAACATCTTCTTGCTTTAGGTTCAATATGTGTATATAATTTATACCTTCTTTTCTTCAAATGGATATTGTGAGAATTGATAAAATAATGGTACATTTCTTGCTTAATAAATAAGTGATTCTTTGGGCAAAACTTGGGATACTTCTGAGTTTGCATGATACCTTCAAGTCATTAGTACTATCTATAAATGTGCTACTTAGAACTTATATATACCTAACTTATAACTAATATAATATGGTAAATTATTTTTATTTTGTATTTTTATATATTATATGAACGCTAAGAGGACCTATGATTTTTGTCATAGAACCTCAGTTAATCCTTATTTCCTTTTAAGGCGAAGTTCTGATGAAAGACCAACCATGTGAAAGGTAGTGACCTTAAAAACCCTGTTTATGTTGCTTTGTTGTCTGCTTGACAAAAAGAATTGATAGCTGTTAAAAAAAAGGGCATATCTGAACTTTTTTCTAAATATTTGTAATTAATGTCTTATATTTAAATGACCAAGCCTAATTGATCATAAGAGCATAGATATTGAGCTAGAAAGTACCTTAGGGAAATTTTGTTTTTGTTAAAATCTGTTTTTTTAATCTTTGCATATATTAAAAAAATTATAGACATTGTCAAGATGTAGATCAGTGGTTCTCAACCTCTCAATTTGTAGCAATGAGAATACATAATGCATATCAGGTATTTACATTCCAAATCATAACTGTAGCAAAATTACAGTTTTGAAATAGCCACCAAAATAATTTTTTGGTTTGGGGTCACTGTAACATGAGGAACTGTATTGTGGGGTCACAGCATTAGAAAGGTTGAGAACCACTGATGTTAGGCTTTGTAAAAATATATATAAAACATTTTAGTGTCTGATATTTCTTTGGTAATACAGATCATGATTTTTGTTTTGTAGTTTACCAAATTTTTAGTCATACTTACATATTTATACTTTAGCCTGGGAAAACTTTCAGCACAATGAATTGCCTGAATTAAATTTTCTTTAAGGGAAAAACAAGATTTGTGGGGGTTGGGATGGGGAAGGATAAAGGCAGTCAGTAGATTGAAACTATTTAGAAATCATTTGCATCATTTATGTGATGGGTCTGCTCACACCAAAATAAAAAGCAACTGTTCTTTTTTAAAAGTTACCCATAAAGAATGCGACATAGATTTTTGGACACAGCTAATGTGAGAATTTGTTTCTCTTGGATAAGTATAATTATCATAATTTATTATATATAGATAACATCATGTATTATATTATTATGTTATTTAGAATGTTTTAATACATATATATAAACTAAAAATGATAACTTAAAAATAAATTTAAATTACTAGTAGTTTTTCTACTACAGTTTTGTGGGCAACAGTCATGCCTACTTGTATATGCTGTAAATTTTTTTCTTTTAATCAGGGCTAAATGAGGAAAATTTTATCATCTGCACTGACTTTTAATAAATATGCAGGCATATATGCCCTTTCTAATCTGCAGCTTTGTTTTGAGGATTAAATGTGATACTAGATGTAAAAATGCTTTGTAAAAGAAAGAATTAAAAATATAAGTATTGTTATTATTGACATGAATGTTAGAATAGGTACAATGGTAAAATTTCTTAGGTTTTCTTTTCACAGTCATTTTCATTATAGGACAAATTAAGACAATTTTAAATTGGTCATTTCTAATCAAATTATTTTTGTATATAGGGCAACTTATAGGCTAGCTGCATTTTAGATCCTTGATTTAGGTTTTTAGAATAAAGGACATTGTGCTGATATTCAGGAAAAGGAAAATAAACATTATTTGGGATCTCAGCCAACTCTTCTGCTAGGAAGATATTGACATTATTGTCCTCATTGGCTGATTCTAATAGCGTTGCTAGGGACTTGGTGTCAAATATAACTGGCTTACAAAGAAGAGAAGCAGCAAAGAAGATTTGGTTATAATTAGCTTGGAATTTAGGCAAATCTACAAAATTCATTTTACTCTTTTTACACAAATTATCCTAAAAGTATATCCCAGAGATAACATTATACTTATCTTTTATATTTATTCCTTTTTGTTCAGGCCCCTTAATTGGTAGATTTTGCTTACTTAATATCAATTAAGGCTTATATTTATTATGATATGGAAAATGGATGAAATTACTAAAATAAGTGTTTGACCATCTGGAATTTTAGCATCATATTGGCATGTTAAGAATACTTGTGAAGTTATGACTACATGCCATCAGATGTATTTGTATTCTTTAGAATATATGATGAATAGAACAGGATGATAAGGATGAAACATTTTATTTCTAATCTTGTTTTTTTTAATTTGATCTTTTATTTGTATATGCTGAAATACCAACATTTCAGGCTTTAACATTTCATTTCATATTTTAGCCTAAAAGTATCAAAGCACAAATATGACTACTTCACTAGTTCACAAACGTTGTTAAATTATTTTTCAAATGAATTTCCCATGTCCAGAGGGGTGGACATTATAAGGTAATGGTCCACAGAAAAAAAACCTGTTGATTCTGTTTTTGTATTCAGCGCTTACATAATAATTTAAAATTAACCAGAAGCAGCAGATCAACCTTGTGTTTCCTGGCAGATATGGTAGTTGGGGCATTGGGATGCTTGAGTCTTATGATCTTATTGGGGTAGAGGGGAATGAGCTCCACTTCTCAGTGCCCAAATGATTAGACCAATTGTCTTTCCTCTTACTGCAGGACCAGCCTGCCCTAAGAGTCAGTACAAAACTGGCTTGTTTGCCAGCCACTGCTCTGGCTCTTAAGGCCCTATGTCTGCACTGGACTAGTGAGAGGGCCATCAAATAACTTTACTCCTGGGTCTGCTCTCAGCTGCCAATCTGTGTCTGAGCACTATGGTAGCCTGTTCACTGGCCACAGGCTTCTCTCCCAGTCACTTGTTAACTTGAATGGGTTATTACTGATTTTATCAGATAGATATGCTGGGGAAAGCAGTCAGTGCAGGTCTTTTGATGCTCTCAGCCATAAATTCTACACTCTTCTATGTTACTTCCACTATCACGATGTGGGTATCTACAAAGCTGTTGTCATGTTATGCATAACCTGTTAGGGAAAAGAAATAATTGAATACTCATTGCGTCTGCTCTATCACCTTCTTAACCAAGAATTATGAACAGAGAATAGCAAATAAGTTCAATGTTAAGATTTTCCCCATTAGGCCCACAGTTATTTCTACATTTGGTCTCTGTAAAGATTATGATGCAAGAAGATTATGATTATGGAAATTGTGAGATCATTATCATGTGTCCCAAGAATTGATGAGTCACTAAATTCTCTCGGGATTTCACTAGTTTTTTAGCTTGCTTAATCCTTGTAAGCTGTCACATTTTAATTTACTGATATCTTAAGAATTCAACTATGTGGCCATTATCTTATTATGACTGGAATTGTTCAATAGCCCCATCCCTCTGATAATACTTCTGGGGTCAAAAGGAAAGAACTCTTCTTAATTCATACAATAAAAAGTTTGCAGGAAATGGAAAAATAAATTGATGTTTAATAGGATTTTGCTTTCTGTTTTACCATTGCAAGAGCAATTGGTACCTGGACCTGATATGGATGATGTAGGTTTTTAACCCAGTAGTCAATAGCCTGCTTTTGTTTTAGTTATAGAGGTCTAAAATGTTTTGATTTTATTTCAAAAGAAAAGAGAAAAATTAAGTCATATCCAACTAGTATTAAAGAGCACAAAGAAACACTTTACTTAACATCTTGCCTCAATATGGTCTCTTTCAAACCTCAAGAAACATAGGAAATTGTTCTGAATGGATCAGGTTCTGATGAACCCATGAATTTAGGTGGTTAGTTAAGTTTATGAATAATTTATGTAAAATAGTCTTTTTTTATACTGATTGTTCATAGGATCATAGGATTTAGAGCTGGAAGGAACCTTAACAATCACCTTTTCCTACTCATTTTTGTTTCAAATGATAAAACAAACTATTTTAAACTTTCCAAAGATCAGACCAGTTCAAAGCAAGTCATAATACTCTGTATTTTAAATTCTATAAAAACATCATATCATTGTTTACAAAATCTCCTTGAGGCAAAGGTCTGCTTGGTTTTCAAAATAGCAGGAAAAGAAATTTAATGGAGTTAAAGGTTTAGAATTGGAGAGAATCTTTGATGCTATCTAGTTTTATTCCTTTATTTTTAGTTGAGGAAACAAAGACCCAGATAGGTTAAAGGACTTTCCCACGGTCATATTTGGGGTAAGTGGCATAGCCTGGATTTGAACACACCTCCTTTGATAACAAATCCATCACTCTTCCCTCTTGATCATGCTGAATATGAATAAAATCTTTTCATTTATGAGAGCTCAGATAAACAAAACAATTTACAACATAATTTATGCCCATACTTTAAAATGCAGCATAGATTGAAAGTATTTAGTAGCATTGTCCTAAAAGGGCACAAAAAAGGGTAGGGAATAAAGACAGAGGAGAAAAAATGGTTATTCCATGGCAGTCCTTTGCAGGCTCTGACTTTGTCTTTTTCCTTGTCTCTTTCTTATTGTTGTGTGGTTGGGGCTTGGTTATTCTTATTGTCTTTTGGGTGATATAGCTGACTTTTGTACCAAGGATCTCATTTTTCTGTTGGTCTCTTCTTTTCTTCTTTTTAACATGTTTCTAATTTATCTCCTTCCCTTGATATATCTCATGTTTTAATATATATATACACATATAATTTAATATATTTCTTACATAGTTTTTGTTTCTGTTCCTAAATTTAAAATCAAGTTGATGGAGTGTTTTATACTTTTCTCAGAAAAAACAAAAACCAACCCTGCAAAAAATAAATTTTTATTATCTGACCCTCATTGATTCACATAAACTCAATATTCTTCTTATCTGGTACCTATTATGAGAAACGTTCCCTATTCCATCAGTCAGGTAGCACAGTGAATACAAGAATTCTACACTCAGAATCAAGGAGACCCAAGTTCAAAATCTGCCTCTCATACTTACTAGCTTTGTGACTCTAGGCAAGTAAATTAACTTCTCAGCCTCAGTTTCCTCACTTACAAAACTGAAATAATAATAGCATTTGTGTCCCAGAGTTGTTGTGAGGATCAAATGAGATAATACTTTTAAATCTCTACGAATCTATAAGTGCTATATAAAAAGCAGTTTGTAAAAGAAATTTGTAAATATTACTGATGTTAATTATATATATTGTCAAGGTTGTAATCATCAAGCCTTCCAAATCCCGTGAGGTTCAGTGTTACTGCTATTACCAATCTATCTTGGAATTATGAAGAGATAAAGATAATTTTCTTCAACAGAGGAGAGATATTTTTGGGAAAGGGCAGAAAGTGAGTAAATGTGATAAAAATAAAATCATTTTCTCACTGTAATAATACAATACTATAATTAAGGTAAAATTGATACTTTGTTTTTGTCTCATTAGTTTAATTTGCTCATAGCAATAAGAATGTTCTTAGATCTTAGGACAGTGCTTGGTGAAAAAATAGAGACTTAAACTGATGTTCTTTATTTTTTGAAAATCAGCTTTTGAATAAGGGTCTAGTGCTGGCTGTGGGGGGTTTAGTGCTCCAGGGGGCGCACTTTTATCAAAAGTCCATTTTTATGTCTAAGCAGCTAATGTAAAGTCTGGCAAGAATAACTTCTGCTTTCAGTATTGTGAGTAGTGATGGGAGCAAGCAAGTAAAGGTGGGTGATTATAGGCTGAGAAATGACTTAAGTTTGTCATTGTCATAAGGTCATTTGTCATTGACCTTATCCTTTAAAAAAAATTTTTAGCATCAGTGTGAATTTGCCAATATACTAAAAAAGGATCGGCTAATTATCTTAAATGTTATTATTTTTTCTTTTTTTAAACATCAAACTAAATTTTCTTTTGTTCTTACAGTACAATTTCTTTTTAATGCAATGAACATTAAAGGGTTTTTTGAGCCCTTTGTTTTTTGAGGAAAATGAAGGATAGGTTTGATTTCATCATATTTTAAAATTTTAGTCATCATGTATACATTTTTTCTTTAGTTCAGAATTTAAATGTTGAGCTTTTGCTTTAGCCTGCTTATATAAATAAGTTTATATAAAATTTATATAAATAAATTTGTGTAAAAGTAAATTATATAATGGTATTTAAAAAGATAAATATTATTTTTCTATCAGAATTTAAATATCAGGCCTTTAGCTACACTTAGAATTGATGAAAAGAACTAAAAGCAGGAAGTAAAAAGCTCTGATTCTATTATATGTGCAGTAATGAAAGACTTCATTCAAAATACTAGAATTGCGATTCATGAAACTAAATTACATAAAAATTACTTATTTTCCATTAAAATCAGTTAAATTCCATGTTATTAGCTACAAAGGTGTAGTTGGTATTTGTTGGAGGAAATTAAATGAGTTACTATATTCACTATATACAGAATTATGTTTTTTTAATATATGATTGCTTTGTATTGCTTATGACAAAAGAAGGTGTCGGGTAAAATGTTTCATTTTTCCTGTATGTTAATTGGAATTTCACTTGTCGTTGAATTTCTAAAAATACAAGGTTTTCTTTATAGACTCAAACAGAAAATGAAAAACAAAGTTTGCACAACTATATTCATAGAGATCTGATTAATGTCATCTCAATTCCTGTGACTACTGATGAGCTATTTTGATGATTAGGTTTCACCAAATAATAGTAAAATGAAAAGTATTCGTAGGAGAAAAATAACTTGTGCAGGTAATTTCTGTAAGCATAGAAAGTAGAGATTTAAATAACCTACACATATATAAGTATTTATTTTAAAGAAACACTTCAGAGCCCTAGTATTCTAACTGGTATTTATTTCTAAAATAAAGAGACTAGACATTGAAGACTTAGAAGTCCTCTGAGGGCCCCTTCCCACTCTTAACTCAATGATCTGATCTATGAACCTATTCCTGCTGCCTTCTAGTATGGTCATTGTAGCAGAAGTGATGAAGTAGAGAAAAATGAACATCTATGAATTGGCTTAAAAAATTAGCATGCTATTGCTATTAATTAGTCTAGCTATTAGGTTTACCTTATCTGTAATTTAAGAGTTATATTCTGAGTTGATCCCTAAAGGATGAGTGAAGTAATGACCCTAGCTCTCAGTTAATCAATCAAGTTCCTGTGTGTTAATTAATAACCTTTTGTGTTGTACTGGAGTTCCTAGACTAGTTAGTCGACAAGCATTTATTAAGGACATACTATGTATCAGGCGCTGTGCTAAGTACTAAGAAACAAAAACATTGTCCTTACCTTAAAAGAACTCACATTTTAATGGGTGATATTTATTTATTCATTCATTTATTCATTTGTTTATTTATTGAATATTTAAAAGCTATATACTGAATAAATAGAAGGTGATACTGGGTAGAGAAAGAGTAGTGGTAGAGCCATGGGGTCCAGAAGAAAGAATTGCTGGAAAAGGTGGGAATTAAATTGAGTCTTGAAGGAGTACGGGGACGGAATGAGACAGGAGTTAGAGAAGACAGCATTATTCCAGTTATGAGACCCAGGCCATAGAAAAATATGTATACAATCAGAGGATGGAAGGTCATAGATGAGAATTAGGCCAGTGCAACTGTATTCTAGAATATTTATGGGGGCAAAATGTAAGAAATTTGGAAAGGTAGGAAAGGGCCAGGTTGTTAAGTGCTTTAAATGCCAAATAGAGGAATTTATATTTTTGAAATAGATAGGGATGCTCTTGGAATTTATTTAGTAGGGGTAGGTAGATAATGGTAGACCATATCCTTGGCCAAATGGACAATCTTATCTTCATTTTAAGAAGATTAATTTGAAATCTAAGTGGAGGACACCTGGAGTAGGGAGATTTTTGAGTTAGACAAACTCAAAGGGAATTGGAACAGTTAAGGCATGAGGTGGTGAGGGTCTGCACTATGGTGATGCCAATGTAAAAGGATAGAAAAAGACAGGTACAAGAGACATTGTAAAGTAGAATGGGCAAGCCTTGGCAACAGTTTGGATATGATAGCGATGAGAGGAAGATAAGAGTGAGGAGTCAAGGAAACATCCTTTGAACTTGGTGAGTAGGGGGATGATGGTGCCTTCAAAAAGCAATACATAAGGAGTATAGGAAGAGGGGAAGAGTTGGGGGAGGAAGATAATGAGTTCAGTTTTGAACTTGGTGATTTTTAGTATGTCTGTAGAGCATTCAGTTTGAGATGCCCAGTAGACAGTTGGAATTGGGAGACATGTCAGAAGAGAGTTTAGGTGGGGATAAATATATCTGAAAATCATCTGTATAGAGGGCAGTGCCATGAGAAAGGGGTTGACAGTGTCAGAGGCTACAGAAAGTTCAAGAAGGATGAAGATTGAGAAAGACATTTGCCAATTTAGATTTGGTGAGAGACAAACAAAAATAAATACTAAATTTATCATTTAATAATTGAAGGATTTAGAGCTGTAAGACTAGAAGTCTGGAGGAAATGCAGTTTTATGTAGTGGTAGGAACATTAAATTTGGAATTGGAAAAGGACTGTTTTAAAATCCCATATCCAGTACTACTACCTATGTGACCTTATTCCAATTACTTAACCTTTCCATTCAGTATTAATTTCAAGAGCATAAATAATTATATGTGTACTACCACTCAGAGGACTGTGAAGATTAACCTTCAAGCACTAAATATCAGCAATTATTACCTAGTCTGCACTCTGAACTCCCTCATTTTATACTCATGAAAATTATGTCCCATAAAGATTAAGTAACTTGAGTTCTACAGGTAGTAAATTATACTTAGGATTTAAACTGAGGTATTCTATATCTTATTCTACTGCTTTACATGCAGTTGTTTTGATTCTTGTGTTTACATAAATGCATTCTTTCAGGTACTATCATGTACAGCTCAGTTAGGATTAGGAACCCTCTCATAGCTTAATGAGTTATTTATTACCTTCCAAACTAGGACTTCAGCAGTCAACTGAGAATGACAGTCACATCTTTAAATTCTGTATTCTACCAATGTAGAAAATAAACACTGACTAAAGGAAATAATTCACAGTTTTGCAGTTTTAAGCCTAGGAGTCAGATTGAAACTAAATCATTAGTAGCAGTATGGTAAAATTTGAGGTCTACTTGAATATGCTCATTTTCTTATCACTTCTGTTGGAATTATCTTAAGAAATACGTAGTAACAACACTATGCTATATCAGTAAGTGAGCATCTATATAATTTAATGACCAATAGACATGGCTAATGTGATATACCTTTTATGTATATTTTGGCATATAATGTATTATCAGCTGGCATATGTTTATATTATCAATATTTGCAATGTAGATATTTAAAGATTATCATCATTAGACTATTTTCTATGAAGGTTTAGAAAACTTTAATCTCAGATTAATGTATCAAATTTTAGGAATATATAGACACCGATCATTGTAAATTATAATTCCATATTGGTAAGTGACTATTGAGTGGATTAGGTCCCTCATCTCTCAATCTGACCTATAGCTCATGACAAGCTTTCTTGGTCCATGTAGGCATAGGGAGTATCACATACATCTTATAATGTTTGGTTGCAAAGATCCAGTAAAGATATGGAGAAGACCTACCTATCTGATCACCTCCATTCATGGGCTTCTTCTGTGACAGAAAAAGAATTCATACTTTTGCCTTTCATTATCTTTTATCTGACTTCTTGTAGTAGGAGTGAATGAAATACTACTATTTTCTTACTATCCTTAAGCCATATTTCTTTGAACCACTTCATGTTCTCTTACCCAAGAGCCAGGGTAAGTGGACCTAAGTACTGTTTTCATGACTACTAAAATTCTAGAATCTATTATTAATAATATCTAACATTTATATAGTGCTTGCCATATGCTAGGCACTGTGCTAAGTGCTTAAGTGCTTTACAGTTATCTCATTTGATCCTCACAACAACCCTGGAAAGTAGATGCTATTATTGTCCTTGTTTTACAAATGAAGAAATGGAGGCGAACAGATTCTAAGGACTTGTCCAGGGTGATTCAGCCACTAAATGTCTGAAGTCAAATTTCAGCTAAGGTTATGCTGATGTCAGGCTTAGTGTTCTGTTTACTATACCACCTAGCTTTCCTGAAAGGGGCAATTAGTGAACATCTGAAGAAGGAACATATATCACTAAGAGCCAACAGGGCTTCATTAAGAATGGGTCATACCAGACCACATTTCTTTTTTTTTTTTTGATAAGGTTATTAGATTGGTAAGTGAGTGGAATGTTCTATATAAAGTTTATCTAGATGGAGAAATACAGGCTAGATGATATTATAATTAGTTGAATTTAGGATTAGTTAAATTGACCCCTATTACAACTATTAATGATTTGATGCCAGTTTGGAAGGGGAAGTCTCCATGCCCTGGGGATTTGTATTTTGCTTTATGCCATTAAACATCTTTGTCAGTGCCTTGCTTTTATTTTCAGAGGAAACTATCAGTAACAAACTGGATGACAAGGTCAGGGTTTAAAAGGCTCTTGGTAGACTAAATTGTTAGGCAAAATCTAAAAACATAAAATTTAATAGAAATAGCAATAAGATCTTAAGTTAAAAAGTTTTTTTTTTTTCTAGAACTTCTCAAATTCAGGATGGGGAATATGTGGTTAGAACAGCAATAAATTTGAAGATCTGGGAATTGCAAATTCAGTATGAATCAACAGTGATATGGCAATTACAGAAACTAATGCAAGGCTTCTCTAAATATAGAAGAGTGTCCAGTAATAGTCCTACTGTTCTCTGCCCTGAATAGCCTCTTACTAGAGCATTACATTTCATCTTGAGAGCCACCTTTTAAGAAGGACATGAATAGACCAGCGAGGAAGACAACTAGAATGGTAAAGGTCCTTGAGATCATGTCATATGAGGGTCAGTTGAAGGAACTGGGGATTTTGAGCCTAGATAAAGAAGATGTAGGATGGAAAAATAGAATGAAGTGGTAGCTTTTTTAAAGTAAGTGATTGTCACATGGAAGAGGAATAAGACTTGCTCTTGGTACCAGAAACAGAACTAAGCACATGTGGTAGAAGTTTCAAAGAGACAAATTTAGACTTGACATGAGGAAAACCTTGCTAACAACTCTTATCTGTTGGAAAATGGAATGGAATAGTTCATACAGTAGTGGGTTCTATTCACTCGAGGTCTTCAGACAAAGATTTTAACACATATGTAGGAGAGAGGACTCTTGTATAAATTTGAGAGCCCTCTCACCTCTGAGATTCAGTGCTTGATTCTTTGACCATGTTTTTATATTTCTTTCTTGATTTGCAGTGAGTTGTGATATTGCTAGGTTTCAGGTTACTTTAACTTAAATAAGATGAATTGTGTTTATTCTAAGCTATTAACATCTTTGCAACAAAATTTTTTGTGGATCTCCTTATGTAGTTTAAATATTCTTCCACTAATAACTCTGCTTTATCATGCCTTAGAGGTGACTCTAGAATCTTAAAGAATGTGCTGTTGGAGTGTAAAATCTGTCTGGAACCTACTATGCTAAACATCCATGACCAGCCTAGATAAATGTGGAAAAGCCTTGTCAAGAGTACATTGGCATTAAGGTGATGATTTTGAAGGGGGAAAGACAGGCTACAGCATTTCATGAAAGAGTTCTCTAAGCCAAAGCTAGTTTGCTATCTGTTTTGTTGAAGGGAGTGCCAAGATGAGTGACATCACAAATCTTTTCAGTATTAAGCATAATTAGAAGGTCCAAGAATTGCACATAGTAATCTTTGATGCTAATAGGTTCAGCTTGAATCTCTATCCAAAATAAATGAGAATGGAGCATAGAATTATACATTTTGGGGTAGAGGGAAACTGACCAGTCATGTAGTCTAACCTTATTTTATAAATTAAAAAATTGTGTCTCAGGCAGATTGAGTTGTCCATAGTCATGTATGGGTGAGTGGCCAAGATGAGAGTCTACCATATGTCTTCACTTATAGAACCAGTGATTTTTCCACAACACTACTGGATAACTAAGCTTTTATGTTTGGGATTTGGATTTTTGGCACAATAACATTGGAAAATCAAAATTTGAGAATGTTAATTTTCAAACCAGCCTCAATTTTTAAAATGTTAACATAATAGAGCCTCATGCATTAAATATTGCTTTAAAATAGTTATCAAAAGTGTTATGATCCAGCTTTTGACATTAATGCTACTTTTTGTGATTCTTTAGATTACTTTTTAAATTTTTTTTCACCTTTACATTCTTTCCAGGATCTCTTTTTAGTTAGACATGAATTGGCCATAATGAGGCTAGCTGCTTTCATGGGAATAACTATGTTAGTTGGAATAACTGGACTCTTTTATACACAACTAATTGGCATCATCACTGTAAGTATGACAAATAATTTTGTTGACAAATGTTTTTTTTTCAATTAAAATAACTTTCTTGTGAACATTAATGAATAAAATCTTATATGTAACTTATATTTTAAAAATGAATAAACTTTCTTTATTAAATATAGATTTAATAGATTATATTCCTAAGTATAGAGTTACTAGAAAAAGCAAATTAGTGATAAAACATCTTAGTAAATAATAAAAGATTATTGACTTAGTTGGTCTGGTGACATATTTGATTATTTATCTTCATTGATAATTTATTTCACTTCAGCTTGAACCATTTAAAGTATAAATAGTAGTGGGAAGGTGAATTTCAGAATTGGTAGTTATCACTTTGATACTTTATAAGAATATATTGTTTTGTGATTTTTTCCAACACAGCAAGTTTTCATTTAAGCATGCTTTTTTTTAAACCCTTACCTTCTGTCTTTAATCAATACTCTGTATTGGTTCTAAGGCTGAAGATTGGTAAGGGCTAGGTTATGGGGGTCAAGTGACTTGCCCAGGGTTACACAGCTGAGATGTGTCTGAGGCCAGATTTGAACATAGGATTAAGCATGCTTTTAATTTCTGACTAACACCTATTTTCCAAAAAGCTATCTACCTTCATTTATTCAGCAGTAATTTTAAATCCCATGTGAAGATATCAGTGTTATATATCGGTGCTAGATATCAGTGGTGATCAGAGATGTATAAGATGCTGTCTTGGCCCTTACAAAATGCAGAGTAGGGAAGATAAAATACATGAACAAATACATAATATTATAAATAACTAATACAAATTTAAAAATTTGTAGAAGACAGGTACAAAACCTCTCCCTTGAGCTTTAGTCCTGGATCACTAATTATGGATCGAACAATACAAACTGGATGTTCCAGAGACATCTCAAACTTAAAATCTTCTACCTTTAAGCCTCTCCTTTCCAAACTTCCATTTTTCTGCCAAAGGCATCATCATCCTTGGGTCTCCTAGGTTAGGTTAGTGACCTTAGCATTACTTTCTTCATTCCCATTCACTCTAAATATCCACTTTGTTGCCATATATTTCCATTTCTATTTCTAGATTATTTCTTGTTTCCACCCTATTATTTCTACTCACATAGCTCCTACCTTAGTTATCACCTTCTTATCACATCACCTAGATTATTGAAACATCTTTATAATAGGTCTCTCTGTCTCGAGTCTCTAACCTTTCCTGGCCATCTTACAGACTCCTGTCAATTTTTTTTTTCCTTAAGCATAGATTTGACCATGTGATTCCCACCATGGAAACTTCCTATTGTTTCTAGGATAATATATAAACTTCATTGTTTGAATGTTAATTCCCTATACAACCTGCCTTTCTAGCCTCCTTTAATTTTACTTTTCTTCTTATATTTTATGATGGACCCAAAATGGTCTGTTTTTCACGTTAGTCCATCCCTTGTCTCCATGCCTTTGCACTGACCATTGCACATTCTTGGAATACATTCCCTTCTTTCCTTCTCCTCATAGAGTCACTGTCTTCACACAGCCCTTTTCCAATTTCTAGTGTTATCCTCACAAAATACCTCATATTTAACTACCACATATAGATATTTATTCACTTTATATTTATGCTCCTTATGAATTGGGATTGTTATAATTATTTGTACTCTATCTCTAGTACCTAGCACAGGGCCTGGCACATAGTAAACATTAAAACTTATTGACTACCTGACTCGTTGATTGAAAAAGTAGGTTCCAAGAAAACAGAAATTAGGTCTTACCTTGTTATGGATATAAGAAATCACAGATGGGCTCCCTGGAAGACATAGCATATGAGTAGCTTCTTAAAGAATGATGTGAATTTCAAAAAGGGACAGTTCAGACATAGAAGATGCCATGGATATCTATATGGAGTTGATACATTTAGTTGTATAAAAGGGATGGATGATGTGGAATCAAATTTGATTGGAATAGGATGCTGCCCTCTAGAAGGTAGTAGTGTGAGATAGAACTAAAAAGGAAGAAAGGCCTCCTTGCATGTGGAAGACCTTGAATGCTAAGCTCAGGAAAGTAGATTCTGTTCATTCATCATTCCTAAACCTTCAATAGACTTTGAGCAGAGAAGTGACTTGATCAGAGCTACTAAAAAAGAACTGTTGTTGAACGTATTTGTGTTATCTGATGGGGGGGGGGGACTATTCAGCCTGAGGACCCCTGCTACATCAACAAATGTCGCTGGCATAGAAAGCTAACTGTTTGTGATCTTCTCTTCATTGGAGACTAAAGAAGAGAGAGGGATGAGGTGAAGAGATGATGTTCTGAGATGAACGGAAGAGGAGAGCTAATGGACTGGTTAACTGTAGTTAGGACTGGAGGTTAGTAAAATAAAGCCATAACAGGGCTTATAGCCTAGGAAAGTTTAAAGGAGTAAAAGAACTGGAGACTACATTGGATTATGTGACATTTAGGAGATGTAAAGCATAGAGAAAGAGAAAATAACTGAGTATGACCAGCCAAAGAAATTTTAGTATTCTCTATCATGGAGGTAAAAGATTTATAGATGATGGTGAGATTGAGGAAATGATTGTCTCTTTGTGAAGCTGGGGTGGAGAGGATGCGAGACTTGAGTAAATTGGGGACGTGGAAGATACGTTTGTTTGAGGGAATGTTAGCATACATGTTGACATTCCCTCTTACAGGGAGTTGTATTGGCAAGGAAAACGGAAGCAGATAGCTTGAATTTTGAGAAAAGAGGGAGGATTATCCAAGGACCAGCAAATGGCCATCAAATACTAGTGCAGATGAACTCAGTTTAGGAGATAAGCAAATCAAATATGGGAAAAACTGCATTCGCAAAATAAATAAATAAGTTGATTATTGTCATTTCACAAAAATTTTCACCACAAGTCTTTTAAAGCGTAAACCCCTTTAAGGTATTTAAATTGTGAATTGTTCTACAAGATATGGGTTATACATATACCTTTTCAGCACTGTATTTAACTATCTATGACATTATTTATTTATTTATTCATTTATTCATTCATTTATTTATTTATTTATTTATTTATTTATATAGCATCTTTTCTTCACCAATTTCAAAGGTCTTTTAAAAACTGTCTACTAGTTAACCCAAGATTAACAACAGATATATGTAAATATGATCAGTTCAATAAAAGTCTAAGAAAAATAATAGGATTAAGAACCAAAAGAATTAAATGCTTAAAAAATAAAACATTGGGTTTTTTTTTTTACTCATTTTGAAAACTTATATTCTTCAAAGGATCACCTTCAGTAAAGTCTGTCAGATCTTTGGAAGAGTGTTTTTAATGAGCTAACTTAGTATTATAGTGATTTGCCCATGTCTTATTTGCTTTACTAGACTGCAAAAATTCTTAAGGGTAGGGAACATGTTTTCTGATTGACAAGTCACTGAAATTTTATTTTGATCCACAAAAAAGATCACTGTCCATTTCTCAGTGAACTGTTTTTCTTCCCTTGGTGAACTCTCCCCTAAATTAATTGTCATTAGTCAGAAATAGTAGTAATAATAGTAACAATCTAGATTAATGTAATGCTATTGCTGAAAATTCAAGTTTCTAATAGGGTTTTGGAGAATGTTAATATCACTGATTCAAAGGGAAATAAACCATGACTTGAGGCCTGAAAAGTAAAAATAAATGGACTTGATAGAGCTGGACCAGACTGAGAAGTCTCTAGGTGTTATGGGAGGAGCCTCTGAGAACTATATGAGTGTTAGATATGATGAGTGGAGAGGAGAATGTGAGATGTGTTATAGGTAGAAGAACCTGAATGAACTAGCACCTTGAGGTTTGATTTAGCTGGTCAGATAACACTTCAGCAGACTGACTTGGAACAAAAATGCCAAATTGTGGAGTAAGGCAATGAAAAAGATTTGAAGGGAAATGTAACTGTGTTAGAAATAAATTAAACTACAGTAACAGTAATCATGCTGTTTCTCAGCCACTAAATGTTTTTACATGGAAAAATTAGTCTTAAAAGATTAGTAATTATTGTTCTCAGCATAGATTTTAAAAGTCAAATTACCACATGATTTATAGTATATATTTACTTTTTTAAAAAACCCTAACCTTCCATCTTGGAGTCAATACTGTGTATTGGCTCCAAGGCATAAGAGCGGTAAGGGCTAGGCATTGGGACTTGCCCAGGGTCACACAGCTGGGAAGTGTCTGAGGCCAGATTTGAACCTAGGACCTCCCGTCTCTAGGCCTGACTCTCCATCTACTGAGCCACCCAGCTGCCCCCAGGAGATTTACTTTTAAATAATAAAGTCAGTGTGGAATAGTGGATAAAATTTGAAGCTAGGAGCTAGGGACATCCAGATTCAAATCCCACTTCTGATAGTTAATGGGTGTCTTTCCACAAGGCATTTACCCACTCCATGCCTGAGTCAGTGAACTAGGGAAATCTTCTAGGATGGAATTCCCACACAAAAACAAAAAATCCTTCAGGTATGCCTCTGCTGTTAAGTAGCCTAAAAACTATACTACCTCACATTTTAGTACTGAACAGTAATAAAAACCATTCATCCGAGAGTGTTGAGACATGGTTTCAAGTTCTATCTTTGGTTCTAGGTGTGGGACTATATGCAAGTCATTTCATCTAAGTCTCAGTTTACTGAAAATTAAAATGTGAATAATAATACTTGCATCATCCATATCTCCAGGTTGTTGTGACCCATATATCATTATATCATTTACCAAACAAATAAATAAACAAAAAAACAAATAAATGGGATGAATAAATAAAAGCTATTTTTAAAGTTCTTATTTCTTAATTTTGTGAATATTCATGATAAATAAGCACTTGATGCAAATCAGTGATTTCTCACTACAAAAAGCAAAAAAGGTACTATCTCCCTATGGTTAGTGGAAAGTAACAGGGTAATCATTTTGGCAGTGATCCTTTTCTGTCACTGTATAACCCATCAAAAACAGATTATCTGTGACCCAGACAAAATAATTAAAAATTACTCAAACTTTAAAATAACAGATTTACTAATCTCCTCAAAGTTAAAAAGTCCGTCTCTACACATAATGCTGCCAGATGTTTCATTTTATCTGTATAGACTAATCTGAACCCCAGTTTTAAAGGATTACCTCCGATTATTTTAATGTTTAAATACGAAACAAGATTTACGTTTCATATGTTCTTTTTTTTTTACCATTTATAAGTAGTCTGAAAATCAGTATTACATCCTATAAATATATTCCTAATCTTGTTTCATGGAAATTATTTCTACTAAGTTGTTCTGATTACTTTTGAATTTGTCTAGATTTATCTTAGGATCATAGATCCAGAGCTATACTAATGTACTTATTCTGTTTAACTGTCATTTACTAATTCTGATAATGTTTGATGGCTATTTATTACCATAATGAACTGTGACAAAGCACATTGTTAAGCAAAATGATTGTCAGTCTTTTCTTTTAGTTTTTAAAATTAAATCCTAGATGACATAACGTACAGAAATAATATCAATATTGTTGAATATCAGTACAGAAAATATAAGGTGGATTTAGTGGTTGTTTTCTCAGTTACTAATGTAGAGAAGAAAAAGCATAACAGCTGGGAAGGGAGGTTTGGGGTTTGGAGTTAGAGCACCTCCATAATGGTCTATCTGACATTGAACTCTTGTGTAGCAGCTAACTCTTCTGGCACCTATCTAACTTTTTTGTAGGAGCATTTAATTTTCAGTCCAAAGTAAAGTATATGTTGTAATGTGTTATTGATTCTGCCTTTTTCTACTTAGTATTTTTTTGGCAAAGATTAAGTGTGTAAAAAGGTACTTAGTGTTCATTTTTTCAAAATTGGAATTTTCAAAGAAATATGTTTTTGTTTCATTACTTCTTTGAATTCTCAGTGCCTAAACTAGCATCTGGATCACTTCCTAAATGACAGACACTGTGCAAAGCCCTAAAGAAATACAAAGAAAGGCAAAATACACTGTCTGCAAGAAGCTTACACTTTAAAACAATGAAATGAATTTATTTTTAACTTGTAACAGAAAAATGACATACAAAATGACATATTTTTGGACCTGATCAATGTGCCAATTTGTTTTGTTTGACTATCCATATTTATTGCAAGGATTTTGTTTTTATTTGGGTGAGGGAGTGAAAGGTAGAGAAAATTCAAGTATTTTCCTCACAACAATATTATGAAGTTAAATAAAGGAAGCAATATTATCCCTATTTTATAGAAGAGAAAAATGGAAGCTCCCACAGGTTAGATAACTTGCAGAAGACCACATGGTTCATATCAAAACAGGAACTTGAACCCAGGTACATAAGAAAAAAGTAGTCTGTTACAGAGTTTAAATTTTTATAAAACTCTGCATAAAGCAGAAATATTTATTTCTATGTTGATACTTTTTTAGAAATTCAGCATGAAAATACCAAGGATATAATTTGGGGTTTATTTTTCTTGTCCATGATGATTTTCTTACTCATGTAACTTTTTCTTTGATCTGGTATTTTGTCTTTTAAAAAATGGGCTCTTAAGAGTTGAATGTTAAAATGATGAAGTGCAAATTATGTATACATTTTACTATTTTACACTTAAAAAAACATGGAAAAAACCCTTAATCTACCTCCACCTTTGATTATAAAGGTTCTTGTGGTAAACCAGAAATTATTTTACATAAACAAGGATTAATATGCTTTTACAGCATAGAAAAGATAGTGTCTCCTCAAAGTTATACAGCTAATAATAAAACTTCTGTCTGGCTCAAAGTAGATGCTTAGTAAATAAATATTTATTAATTGATGACCATAATAGCATTGAATAAGAACTGAAAGGGACTTCATGCATTCTAGTCCAATACCCTGACATCTGAGGAAACTGAGAAACAGACTTATTTGCCCACTATCACAAAGATACTAAGTGGAAGGCCTAGGATTCAAACTAAGTTCTGAGATTCCAAATCTAGCACATTTTTCTCTGTATCATAGACTGGAAATCATGAGAATCTTTATGATGATAGATCCATAATGATGAGAAAAATTTCATTCTTCTCTCTTGAATTTTCAGGTTAAATTTACATGTAGGTACTAAAGATTTCTATATCTTTAAATAATATATGAAAAAATTATAAGAAGAAAGGAAAATCTTGTTTTTGTTTTCTAACAGAAAAGCTTCTATCCAATTTAGCTATGTAAGTAAATATTTTAAAATAAAAATATTAAAGATATTATCTATACAGAAATGATTCAGCACTGACTTAGAATTTTCATAAGGGGGTTACCTGACTTCATAGACACACACAGATGTATTCTAGACATTAATCTTCATAATTAAATTAGCCAACTATCCTTAAGAATCAGGATTTTAAATTAGCAACACTCATTCAGTGTAATCTCTACAAATTATGTTGGGTATGTTGAATCCCATATCAACTTTGTAGTTATAAAAAATTTAATTATGTTGAATACAGTTTACTGGTTATGAAGACATTCTCCTATTCTTTAAGACACTTAGCTTATTTTATAGTGAACTTAAAAAAAAGCCTTTCTTAGAAAAAACATGGTTGGCTAGCCTGCCTTAGGAATAGATACCAGGTATCCTTAAAGTGGGTCAGGGTGTCTTGGACATCCTAGAATAGTAAAAAATGGAGTTGATAATAGTAGGGAGTTAAAAAAACCCTACAAAGTTATGAAGAACATTCTATACAGTTATTTCATCTAATGCTTTAAAATATTTTTTCAAAAAGTCTGGAAATTTTTTATGGATTACATTTTTCTTCCACAAAAAGAAAAGAAATTTCATGACCATAGAAAACCTTGGAAAACTAATGAACCAGTTTGAAAACCAAATTTGTGATAATAAAAGATTAGAATTTTGTCTCGCTCTGATTGTTTAAATTTGAAATGCCATCTAAAGTAATATGCAAAATAATTCTTCTGCAAGTATTTTCACTTTAAATTTTGCTACTTTACCAATGAAAAGCATAATTGTAACACCTGAATTTTGAAGTATTTCTAGTATATATATGTGTTTATAGATAGATGAAACATCACATTTTTATGCTATCAAAATTTTAGACTTGAAATATTTGTCATTTGTTTTAAAATGCCTTTATTTGTTCTATGTAACAAAATATTTCTTTTCTGATTAAATGGTAGGTGGTATATAGCCTTTAAAATTTGAAAAACACTTTACATATGATATCTCATTTGATTTTCACAAGAACCTTGTGAAACAAGTACTATTATTCCCATTTTACAGATGAGCAAACTGAGGCTCAGAGAGAGTATAGTCACACAGTAAGTATCTGAATCAGATTTGAACTCAGATCTTCCTCACTGCAAGTCCAATGCTCTATTCACAGAATCACTTAGTTTCTTGATTAGTAAACAACCAGAAGAATAAGTAGATTCATTGAGTTTATTTTATTTTTAAGGATTTCTTTCAATAGGATAAACATTTTTTATTATTATATAGCTAAATTGGATTGAACCTTTTCTGTTAGAAAGCAAAAAAAAAAAAGATTTTCCTTTTTTCGTGTAATTTTTTCATATATTATTTAAAGATATAGAAATCTTAAGTACCTACATGTAAATTTAATCTGAAAATTCATGAGAGAAGAATGAATTTTCTTCCTATCTATTGTTATGGATCTATTATCATAAAGATTCTCATGATTTCCAGTCTATGATACAGAGGAAAATGTGCTAGATTTGGAATCTCAGAACTTAGTTTGAATCCTAGGCCTTCCACTTAGTATCTTTGTGATAGTGGGCAAATAAGTTTGTGTTTCTCAGTTTCCTCATCTGTTAGATGTCAGGGTATTGGACTAGATGGCATGAAGTCTCTTTCAGTTCTTATTCAATGCTATTATGGTCAGTAATTAATAAATATTTATTTACTAAGCATCTACTTTGAGCCAGACAGAAGTTTTATTATTAGCTGTATAATTTTGAGAAGACACTATCTTTTCTATGCTGTAAAAGCATATTAATCCTTGTTTATGTAAAATAATTTCTGGTTTACCACAAGAACCTTTATAATCAAAGGTGGAGGTGGATTACGGCTTTTTCCATGTTTTTTTAAGTATAAAAATAGTAAAATATTAAATCTGTCTTCTAAACATAATTTACACTTTATCATTTTAACATTCAACTCTTAAGAGCCCATTTTTTTGAAAGTCAGAATTCCAGATCAAAGAAAAAGTTACATGAGCAAGAAAATCATGGACAAGAAAAATAAACCCCAAATTATATTCTTGGTATTTTCATGCTGAATTTCTAAAAAAGTATCAACATAGAAATAAATATTTCTGCTTTATGCAGAGTTTTATAAAAATTTAAACTCTGTAACAGATTACTTTTTTCTTATGTACCTGGGTTCAAGTTCCTGTTTTGATATGAACCATGTGGTCTTCTGCAAGTTATCTAACCTGTGGGAGCTTCCATTTTTCTCTTCTATAAAATAGGGATAATATTGCTTCCTTTATTTAACTTCATAATATTGTTGTGAGGAAAATACTTGAATTTTCTCTACCTTTCACTCCCTCACCCAAATAAAAACAAAATCCTTGCAATAAATATGGATAGTCAAACACAACAAATTTGCACATTGATCATGTCCAAAAAGATGTCATTTTTCTGTTACAAGTTAAAAATAAATTCATTTCATTGTTTTAAAGTGTAAACTTCTTGCAGACAGTGTATTTTGCCTTTCTTTGTATTTCTTAAGGCTTTGCACAGTGTCTGTCATTTAGGAAGTGATGTTTGTTGTTTATTAAGTACCAACAGTGTTCCAGATGCTATTTTAGGCACTGAGAATTCATAGAAATAATGAAACAATATCTACCTTCAATGAACTTTTAAATGATGGGGAAGAGTATAACAGGAAAGGGCTAATAACATTATTAGAAGGAGTAAGGGAAGGGTTCTAGGAATGGGCTTATACAAAGGTATGGGAACAAGAGATGGAGTTGGAGCAGAAGGAAATCCAGGCAGAGAGTATAAGAAGGAAAAAAACCAGATTATTTTTAAAGCATGATAAATAGCTCATAGATGAAGAAAGACAGTATGTAATATTTTAAACATGATTTTAGGGAACATTTGTCCTTTGTGCTATGAGCAAATAGCTAGTGCTCTAAATTTAAGGGTTATTATATATATGTATGTTTTTTACATACATACATTTTTAAAATTTCATTTATTTTTTTATTTTACTTTCTGAAATCACATTATTCCTCTGCATTCTTAGCATACATTTATTAAGTACCTGCTATGTGACAAGTTCTGTGCTCATTGCTGGGGTTACAAAAAGGGGTAAAGATAGTCCTTGCTCTCAAAGAGCTCACATTCAAATGGGGATATGACAAGCAAATACATACAAACAAGCAGTGTACAGGATCAATAAGAAATAATTGAGGGGGAAGTAACTAGAATTAAGAGGAGTTGGGAAAGACTTCATGTAAATGCTAAGATTTTAGTTTAGACTTAAAGTCAGCTTAGTCAGTAGGTAAGAGTTGAGGAGGTAGAATATTTCATGTGTGGAGAAATGCTTCAAGTTGTTATGATTTTGGGAAAGGGGGAAAGGAAGGGTATACATAAGGGAAGAATCACCTCTAAATAAAATAATTTATTAACAGGGAAGGGAAGGGTTTGGGGAATGGAATAGGGAAAGGGTTTAGCAATCTGACTTTTACCCACTGTATTTACTTCTCTAATTAAGACTGTCATGCCTAAATTCTCCAGCACACCCAGTATCTCGGTCAGATATCAGGAATCCAGGTTTTGGTGTTCTCACGTGGTCTCAGCAAAGTAGAGGTCTGCTCTCCAGTCGCTGTCCACCAGAAGCCTGGAGATCTCTCCCCCACAGCCAGTTGGTCCTCAAAGGCCAGTTACTTGATGAATGGATTATCAGGATGTCTCATCTCCCCCCTTCAGCTCCAGTGTCCGTTGGCAAACTGCCCCCTTGGAACTCTGACTCACCCGGCTCAGGAAAGATTCTCTGCCTCCAGACATCTTTCTCTTGCTACTTTTACCTTTTTTTACCTTTTTACCTTGCCTTGCTACAAAGCCAAAAGATAGAGTATCTCATTTCTGGAACAGCCAGGAAGCCAGGGCCCTGGATCACAGAATACATAATCAGGGGAGTGAAGTACAGCAGGATCGGAAGGGTGCAAGACATAAGAAAGTAGTAGGGGGTGAGTTTATGAAGTACTTGCAATGCCAAGCTATTTTGTATTTGATCCTGCGAGTGAGAGGGAGCTCAAGGGGTTTATCGAGTGAAGGAGTAAGAAGGAAGCAGCATGACGTGAACCTGTGCTTTAGGAAAATCACTGGCGACTAAACAGAATGGATGGATTGGGGAGAATTTTAGGCAGACACATCAATGAGGTGGTGAGGGGGTCTACAATAGAGTGGTGGCAGTGTCAGAGAAGAGATGCTGCAAGGGTGAAATCAGCAGGCCTTGGCAAGGGTTTGGTTGTGGTGCGGGGATGAGAGAGTGAAGAATTGAGAATCACAACCGATCGTGAGTCTGCACAACTTGGAGGATGGTATCGCCCTCCACAATAATAGGGAAGAGGAGAAAATGGGGGGGGGAGGGTTTGGGGGAAAGATAATGACTTTTATTATAGACATTCTGAGTTTATGATGTCTACTTGACATCCAGTTTGAGATTTCTGAAAGGCCATTGGAGATAGGGAATTGGAGGTAAAGATTAGAGAAAGATTGATAAATTCAAGAATCATCAGCATCAGGTAATTAAATCCATAGGAGCTGACAAGATCACCAAGTGAAGTTTAGGATGAAAATTCATTGATTCATTATGGATTTGAACTTAATGAAGGTAATAGTATTTGTGCTCAGTTTTTCACAGGCATAATTAGCCTTCTGGTGAAAAGATGACTCATTTCTACAATTATAAGATTATATGTAGAATGAAATATAAAAAATATAAAAATGACAGCTAATTGGCACAGTGGATAGAATGCTGTACCTGAGTCCATCTTCCTTAGTTCAAATCTGTCGTAAGACACTGACTAACCTTGTGACCTTGGGCAAGTCACTTAATCCTGTTTGCTTCACTTTCCTCATCTATAAAATGAGCTAGAGAAAAAAAATGGCAACCCTCTCCAGTATCTTTGACAAGAAAAACCCATATTGGGTCATGAAGAGTCAGACATGACTAAAGAAATAACAAATGGGATCACAAAGAGTGGGACACAAATGAACAACACTTATAAAAATAACATAATAGAAATACTATTTTATAAAAAATGTTCTTCATTAACTATTAAATCTTGGTTTCTGATATTGCTTAGTTTCTTAACTACCACATATAATGCTTATTTGTTTATAGTAGAAATATATCAGAATTTTAAAAAAATCTGTGACAAAGAATCTAAGTGCTGAAGTCAAATGTCATATGATCTAATCTTAGTTCATCAGAAATTCTTTCTGTAGCATCTCTAAAAATAAGTGTCCAGCTTCTGCTTGAAAACCTCTAGTGACTAAGAATCCAATTACTTGTCAAGGAAATCCATTCCACTTTTGACAGCTTTATTGTTGTTATTGGGGTTTTCATCAGCTCCCAAATTGGTATCTCAAAAGCATAGATCTGACTATATCTGGCTATCCTTGCTCAGTGACTTCCTGTCACCTTTAGGGTAAAATGCAAATTATTCCATTTGGCATTTAATGCTCTTAATCTCGATTGGTCTTTCAAGATTGATTTTACATTTCTTCTAAAGTATTGCTGTTTTTCAGCCAATCTGGCCCCTTTTTATCCCCATACCCAGAATGCACTTCCTTCTCACTCTTGCTTCCTCAAGTACTTCGGTTCCTTCAGTACTGAGTTCAATGAAACTTCTCTTCATCTTCCCCAGAATTTCTTTGTATTTATATTTGGTTTACCCATCCATCTATGTATTTGCTGTGCTCAACCCAAGTAGGATTAAATTCCTTAAGGGCAATTTTATTTTTGTCTTGGTTTTTGTGCTAGCTTTTGTTGTATCTTCTGTATCTGGAACAGTGACCGGTGTGGGTGCCTAATGAGGGTCTGTTAGATTGAATAGAAATTCAAATCTGTTTCTGCAACTTTTATTCTTTCCTAATTTTGTAGTCAGTGGCCAGGAAGACCAAGTTTAACCCTCTTTTTCATGAGACTCCTTTAAATTCTTGATGATGGATATCTGATCTAGCCAGGGCAAAATATAACAGAATAATTACCTCTCCCATGTTGGATATTATATTAGTTTTTTTTTTTTATTTATCAACTCAACAGTTATGTTTTCATTGTATATAGTAGGCACTGTCTTAGGTTCTGGGCATACAAAAAGTATACAAAGACAAAAACAAACCTCACAGCCTGGATCAATTAATTAATGCTTAGATAGTTATTCCTAATTAATTTGTTGGTGATTATAGATTGTTTTATTACTTAGGCCCCTGAATATAGGCACATGACAGGTACATGGTTTGGCTAGATCAGCTATTTTCAACCCATTTGGTCTCAGGACCTCACTTAAAAATTACTGAGGATTGCAAAGAGCTCATATTATATCTCCTGATATTCACTATATTAGAAATTAAAGCTGATAACTTTAAAATTATTCATTAATTTAAAGTAATCCATTATATATTAACATTTTTATAAAAATAACTATTTTCCAAACAAAACAAATTTATTGAGAATTGCTTTATTGCAAATCTCTTTAAATGTTTTCCTTAATAGAAGGCAACTAGATTCTTACTTGCTTCTAAATTCAGTCTCTTGTATTATGTTACTTTAGTTGAAGTAGATAAAGAAATCCAACTTTATAGAGGTAAGTAGTAGGTAACCTTTTTGTATTATTAAGAAAATAATTTTGACCTCAAAGATCCTTTGAATGGATCTTGATCTCAGATCCTCCAAATTCTGTATACTTTGAGAAACACACCAAATTAGCCTCTTTTTTGGCTCATATAAAACAACCCCCCCCTTTTTTTTAAACAACATAAATAGCTAATCGGCCCAATCAAATTACAGGTTAGGGTTCTGCCTTCCTAAAATTTTACTTAATAAAATAGTTTTCCATGTTGCCATTTTATCATTCTCCTGTGACATAGACTATCATAGATTTTTAAAAATACATTATTCCAAGCAACAGACTTTAAGATAACAATCTCCTTTCCTAAAAGTGTTACACCTTGTAACAGTTTATGCCTTGACTCCAGTATTTGGCATATGATTCAACACCACTCTCATTTTACTGATAGGAAAATTTAGCTTATGGACTCTTAGAGAGCAGGGTTATCTTCTTTGTATTTTCTTGCTTAAATTAACACAGTGCCTAATGTGTTAGGCACTTAATAAATGCTTAACCCAATCGTTTACTGACTAAACACTAGTTTACTGACTGATCCTCAGACAAGTCAGTGATTTATTCCAGTTTACAGTGATAGTGGCAAAGCTAGAATTAGAACCATGGCCTCTGGATTCCTAGTATGAAACTATTTCTATAACAGTGCACTGATTCAGTGCTGGAAGAAATATGGAAAAATTAGACCACTAATGTACTATTGGTGGAATTGTGAACTAGTCCAAACATTCTGGAGAACAATTTGGAACTATGGACAAAAAACTGTAAAATTGTGCATATACCCTTTGATCCAGCAATAACACTCCACTACTAGGTCTTTATCCCAAAGAGATTAAAGAAAAAGGAAAAGAGGTAAAGGAAAAGGACCTGCTTGAACAAATACATACATACATATATATATATATATATATATATATATATATATATATATAAAATTTCTTTTGTGGTGACAAAGAATTGGAGATTGAGAGGATGCTTCCATAATTTGGAAAATTACTGAAGTTGTGATATCTGATTGGGATAGAATATACTATTGTGCTATAAGAAATGACAAACAGGGTGCTTTCAGAAAACCTAAGAAGACTTACATGAACTGATGCAAAGTGAAGTGAGCAGAACCAGGAGTACATTGTAGACAGTAAGAGCAGTATTGTAAGGATGATCAACTGTAAAAGACTTAGCTATTCTGATTAAGACAGTGATCCAAGTCAGCAATAAAGAATTTAGGATGAAAAATGTTTTCCGTCTCCAGAGAAAGAACTGAATGTGAACTGAAGGTGAACTCTGAATGCAGATTAAAACATTTTTACTTTATTTTTATTGTTTAATTTTCTTTGGCTAAGATAGAAATATATTTTGCACAACTTAACATGTGTATAAGTATCAAATTGCTTTCCTTTTTGCTTCTTAAGGAGGGGAGAGGGGCAAGTGGGAGGGAGAGAAATTTAAGCTCAAATTTTTTTGAAATAATTGTTTTTTTCTTTTTTTTAATTTTAATTGGGAAATACCTAATAAATTAAATGAAAATAATTTAAAAAAACAATATGCTGATTCTTTCTTGGTCTGTGCTTACATATTTGACTTTATCTATTAACTCTTTATGAAAAGTTGAGTTTTTTTCATTTTTTAAAATTCATTAATAGACATCTATTATGAAGAGCTTGTGAAAGTTAAAGGCCTTTTAACTAATGGAAAGTACTATTGGAGTATGACTGGAAAGAGTGTGGTGAGAAATGATCTTTATAGTTACATAGGGCAATTTGGGTTTTATAATGAGACTTACTTTAATGTATTCTTGCTGTATAGTATTATTCAATAACAATTGGTTGGAGAGTTCACATTATACTCATTCCTAAACACAGTAGTTATAGAAACATTCCCATTATAAATTGAAGTAGAATGAGAAAGAACACATCTGGAATTTAAATACATTATTTTATTAGTTAAATAATTATTTTAGAGCACATAGTGACAAAGAATGGAGTAAGGAAAATAACAAAGAAGATTGTAGTAACAATGAAATTAATGAAATAACTAAGCCACAAAAACTGCTATCGAGTATAATTATGTTTTATTTAAATATTTTTAAATTACCTTTCATCACAGTTTATCTGACTAATTATAGACCTATTGCCAGTAGCATACCTAGTACCTAATACCTATTGCTAGAGAAAACTTTTTTCCCTAAATATTTCTGATAGAACTCCCTTGGTAACAGAGGAGAAAATGTATTGTATTATAGCCTTATGATAATAAGTTTTAAATAGAAGGAGCAAAATATCTTTTATGATAAAATTGACATATTATCAGTGTTATTTGACTCTGATATTGACAGATGATTGAATAAATATTTGAGGTATTTTTGTTTCATTTGATTAAAGTTTTTACTGCCTTTTAGTAATTTTGTTTATAATTTTAGTTTCTTTTGAAATGGCAGTTACATTATTTTCTTCTCAAATTATATCTTTTTTTCTATAGAAAGCACAATTCATTCCTGTAATTTTCTGATGATTTTCAGAGAGGAAATTTAGTAAGAAACTTTAAAAATTTTCTTAAATCTTTTTATGTGAATCTTTTATTGTAATAAAATGATATTGATTCTATTCTTACACTAAATTCAAATTGAATAAGTAGCATTAAAAAAAATCTTTAGTACCTGCATTTAAATTGTTTTGTGGTTCTGAAATGTTTTATGGTATTAAAACATAATATGAGTAGAAAATAACAAAGACTTGGAAACTTTTTCATATATGAGAAATTTGTAATTTTACTTTTCAAAATTTCTCCTAGGATACAACATCTATTGAAAAGATGTCAAATTGTTGTGAAGAAATGTGAGTATAAAAGTTTCTGTCTTTAAAAATTTAAAGAATTAGCTGTTTGAAAGTGTGCACGTGGAGATAGAAATGACAGCTTTTTCTTGCTGCCCTCACTGAGGTCTGGACTAGACAAGCATATCTCCAGCCCTCCAGTTGTGATATTTTTCAATACAAAATAAATACTGATGATTTTTGTTCTTTATCTAACCAAAGTAAGCTAAATTATTTTGTCCCCAAAGTACATCAAAAGACAGTTGCTACTGTGTTGTTGACATGCATTCTGTTAATCGTGAGATTCTCCTCTGCTTCAAAAGTTGCCCTCAGTTGATTGACGACCCAGATACAATATCTGGTATCCAGTGTTAAGTCTCAGCTGCATGCCATAATGAAAGAAAAGCTGTATTTGTGATGCTGGGACACAATTCATCAGAGTCCAGTAATGGATCCCCAGCCAACCTGCATTGTTTTAGCTGACTGAAGTGCACCATGGGAGTGCTGTCTTTCACTAATAATGCTGTCTTCTGTAGATCGAGGCCCCGAAAGCCATGGCAGCAGACCTTCTCAGAAGTTTTTGGCACTCGTTGGAAGATCCTGTGGTTCATTCCTTTCAGGCAGAGGCAACCACTGAGAGTTCCCTACCACTTTGCCAATCACGTCTAAACAGATGGATGGTGGGCACAGATGGGTCCTCCATGCTGGAAATGCGTTACAGGTTTTATGATAATAGAACTATGACAGTCTTCAAGTCAATTAAAATCCACCCACCAATCTTAGGCATCATAATGTGCCCCAGGCTTTATTTTAATAGTGATCTTGATCCTGTTGTGGGACTGATACAAGATCTATATTTAAGTTTTAAAGCGTGTTTACTTTCAAATTAGCTTTCCATGGGGATTTCTTTAAACTCGTTTGTTGTTTAAACTCAAAAGGCAATGATTGAGATGAACTAATTGTAGGACAAACTGTTAGTAACTTTATTTTGTGCAAAATTACAGATGTTTACTTAAATTCTGCATTTTCAAATGGTATTACCAGATCTGAAATTCTTCACTTTTTTTAACAAACCTTATATGCTGATTTTCTTTTTTAATGTAATTGTAAATCGTTATATCTCCTCCTTCTTTACCCTGCATGATATTAACCATACAGCAAAGCCCTGAAAACAGGCAGTGTATTTTATAAGAAGCAGACTTCTTCCTTATAGTCCCTCCCTATTTTTCCTAATTCCTTTCCCTAAAAGAGGTCTTTTAAAGGGAAGACTTCAAATTTTCATCTTTAAGTATAACATTTCAAGAAAAAAAATATCCTACACATTTTTACTACTAAGGTTATCTATCACTCTTGTGTTGATAAAAGATATTAAGGGCAAAGACCTAAAGGAAATATGTGACAAATGGACATATTTTCCTATTTTCCACTGAGATTTGTTTTGTTTATTTGTTTCTAGTAATTTACCTTAATTTCATTTCTGCCTTTTCTCATATTAGGATTCATACATTTGAAAATGTCAATTTAATTTTAATACATAATGTATAGTATATAGAGGAATATATGCGTGCAAAAATACCCTTTTATCTCCTAATAGAACTAGAATTGCTTTTTGAATGTTTATATTTAAAAATATTGACCAGTGAAGTATTTTTAGGTATTCTTTTATACGGTTACAGTTGTAATAGATAAGTAACCATTTCTGGCTGTCACTAAATACAATTGAAATTCAATTTTAATTGGCTAACATAATTAGGGCTTAAATATTATTTTGTGGTTATTGGCGTCCCTTTTTATTTGAAATGGCTATTGTTATGTTTGTTAGTGAAATTTAATTTCTGCAACTAATATTAGCCTTTCTGATGTTACCAAACTAAAACATGATCATAATGCTGGTATATTTGAAAGTCAGAGAATTCTTGGGTGAATAGGTGACATGTTTTAAAAAAATACATGTTTTATTATAGCATTCAGAACTTCAAAATATTCACATTATTTTACTTAAGGAATAAATTGGAAGGTTTCATCATCCCTCACCAGTTTATCTTCTAATATGTTAGTTTTTTGCTTTCTCTTACTTTTAAGGTAATTATACCTGGGAAATCATGAAACAAAATTTAGGTATAGCTTGGACACTTTATTGTAGTCATTGCTTTGAGATATTGTATATAGAAAATATTCTGGAATAATAGAGTTAGAAAAATATGCAACATATTTTTCATGGTCTAAATTTAGAGTTTTTTTTAACTTAAATATTTAATATCAGCAAATGAAGGTATTTATTGGTGCTGACAGGGTATATAGCTTAATACAAAAAATAACATTGTTGCTCCTGGCCAAATGCTAAGATATCACTTCTAAAAACAGAATTCATGTGAAACCAGGCAAATAATCAGGATTCTCTTCATCCTATATGCTAAAAAATTTTACCCAATTGATAATTGGATACTTGGAGATATGAAGCCAGTTTTAGCCAATACAGTAATGTCAAAAGAACAGCTATATATGTACTTTGTAAGCCAAGACCATAAAGAAGTGACTAGGTCCTGTTGGAGAGCTCACAGATAAAGTAGATGGGAAGTAAGTTGTATTTATACTTTGTTCATTGAAGGAAGCCCCCCAGGAGTATGCCTAGGAGAGAGCTATCATTCCTACTTCTAAATTAAAGGGAAGAAGCCAGACCATCACTGCCTTCTCAGAGGACGAGGGCTCAGGCTGGCTAGGTTTGGGACCCAAGAGGTAGAGGAGGTAAGCGTTGCTTACAATATGTTCTAGAATATAATTGAAAGGGCAAAATGGGAGACTTCTTACTCTTTCCTCCTCCTTTCCTATTTTTCTGTCTATATAGCTACACTGCCTTGGCCTTAACACTATCTCTGCGAGACTCATGGAATATAAACCCAAGGACTAGGCAAGGGATTATATTATTTTCGTGGCAGATATATTACATATCAGTCTATATACACATATGACAAATACATACAAATCCTAGCTTTTAACATTCCCAAATCCTCTAATTAGCACACATTTATCCTGTGAATCTTGATACTCATCTATTGGAGAAAATAACTTGAACAGTCTCCAAGGTGGAGCACAAACTCTTATGTTCCCTATGCGCCCTCTTTTGGTTGACTGATGCATTTATTTTTATTAATTAGAGAGATTTGTTCTTTTACCTTGTGACAACTTAAGGAACCAAACTTTTTGGGAATCAGAAGCCTAAATTTTAAAAGAAGCATGTAAGGAAAATATAAAGTCTTTAAAAAATGAGTATGTGTTTCTATGTATATGTCATTTTCCAATTCATATGTTACTGTGTTTCACTTAAATGTTTTATATTATTATTTTGTAATTTTCATTATAAAATTTTAGTTAATATCTCATGGGCACAGTAATGATTTTTGTTTTGAGCTATATCCAAATTATTGAGAATTTATTAATTATCAAGAATTAGAAGTTTTACTTTATTGTAGGATCACTAATTTAATAACCTATTCATTAATTTTATTTAATAAATCTATTTGAGCAAGTTAAAGATGAATATAGACCCTGCAGTTAAATCAGCAAGCATAGACAGTCAATACCTTAAAAACGTTTTAAGGTTGGTATTTTTGCATCTCTTAAAACATATATTTAATAAGAATTTAGTTTGCTTTTCCTTTTTATCTTTTCATTGAACCAATTTAGGTTTAATACTTTTACATATTCATTTAATTTATTATAAGCTTTACATAAATATTAAAACAATAAATGTATTGAGATTGGAAAAGAATTACTGGCACTGGAAAAGATATGATGCCATTAATATTATGAGTGATAGATTCTGGATGTTGCATAAAAGGAATTCTTAGAAATACTTCATTTTTTATTGAATGAAATGTGTCAAAAGAGATTCAAGTCCCATAAAAGTTATTGGTGGTGTGGAAAATTTTTAAAAATTTAAATTTAAAAATTCCAATGTTCCAAGAATTGGAAACTAGAACTCATGAGCAATAAAACTGATTTTTGTTTTTATTCACAAATTTACTTATGTATGATATAGTGCTTAGCTTAGTAGTACATACGTATAGCTACATAAGTAAACCAAGGCATTATATTTATCATATGTTGTGCCCCAAATTTAGTTTAAAAATAATAATAAACTAACATTCTGTAATGACATCTATTATTTTGCTTTAGAATTGTGCTGAAAAACTTAATTTTGGTTGATATAAAATTTCTGTAAATCTTTATCCTAAATTTTCTGCAGAAATTATAGTTTACTTTTAAAAAGTAACACATTTGTTGAATGTGAACAGGATTTCAATATTCTTAACTTTTGTTCTTTTCTGGCATAATTAAATTTAATACTTTTTCAATGCCTTGTCAATGATGACTCTAGTTATGGCATGTTAATTATAACTCATATTTGTTAAACTTTTCAAGTCACTTTTACACAAATTAATAGTTTTTCAAAATCTATGTCCTTGTTGACTTTATTATTTTTGAATGCAGACCATGAGCTTTTGTCTGAATACTCTCCCAGGCAGAAAGAATAAGTGATTTTAAATAATAGTAGTATAAATAGATTTTAGGTTATTCCATTGTTCTTGCATGTATAGATGTTAAGATTTCACTCCGTATCAATGATTAAAAATATATGCTGTTATAGAGAATAATATAACCCTTATTTATAGTGCATAATATTAATTAACAAAATTAATGATCTCTTCCTAGGTTTTTCTTCTTTTTTTTCTTTCTCTGTGTTTCCCATGTGACCAAATTATCAGACTCACTTTACTAAGTCATAGCTTATCTAGGTTTTAAACATCGGTTTGAGACTGGATATATAGTTAGTATTTATTTAGAATACCACTGACAGACATAATCATCATTTGTTAATATTAGATTTTTACCTGGCTTTCTATGAGCTTTCCGTTATTTGTATATAAAATATTGACACTTTAAAAAATGACACCTTAAGAATTAGCAGATGTGTACATATGTTATATTTTTTTACTTTTGGGTATCCTTTAACATTTAGCTAAATAATAATGTGGATACTTTTTAAAAGGCTTTATGTTCTTTCAAATTCTGAAATTCATCTCCAATTTGCTAAATTGTATTGTTTCTTCTAATTAGCCTTCTTCAAAATACCACCAAGGTGTTCTACAGAAATATCTGAGAAAGGAGCGGAATTAGCTTACTAAAACCATTGTGATCATTAATTGATTGCATTACATACCTCACTCAATATTGGCATCTCTGCTTCCAGTGAAATGGTTAGCTGTTCAGCATAGTTCTGCCTGGAAAGGGCCTATTTCCTCAGACTTCTGCCTTTTATCATCCTATAGAACACAGATGTATAATGACATTTAAGGCGCATTTTTTTTTACTTTTATCTGGTCTTCAGGTGTTGTAATTTAGTGAGCTAACAGTAATCTGTGCTAATTTGGATCAGGAATAGCACTGATATAAGTACAGAATAAACTCTTTTAGCATTCAGTCTTAACTGCCTGTTCCATCATCTTTTGCCATGGTTATGAAAAAGTGACAGAATTTTATGATTTCTTTCTGTACTTCCCCACCACATATGAAATAAGCACTAATGAATAATGAATATTCTGCCTTAAAAGAGGAGTGCAGTGGGTGGAGGAAGCAACGATAAGGAAGATGAAAAGTTTTTGTCATTAATAATCAGCTTCTCAGTAACAGGCTTGTCTTTTCTCTGTTTTTTGTCTCACCGGAGAATTCAGTAATTTTACTCATTATGGAATTCTTCCCAATTTATCCTTCTGCAACATACTAAAATTGGGAGGATACCCAGCAAATAGATTTGTTTTACCACTTTATGGTACTTCCAGTAATATATTCAAGAAAAGTCAGGGTTGACTGAGCTAGGTTGACTAATTGATGACTAAGTTCCTAATGCATGTGAATGCTTTCATTTTGGATAAGATATTTACTATGAGGAATCTCCATTGTTTCTTTACAGCTGGATTAGGTATCTTTTAGAAATTGTTTTACACCTTAGATTATATATTGTAGTGATATGTTTCTTAACATGAATTGTGAGGGATAAAAATAATGTGAAGTTTGAAGTTATTTTAACTGAGAAGACATTAATAGCTTCCACAAAGTTAGATTTGGGAACAACAAGACTGTTTTCCCAAATGCCAGGGGTCCATTTTATATCCTCATCAAGATACTTTTTCTGTTCATTCTAATGAGCTCAACAAAAAACCCTTGTCTCTTATTCTGACAGAAGTAGAGTCACTGATTTAGAAACATAGTGATTATTGCTTACATTTCTCTTACCTTATATTAAATACCTCAAAATCTCTATTCCTTTTGGTATGTTGCAGTAACACTATAAAAAGTCAAGGCTGTGGTTTATGAGAATAACTGAATATTCTGGGAGAAACTTGATTTATTGGTAATTTTATATGAATTAAGATGGAAAAGTAACATGTTTTGTGTATTGGTTTACTACATGTAGGGTTTTGTTTGTGAAATTGTAAAGTGAAGTGAAAGCATACTTATGAATCCCAAGCATTATATATTTGCCAATATGCTTTGTATATTATTTTTGCTTGATTGTACTCAAAGTCGTTATTTCCCAACCTCAACCACTAAGAGAGATCCTGGTGCTACTTGCTTAGTTTTGTGCATCTGATATTTCTAGCTCCTGCACCAAAGAGTTGAAATGTTTTATTGTTGTAGACTGAAAGATTTTTTCCCCTGTGTGAAGTGAGTAAAATATGTATTTAATTTTATAATAATTGAATTTAATGTCAGATCAGTTTCTATTAACAGATTCTAATTTATATACATTATTGAATTAGTATAATAAATTTTAAATAGCTCTTCTTTGGACTTTTTTTTCCATTTAGGTCTGATAGTGATATATGTTTTTGAATTTAATTTGATTATTCTAATGTAAATTTACTACCTTACAAAGTAACTTAACAAACTACTTTCAAAATAGTAGAAGCTTTTCATAAGAGATTTTCTTCATTTTTGTGTATGTGAAAAGGTTCATTTTTATTAATATAGAAAAACATATACCCTAAAAGACCTCTATTAAATTAGGCTGGAACAGTGTTAAGTCATCCAAAATTTTTGCTGTCCATAAGTTGAAGGTCATTTTGGTTTAGAAAACAAAAATTCTAAATCTTTTCTATTAAAAATAATTATACCTCCAAAAGAAAGCATTATGAAAATTGTACCATTTGCCTTGCTATTAAAGTAAAAAATTAACTTCTACTCTTAAAACAAAAATAGAAACAGGCTCATGTTTCCATGAGAGGTACTCAGGATATATACCTTGAGCTAAAACAAATATGGCATGTGAATATTCATTTTTTACACAAAATATAAATTTGGGAATGGTTATTTACTTTAAAGATGGATTTATAGTTCTTAGTACAGGTTCCCTTAGCACAGTGCTTCCCAACCTATGTTCTCCCTTGCCTTGCTATGTGAAAAAGAAGTTTGGTGGAGGGCAAAAGAAAAGAAGGATTACTAAAGCTGTAGCTAATTGGCATCTTTGTTCCTGAAAAAGGGGCAGAAATGTGAGTAAATATGGAAGAGAGAAACCTTGGCTAGGAACTCCCAGGAGTATGAGCAAGCCTTTATTGACTTGAAGGGGAATGGAATTATGTGTGAGCCAAGGTTCAGAGATTCCAAATATTCCATTTCACCCCAACACACACACCAGGTGTCAAAGTGGCAACCTATGTCCCACAAGAGTGTCCCTTGTTATGACTTAATCTTATTTTCCTTGACTTCCTCACCTACCCCTACCTGCCCCCAAGACTGTAGTACCCAACATTGACTGATTCTGTATAAAAGGTTTCTGAGGCCAAATTATTTTGGAAAAGAAAAAACTTCTTGTACTGAAAGATGCGGTTCATTTAATAAAAATTACATGGTACATAAAACTTTTGGAACACATAGCATAAAAAGAGATATACTATAAACTAAATGAAAATGACATTCTTTACCTTTCATCTAGAATAAATAATTTCTTGAATGAGGAGAGTGCCCATTTTTGTAGGATTTTTCCTTTTTTTTCCTCTTTCCTCCATTTTCTTCAAACTACCAGTCTCTTAAAAATTTCAGCTGAATTGCCAATCAATTAAAAGAATTTTATCAGTGTGTATGTTAATAAACTAGACAATCAAATTTAAAATGTTTTATTGTTCATTAGTCTTTGCTAAATATAGGTATAGTATATGGTATTGTCATGATTTTTCTGACTACTTACATGGAAAAAGTTTAGTTTTGAATCAGAAATGCAAATGGAACCTGTGAATCAGAACTGTTTCAGCAGAATCTCGAAATGTCAAAATTCACGCAGCAAAATTAGAGGACAAAGAAAGAACAAGCAATATTGCATCTCTTGAGGTTGCAACATGATATAGAGTGTATAGCCACTATGTTAATTCCAAGCCAGGTGATTTATTTCTGAATTGTTTAATATACCCTGGGTGAATATGATTGCTTAGCCTGATGCTGAGCAAAGCCACAGGTATTTCCCCATAATAAGATAGAAGAAAATGGACATTCCCAGTCTTTAACAAGAAGAGGTTAAACCAGTAGAGGGATATGGTAGGAGCAAATCAAAACACTATAATAGAGAGTTACTGAGACTCATGTGCAAATTTAACGTGAAGCATGAGAAGGATCTCAGTTATGGGATTGAACAAGATTGGCCAGTTTATTTGACCATGCCTTATGCACTAGAATTTGTCATTTCTTTTTAATCCTTTGTGCCCTATGCCAATGAGATGTGATTTGGAATTTTTAGTGACAAGACCAAATCTGTGCTGCTCTGAGATACAGAAAAATCTGTACACTCCATGTTGTGTATGTGTGTGTGTGTGTGTATTTGGCATGTATTCCTGAGACTGTTTTAACTTTTTCTATTCTCTAAGTGTCATGCAAAGGTCCTGTTCCTAGAATCCCTAAAAATATCAATTATCAGTCTTGTAAAAAATATTTTATAGTACATTTGAGTGTAAATTTATGTACTGTTTTGCTGCTTTGTTGTTACTATTATAACATGACTGTTATCATAGGGCATTGTATGACAAAATCTGCACTGTCGCAGTTACTTAGAGTGCTGATAAGTTAAAAAGGGAGAGATCTGATCAGAGACTGAGAAGTAATGGGAGGTGGAAGAAAGGAAGGAAAATGGATAAATATACCTGGGATTTACTTGTTTAAATAAGCAACATGCACTGGTTCTTTAAATGAAAAAGTAAAATTATGTGTCTACCTTATGAAAATGGGTTTTGTATTTTCTTTTGTTTTATTCATGTAATATTTCTATTTTCTTTACAGATTATTTTAATTTAAATTGTGAAATTTTTACTTCTATTGAAATGTATTATGTATTGTATTTTTAGAAATCTTATTTTTAAATAAATATTTTTAAAACAAAAGTTGCAGAAATTTGTTTTCTTCCCAGGCCACCAGTTATTTAAGTCAGCCTATAGTCTACCTTGTAGTGTTTTGTATGTTTGCCACTTGCTTTTTATACCCGTATGTCTTGAGCATAATTTTTAACTAGGAGGTTTAAATATATTGTTGGATCCATGAGCCATTAATACCATTAGCTTTATGAGGGAATAATTTCTGAGAAAAATGCTTAGCTAATCCCAAATTGGGAAATAGAATAGGTGACGGAAAAATAATACAAGTAAAAGTTGGGGTTTTTTAAGTTGAAAGAATGTGAGAGAAATCAGACCTTTATACATAGACTTGAAAGTTAATGAAAATTATACCCAAGTCAATGTGTGCTTCAAGAGTATTCCCCATGGAGCCTATTGCTTTGATGTCTTCATCTCAAAGGCAAAACTAAAGTGCAATGTGGGTTAGTTTAAAACATAACTTGGCCTAAAAAAGCAATTGAGCACTTGTCTTGAAAATAAATATTAAAACATCATCTTTTTGGGCAAAAGACAGGGTCCTATTTTAATTTAAGTTTCCTTAAGACTTCCTAAAGTCTTCAACTAATTAGTTAGTTCCTATCTATTTTAAAATATTGTTTCCCAAATCTTTATTAAGTACCCATTTAATATAGATCAATATTCTTCCTTTTCCATTCTCTTCCCCACGTAGCTGCAAAATATAATCTTCCTAGTGAACAAGTCTGAAGCTTCTCCATAGTGACTACAAAATAAAATTTAGTTTTTTTCAGCCTTAAAGATTAATTTCCACAGTTTGGTCCCATCCTACTTTTATGCCATTGTCCCTCTAGAACACATTCCCATCAGAGAGGCAGCTTGGTGGTACAGTGGAAAGAGTACTCCACCTGGAGTCAAGATGAGCTGAGTTCATTTTAAGCCTGAGCCACTAAATGACTCTGGGCAGATCGCTTAACTTCTTTGCCTTAGTTTTCTCAACTGTAAAATAGAGGTAATTACAGCACATACTTCCCAGGATTGTTGTATCAAATGAGACAATATTTGTAAAGTGCTTAGGACAGTGCCCTGCACGCAGATGCTTTATAAATGTTCATTCTGTTCAATATCCCTTCTTGTCAAACTGGACCACTGGTATGCTAAATAAGGCATTCCATTTCTTGCCATCATACCCTTGCCCGGAATGCACTCACTTTTCTCTCTCGAGCCTTTTTGGAACCTACCTTCTTTTACGGTCCAACTTTACTTGCCAGACTTCCTCCTTGAAGCCTTCTCTGATCCTCCTTATTATCCCTTTTCTCTCAGTCAAATGAATTTAGGTGACACTATTCTGTCTACGTGTTATATTCTACACCACCAATAAAATGAATGTTCCTTGAAGGGAGGAACTCTTTCATTTCTGTCTTGCCTCTAGAACTTCTTATGAGCACAGATTAATTTTATAGTCATCATAGAATGCCAACTAAATTATCATTACTATGCAAGTTCCTTAAGTACTTATTTATAAATTGCCTTCCCTTTCACCTTGCAGAGCCCTGAGTACACAGTAGGTGTTTAATGCTTGTTGACTGATCATCACTTTTATTCAAAAGTAGCATCTTTTCTTTGCATCTAGTTTACTTTGTTACTCAGAGCAATTGATTGTTTTAAACACCTAAAGTTGGTATACTTTTAAAAATTCCTTCTTTTCTCTGCTATGAGGCATTGACTGCAATTATGGTTTTTTTGGCTAGAGGTATGAAGGGTCCTAATGAGGAGCTGTACTTCTGTGAGTGTGTGTGCATATATGGGCGTATATATAATGCATGTAAATATATCGTGTATATATAGTATTCATATGTGGGCATTGTGTGTGTGTGTGTGTATGTACAGTGGATCTATAGTTGTACCCCATCCACTGATTTGGTACCTGCCTATTCAGTTACCTGTGGTTTGCCATGGGAAAAAAAAGAGAAAATTCCAGAAAGGATTTTTAAACAGTTGGTAAGTTTCAAACCACGGCTAAGTGAGAATAAGCTGTAACATGACGAAGTCCACCAGCCCTATTATCTGACCCATTTCCCTTGGCCCCCATAACCACCATTCATGTGAAACTCTTCCATTCTGCCTCTAGTGTTCTCACTGATTGCATTCACTGCAGTGTGATCATAGTGCTTTGTTTAAGAAAGCCTTTACTTAGTGGGATAATGGCCCCAAAGCCCAAGAGTCGCCATCCTGGTAGTGCGCTTGTGCCCCCGTATCCACTGATTCAGTTACCCCATGATTAACAGCAAGCGTTCCTTTCGTTCTATGGCTTCAGCCATCCACGGTAGATCTTAGGAAGTGTCCTTCATGGATACCGTAAAGAATACAAGTATATGTACACAAGTGTCATAAATATGTACTACGTACCAGTATAGAGATAGTTCTATAGACTGTATATCTCTATAAAGAGATAATGCTATAGATTTTACATCTATATAGATTAGAAATACAAATTATGTTGGAGATTTTGTCTGTATACAGTTATAGCAAAACAGATAATTACAGATTTTATATCTATACGGAGTTAGAGATAATCCTATAGGATTTATATCTATATACAAATATAGAAATATAGATAACATTATAGATTTTATCTCTATATGTAGGCATGAGATAGGGATAATCCTTTAGATTCTATATCTAGATACAGGTATAGAGATAATTATATATTTTTATCTCTGTCTATCCATATGTATACCCCATGCAAAGACTCTCTATACATATAGAGGTAGCTATATTTCTATTCACCCATGTATAGGTATTATGTGCATGCACACACACAAATATGTATCCTCAGCATCATAAAGGTAGAATTTTGGCTCACTTGGAAGTAAATGTGTATTTGAAGAGAAAAGACCTCATGTAGATGGCTGAGGGTCAAAGGAGAAATAGATTGGGAGGCAGCAAAGCACAGTGAAAAGAAATCTGGATTTTTGAGACAGAAACCTTAGGTTTTCATTCTGTCTCAGCTACTTATTAACTGGGTCCCTTCTAGCTCAAAATGTGACAGCCCTACATCTTTAAACTTTCTAAAAAACAAAACCACACCAAAATGTTGTAAAATGACGTTGATTTCTTTTATGTGTGTTAAGTCAACTTGTGAAATGACCGTTTTTTAAATTCTCAAGGTAAAACACTGCTTTTTTCTTTACTAGAATTGTATCAAATCTGTTTAATTTGGCTTAACTATTTAGAGTAAGGGAGGTATTGAATAGAGGCTTATGTGCATTTGAAATAATGTGTATGTTAACTGTATTTTAAAAAGCTTTTTTTTTTTAAAAGAGCTCCTTTAAAGATTTATTGGGTTGTTTAGCTTTTATGTGAAGAGACAAAAACTGAAAATCCATGCTAGAGCTATGAGCCTACAAATTCATTTGAGAAGCTGCCAGATACTGCAGATGAGCAAATGCATACAAACGCTGCTGTAGGCTGACCAATTACCCATATGAGCAGCAATTATATTAGTGTGCGAGGGCAATTGGAGGGAAAATTGGACCCTGTGGACATCCAGCTGAGTAAACAGGGCTAAGGAAGGATGGAGGATGTGTGTTAGTTTGAATAAAATACATTTAAGCTAATTAAAAAAAACAGACCAGAACTTGTATCAGTCACAGCACATTCTTTGTGTGTTCTCTAGACTCACAATATTTTTCTCATTAGGATTCTCAGAACAACAACCCCCCCCCCCAAAAAAAACCAAAAACCCTTTTGCTTAAAGATCAGGCACATAATCCGCCATGTACATTGTACTGCAAAAAGCCTCAGAGTAGGAAATACTTTATTGAATAGATAAATTGAAATAGACACTTGCAGCTAAAGTAATAAAATGAGCTTTCCAACTTCTAGTGTCTGCTTGGTATGATGTATAGATATGCAGTTGAGTCTGGATAATGCTAATTTTTAATACCAAAAAAAAGCAGACCCTGTCTTTAAAAAAGTAAAGCTATTATTCCTTAAAATACAATTGCTCTCCAAGCAGTAACCTCTGCTGAGTCTTGGCAAAAGTAATAAGTGACTCCATTGAGAATTTGAGATATTAGGTTTCATAGTTCCACACCATCACTATGGATGGGTAATCTTTGATGAATTAGTGATGACCATTTCTAGTTAATGAGACATGTTCTTATGATGAAATGTATAAAGTATGTGCCAAGTACACTCTCAATTCTATTTAGCAGGCTCCTATTTTACTGACTGGTAAAATGGCCAATCCTGAAACTTCTTTGTTTCCTTGTTGCTTTTAGGAGTAAAGACCTGATTTGTAAGAGACCCCCTGGGTATTCTAAAAATATTTGAAATATGTTCACAATGTAAAAAATGGAGAAAAAAGTAAAAGTAGTTTAATGAGTCCATCTAATATGGAGAGTTCCACCTGGCCTGCCATATTAAATATCATGGCATAGCCTAGAGGGGGACATTATGAAAACATGTTTTTTAAAACTCATCTGAAACCAAATAATTCAGTGAAGATACTAATATTCTAAAATGCCATACAGATTTAGTATCTGCCTTTTGAGGTCCAAAGTCTAATTACATTCTTAATAGAAAATACCTACTAATTAATCAACAAACATAAACAATTCTAAGTGAATTAGTGCCAGGCACTAATAGGCAAATAAAGCAATGTTTAAATAAATAGAAGAAAGCTCAAATTATCTTCTGGACATAATGTAGGAAAACCAGCTTAAAAAAGTGAGCCTGCATTTTCATTAGTTTAAGGAGCTCTCAGTGGAGATATGACCTTGCCACTATGGATGGATCTGTGCCATTTCTGCAAGTTTTAACTTAGAGAATTGCCTGAGAGCCATGAAAGGATAAGTAACTTGTCCAGGGTCAAATAGTCAGTAGCTGTCAGAGGTGAAACTTGAATCCAGGTCTTCACAACTCTTACGAGCAGTGTCCTATTCACTGCACCTAAGCCAGTAACATTTGATACATGTTAGTGTCATAAGAACAATACTCTTGGGAGAGCAGGCTAGGAAGAACAAGTTAAGTCTACAAATAACCCAATAAACAACACAGCCAATAATTTCAATATCATCAGACTTTTAAACAAGAAGCAAAATTGGCCAATACGGAGTTTGGGTTGGTTTTTTCTCTCTGCCCAGTATTCTGGTGGAGGTGTAAATGAACAGATAAATAGGACAGATAGGTGAATTTTAGGTTGAAAGGGAGAGAAATGAAGAACAAATGAGAGTTCTAGATAGTCCTAAAATGAAATAATTTTCCCCTGAAAAATTAAATTGATTATATTTAATGGAGTAATGGACAACAAAATAAATATCTTGACCTTAGAAACCATTTAAGCTTTTCAATTAATACTGGAACAGAAATAGATGAGGGTAGGGGTACGGAAAAGGAGAAGGTCCTATATCAGTTGCCTGATTCACTCTAGTGGAGGATTTTAAAATTTAGACAAAGTCAAGCAGTGGTCAGCTATTGAAGGATCCATTTTCCTAGAGGAATTTGCCCTTTCTCACAAACAGGAAAAGGGGAATTTCATGGGGGAGGTTTGAGAAATGACACTGCCCAACACTTGACTTTCTTTGCTAGAACATTTGCAAAAAGCTTGGACTCTTGTTGGTAGTCCTCTTGATTTTTCTCTCCCAGAGGACAAAAATAGCTTTCTTTCTCCCTCCTCTGACTTCTTATGGTAGGATTTGCCAACAGTTCCATTCTGTTCCATTATTTCAACAACCCAGATATATTGGAGAGTCAAATAAATTGGGAGTTAGTTGTCTAGTTTCCCCCCTAGAGGACAGGTGGGACTATGGATAGATTAAACTGGGAGTTATAAGCATAGTCTGCCCTTAAAGGACAGGTGGAGATAATTAGGAAGTATAATAAACTGGAAGTGAGTGGTATAGTCTACTGAGAAATTCAGAGGCTTTAAAGATATTAGCTTGAAAAATGATCGTAATTCCAAGTCAAGTCATAAAATAAAAACACTTTCCATTGTGTTTGTGGTGGCCTGATTCCAGGCAAATGTTAGACTTGTTAAAAATTAGTGATATTCTCTACCAGAAAGCATTAGCTTCCCTCCTGAAGTGTTGCTTCCCAGGAATAGGTGTGCAAAGAAAGAGTGTAAATTAAATTAGCAGAACAGATGTACTTTATGGGGCAGCTTATTATGAACAAAATTCAGCAGGCATAGTTGACAGGAAGTGACAAGGAAGATCTTCTGATTGACACGTGTGCTATAATCTTGACAGTATAGAATGAGGTCTTTAGGAGAAAGAGACATTGGGATTTGTTGGATAAGTAAATCCTCATAAATGGAATTACCTAAGGATTTCCTTTATGGTTGCTTTTCAGTCATAACTGACTCTTCACTCCAATTCTTGGCAATGATACTGGACTGGTTTGCCATTTCCTTCTTCAACCCATTTGACAGATGAGGAAACTAAAGGAAATCAGATTCACGATTATGTGACTTACTCAGGGTCACACAGCTTGTAAGTGTTCTGAAGCTAGATTTGAAGTTGGGAACATGAATCTTCCTGACCTAGACCTGGTGGTCTATCCACTGCTCCACCTAGATGCCCAAGTTCTTCCTACAACTTTTTTTTTTATGCCCAATCAACAAAACAAGAACCAAACACTTGGATTTCCTTTTCATCAACTAATTCAAATAGAACAAACATTGATACAATATCTGCTATGAACAGAGAGCTAAAATGGGAGAGCTAAGACAATAGCCTCTATCCTCATACTCCTTACAAAGTTGAATTTCTGTATAGCTTATAGAACGTGTCTGGCAAAATTCAAGGTGGAATGAGTGGACTCAGAGCACATTTTTATTCTTGATTTTCATTCTTGACAGTTATTGATTTTTCTGTCTGTTTTATAACTCCCCAATACAATCCACAAACATTTATTCAGACCTTATAATGTATATGATGATACTGTGCTAAGGGCTAACCAAAAATAATCAGTGATTTCAAGAACTAATATATTTGGAGGTAAGAAATAGGACATACAACATATAAACAGATTAACATGACCAGAAGCAGAATTAGTGAAGGGAAACTGAGGATTTTTCCCAGGGCCTCCCATCTGGGAAGATATCCCATGGAAGAACAAATAAATAGAAAAAATAGTCTTTAATATAAAATGTTTACTGTGTGAAAAAAGAGGTTTGAATGCTAAAGTAAGATAAACCTTGCCCTCAAGGAACTTACCCTCTAATAAGGGGAGATGGTGGTGTTATTATTTGTTTTTTTTTTCAGTCATGTCTGACTCTTCATGGCCCTATTTGGGGGTTTCTTGGCAAAGGTACCGGAGTGGTTTGCCTTTTCCTTCTCTAGCTCATTTTAAAGATGAGGAAACTGAGGCAAATAGGGTAAAGTGAGTGTGACACTGCTAATATGTGTCTGAGGCAGAATTTAAACTCAGTTCTTCCTGACGCCAGGCCCAGCCTCTTGTCTATTGAGTCACTCAGCTGCCTAATAAGGGGAGATACAGGGGGCAGTTGGGTGGCTCCAGTGGAATGAGAGCCAGGCCCAGAGATAAGAGGTCCTGAGTTCAGATTTGACCTCAGACACTTCCTAGCTGTGTGATCCTAGGCAAGTCACTTAATCTCCATTGCCTAGCCCTTACCGCTCTTCTGCCTTAGAACCAATACACAGTATTGATTTTGACAGAAGGGAAGGGTTTAAAAAATAAAAAAAAATTAAGGGGAGGTATACCTAGAGAGATTTGAACAGCCAACATCAGCATGGGATCTGGGCAAGAACCATGTTTGGCCAATGTCAAAAATTGGAGGCATCACCTTCATAGCTTCTGACCTACAGGTGGCCTTCCATATTCCCAAATGCAACCTGAACAAGATTAAAATGGAATTGGGAAATGTTGATCAAAATAAATTAAAATACAACAGAACATAGATAATGTTAATTTTTGTGTTTCTAAGTCAATATGCTTCTTCCAGCTGGGATCTTTTTCTATTTGAGACACCACTGTCAGATATGAAAAGTCTGAGTAGAAGGATTCCCCATGGATCATCAGTTCTCAACAGTTCCTGTGTGTCTTGGACCCTTCTGGTAGCCTGGGGAAGAAGCCCCTCGGTCCTTTGGAGAGAGCAGGTTTAGAGGATTAATGGAAGAAGAAAGGAGGAAGAAAACAAGTATGTATTAAGCAGCTGCCTACAAAATGCCTCGTAAATATCTCATTTGATCATCACAACAACTTTGAGAGTTTGGTGCTATTACTATTCCCATTTTACAGATGAGGAAATGGAAGCCAATCGAGGTTAAATGATTGTCCCGTGGGCACACAGCTCATAAGCATCTGAGGGTGGATTTGAATTCAGTTCTTCCTGACTGCAGGTCCAGTGCTCTCTCTACCAGTCCATCTAGCTGCCTCTCGACAAGAACAAAAATAAGACCAAATGAAAAGGTCTGTATGGAGTTGTGGTCTATACTGTGGAACAGCTACAATGGTTAGATCAAGACTCTATGGGCTGTGCTCTTTGTGGTGGAAAATAATTGGAAAATGAGGGGATGCCCTTCATTGGGGAATGGTTGAACAAATTGTGGTATATGTTGGTGATGGAATACTATTGTGCTTGAAGGAATAATAAAGTGGAGGAATTCCATGGAGACAGGAACAACCTCCAGGAAGTGATGCAGAGTGAGAGGAGCAGAACCAGGAGAACAGTGTACACAGAGATGGGTACACTGTGGCACAATCAAATGTAATGGACTTCTCTACTAGCAGCAATGCAATGATCCAGGACAATTCTGAGGAATTTATGAGAAAGATCACTATCCGCATCCAGAGAAAGAACTGTGGAAGTAGAAACAGAATAAAAACATTTCCTTGATCACATGGGTCGATGGGAATATGATTGGGGATGTAGACTTTAAAGGATCACCCTAATGCAAATATCAATAATATGGAAATAGGTCTGATCAGTGACACATGTAAAACCCAGGGCTACCGGAAGGGGGAATGGGAGGAGGGGAGAGAAATAACATGAATCATATAACCATGGAAAAGTTTAATTAATTAATTAAATAAAAAATTTTTAAAAGCCTATGGGAGTATATTGCACAATACAACAGCATAACCTAACACTGCATTGGTCAATACAATATCTGCTTTGTCTTAAACAGAGATGTCAGGTAAAAGGAAAAAAAAAACCTGGTGATTTCAAGTTCTGGGGTTCTGGCCCCAGTCATATTTCCTTTTTGAATTCCAATTTCCTCAGAACTGTGTCTTACTCTTCTGTGTTTACCGCTCCAAGGTCCTGGCTCCCAGTTCCTCATCACTTAGGTAATGTTTGGAAAGTGCTTTGAAGGAAATGGACCCAGAAATGCTAAGTGGAAATCCAGGACCCTGGTTTGTTCAGTCTGTGCTCAGAGCCATCGAAAGAGATAAAATCTTCAGGCTACATTGTGGATAATTTTCTCCGGCAAATTTTATGGAGCCCTCATGAGTTGTACTGGAAATAAGTTGGGAAATAAAAATTTTATGAGCAATATTTATGCTGGATATCTAAAAGAATAACTATTAATGGGATGGAATATTTTCACTCACTTGGGTCTAATAAAAACAGGGTGTTAGAAATTATGGATATGCTGCTGTACATTATGTAATATTTTTAATAAACCAAAGGGTTGGAAGATGGGGAGAAGTAAACAGGGCAGGGACCAACTTTAGGGGGATTTCCCATGAAGGAAAGCGGTCATGGAGAACTAAGAATTCAGTCTACAGAAGTTTTATGAAGATTTCTGCAAATACATAAGTGAAAAAGTATATATCTCCAAACACCCTTTATTAAGTAATACACCTTATGGCTTTTTTAAGAAGTTTGTCACCCTGTGAGTCTGTGCCAATTTAGTGCTTCTCCTCAGACCAATGCTGTCTGCCTGTCTTGTACGTCATTCGTTGCCTCCAGGACTAAGCAATGTGATATAGACCCTTGCAGAGAGAGGGATTATGTTCAGTTTAGTAACCATATTCAAAGTAGTGTTTTGAGAGCATCATGGGAAGTGCTTGGAGCAAGTATGCAGAAAGGAAAATTACTATTAGGAATCTTACTGATGCTATAATTAAAAGTGTTGTCTCCTTCAAAAGGCCTCAAATGATACTAGACATTAGAAGCAAACGAGGCCACTGGAGCCAGTTCCGTGTAATTCAGCAGCTTTTTCTTGAGGACTTGCTTATAGGCAAGACATTGTATTCCAAGTTGAAGAGGAGCCTGTACCCTAAAGAGCTGCTACTTTGGTAGTAGACCAATGAGGAAATGCATGCATAAATATAACACAAGAATAAATATAATTTTTTAAAAAGAGTCACTTGGGGTGGAAAGAGGTAGAGAGGGTTCAGGAACTGATTCCGCTCCCCATTACCTGAGTGACTTGGGGCAAGTCACTTCTCTTTAAGCTTACATTTCCTCATTGATGTTGACTAGATCACCACCAAATTATTTTTCCAGGACTGATTTCTTTACCAGATGCTTGCATCTGATTGTAGAGATCAGGGCTGGTATCTTGGAGAAGGAAGGGTTTGAACTGCCTGTGGAAAATGAGTAGTATAACATGACTGACTCTGGCCCCACTCTTGCAGGGTCAGCCTGTTCTATTTTATCCTCCTCCCAATGTTATCCAGGACCCCGAAAAAGTGGAGAAGTAACGTTCTTCTGCCATTGGCTCAAGATCAGACCAGTCTAGCTAGGCATGAACCAGATTTCCACCTTGGGTAGTATTGCAATAAGTCAAGGTGAAGGGGACAGACATTATAGATAGTAGGAACCACAGAAGCAAAAGCAAGAAAGCATGTAGGAGGGAGGAAGGTGTGACTAGGGGACAGTAAGGATTTCAATTTGGTAACCACATTAAAAATATATGTGGGAGTAGTCATGGGAATGGTGGAGCCAATTCAACCCGGCTATCAAGAGTGTGTTTTTAGTGTGAGCATTTATACCTCAGAAATCAGCAAAAAAACAGGGATTTACTTATTGTCTCACTGATTGTCAAGAGTCTACAAAGTGACAGAGAAAAATGTTAACAATTCAGATTAAACTTTAAAGTGTACTAGTGCACATCTTTTCCCCCAGCTGACCTGTTCTTAAAAATTCACCAGTCCACTCCTTTGAGTAATTGTGAGATAAGGTTAGAAAGACAGATTGGAGACATATTTTAAAGGTCTTGAATGCCAGGATGAGTAGTTTTATCCTTATTCTGTGGGTGATGGAGAGACATTGAAGTTTTATCAACAGTGTATTGGCATAGTTGGAGTTATCATGTTAGAAGATTAATTTGGCAGTCATAGGAAGGATGGATTGGAGTGGGAAGAGAATAGTGACAGGGAAAATAATGATTAAAGCCCATTAGAGACAGAGTAAGAAATAATCCAGCTGAGAAATAGTGAAGCATCACACTTGGGTCATGGTATTGGAAATGGAAAAGAAAGAATAGATGTAAGAACCATCATGGAGTGGTTTTTGATTGGATGGGTCAGGACCAGGAATGAAAGATGATGAAGATTTGCCGTCTGATTAATTGGGGGAATTGTGGTGCCAAGAACTAAAACATCAGAGAGAAGCTCCTGTGAGTGAGAGAGATAATGAGCTCATTTTTTGGCATGCTGAGTGTGAAGAATGGTGAATATCCAGGTGAAGTTCTCAAGTCATCAGAACTAGAACTAGAATCAAGGAGGGATTTTGCAGCTGAACCTTTAAAGATTTGAAAGTCATTTGCATAAAAGTGATGGATAAAGCTAAGAGAGTAGATGAGGTGGTTTGAGGAGACAACATAGAGAGGAGAGGAAAAGGTAAAAGGGTGAATTTTGATAAATGGCATTTAGTAGATAAGAGAAAGAGAAACCAGAAAAGGAGTGAGAAGCCAAAGAAGAAGAGATTACAAAAAAAAAGCAAAGGTTAGTGGAATAAAATGATGCAGAAGTCAAAAAATGTGAAGACTGAGAAAAAGACTGTAATGCAGAACCACAGAGTTCAACCCTCTCATTTTACAGATAAAGAAACTAAGAATAAGAGGTTAAATGACTTTTCCAGTGTCATACACTGGATTTAATCATGGGGTTTATATCACAAATAATATACATTTATATAGAAAATTTATTTTCTATATAAAATATAATTTAAATATTTTATCTAAGTTATCTAAGGTAAATAATTTAAAATTATATAATTTATAATATAGTTATATGTATTATATACATTTATTATTTATAATACAACATAATAAATATAATGCACAAATAGTATATATAATATATTATAATCAATCAACTTATTCATTTTAGAAAAGGACCAATGACATTTCAGGGTGATGCTGTGCTGAATTGCGTCGTTTCCAGAAGCTGGCATTCTAATCAAGGAGACCACACTTGTGACATCTGAGCTACCAGTCAGTCAGATAGAAGAAGTCTTGATAGGCAGCAATAGCAAGGTGGATTGCAATGCAGCTTCTTAAATGTCATTTCAATTGATAAAATCATATCTATTTCTGATGTTGAGTCATTTGACAGTGCCAAGGACTTTGGCGTTGAGAACTTTCTTTTTCTGGATCTTCTTTCAGTAGCAGTGGCTGCCACTGGGGGATTCAGCACCTTCCAAAGGAATTACCAGATCACATCCCTAAAGGGGTTGATTCCAGCATAATGACTGTGGGGAATGTGATGGTTTGGGTGTAGAAGAACCTGATAAGCACTTGGTGAGTTATACTGAATTATCTTTTACCCCACTTCTTGTTTAATTTCCATCAATGGGACTTCCTGCCAGCCATGTATTTCTCTCTATTGCTCTGAAAGTCACTGTAATTTTAATTTTTCAGAAGCTGAGTTCCACCATGATTCACAGACATATAATTTTATTGAGAGAACATTGACTTCAAAGCTGGAGTTCTGTGCTAAGGAACAATTTAAGATCCCTGACAATGATGCAGTTTCCCAACTACAATCCAGCCCACTCTCTTCCTCTTAAGTTCTGAACCTAATTCTGGTTCCATCTACAGCACCTCTCTGAGATGTATTGGTCTTGGACTACCTTGATGGGCTTCCCATCACATTGTAGGTCATCATCTGGACAGTAGGCTTTCTTCTTCTATTGGTTTTTCCCTGTGTAGGTTGTTAAGGTTATCTCTTTCAAATAGTTTAGATAACATTTGGGAGACTTCATGGTATTCTGGTGCTTGATGAAACTCAGCACAGCATCACTCCAAGATGTCACTGGTTCTCTTTGAAAATGAACAACAGCACAAATGCAGCAAGGGTCAGGTATTTGTGGTTAGCTGATGTGTCCAGGGTCACATAATTCAGAAGTGTCTCAGGTTAGATTTGAATGCAGACCTCCCAGCTCTGTACCCACCTAGTTGTCCCAACATCTCCTATAACCAGTCTGGGTAAAAGAAAGCCTATTGTATTTTATGTGCTCAAAAAAACAAATCCCAGGTCTTTATTTCTAGATAACACTATATGGTCTTATTTAACTGATCAAATCAGGTTTTCTGTCATAAAGAAAACACCAAGTTTGGGTGTCATTTTCTTATGGAAAAGCAGCATGGTCTAATAATCTCAAAAAAAACAAGTTGAAATAAATCCCCCAGTTCTAAAGGAAGAAGCATTAAGTTTGGTGTAAAGGAAGTGGTTGTCCATCAGATTTCCAAGACTCTGATTTCAGAATTCTTAGAAATGCAGCTCATTAAATAGAATATTTCAACTACTCTGTGCATGAATGCAATAACGATAGCATTATTTCTTTCAGAGATCTTTAGGAGATTATGGGGGGAACGTGTTAGTAGTACACAGAACCCCTCTACTGAGTAGTACTTGCCTAGAAGGAAGAATTGGGTGGTGGTGGTGGTGGTGGTTGTGGTTGTGGTTGTGGTTGTTGTGGTTGTTTTTGGTGGTGGTGGTAAGAGGATGGATGCTAGTCTAGAATTTTGACCCTGACACATCCTTGCCGTATGATATTGGGTTCAATGAACTTTCTCACTCCAAGCCTTAGGTTTCTTTTCTCATATCCCTCTGTTGATTACTTCCAATTTAATCCTGGATGTAGTTTGTGCATATATTGTTTGCATGTGGTCTCCCCCACTAGAATGTAAGCTCCTTGAAAGCAAGAACTTCTGTTTTTATAGTTCTTTGTATCTTCAGGACTTAACACAATGCCTGGCATATAGATGTTTAATACATATTTATTGACTATCTCACAGTTAGCAGGAGGAAGGTACCAAAATTTCCATACTTAAATAGCTCTATCTCATCCATTTGGGGTCTCCCTTCTATAGTGAAGATTACAACTTATCTCTGTCTATCCATCAGTCAATAATGTGTTCTATAATTCCTATATTGAGGGTCTTTCTTTACTTTTCTTGAAATAGCTAGCATTTATTTCTATAAGAGCTTTAAAATTTAAAAAGCAAATATTATCTCATTTGTTCCTCACAACAACCTTGGGAGGTAGGTCCTATTATTATCTCCATTTTATAGATGAAGAAACTGAGGCAAACAGGGGTTAAGTAATTTATCTAAAGTCATATAACTAGTAAGTATCTAAGGTAGGATTTGAACTCAAGTCTTTCTGACTCTAAGACTAGTGCTTTATCCTTATGTCACCTAGCTGCCATATTTCATGGATCCTAGTGAATAGACCAGCTGTCCCTCTCTCTCCTTATATGACCAGCTGTCATTCTTGTCTGGTCATTTATCTATGACAATCTTCACTGATTCTCTTTTGCTGTTCTTGGTTTGTAATGTTATTGTTTATACCTGTTCATGGTCCACTAAGTACCTCTTCGTGGTCTTTATTTGACCCTCACCTCCACTTGTTTGTAGACTCTAGTATCCCATGTCTTAAAGCTAGCTGTACAGTATTGCCAGAAGAATATTGTTGCTTAAAAGATGGCACATTTGTTTCAGGATTATTAAAAGCATAATAAAATTCCCCAAAGGCATTCCAGAGCAATCTTTTCTTCCTTTTCAGTTCTGGGCTGAGATGTATGTATTGATGAACCAACTCTTCAGACTGTAAAATCAGCTGTGTATTGACAGTCTAGGCAACAGGCACTTTTCAAGCACTTTCAACCATTTTAACAACTAGTTTTTCTAGTGTGGATAGTTATGCCAAACTCTCTTATAAGATTATGATTCTCACTTAGGAGAGTCTACAAAGTTGTGAGACTTATGTACAATAATTAAAACCTTATTTCCAACCAGGAAAAACTTGGAGCATATATATAAACATTTATTGTACTGGTTATTTACCAAGAATCTGGGAACTTGGTATTTTTTAAAAAATTAATAACAAGTTCTATTTCAATAGAATTTATTTCTTTTATAAGCCTATATATTTTTTATCATTTAAAAATTATTCAGTGAAGAGGGCCCATGTATTTCACCAGATTGCCAGAAGAGTCTGTGATAAAGAAAAAGGTTAAGAACTTTTGATCCATAAGGAATCTCTCTTCCATTCAGACTTTCTGCAAGGAGCCTCTAAGTCACCAACAAACGTTTTGGGGCCACATCTTTCTGCCTATTTTATATCTCACTTATTATTACTCATGAGATGATCAACGAACAAAATTATCTCCATTATTACATCTTCCAGGGAATTTTAATTCGTTTTTGCCATAGTTATGGCATTCTCCCAGTTGGAGGAGAGCCTAAACTAAGGCAGTGGTTTGCTCTGTCCAATCAAGTCTTGCTTTTTTGTGCTCATTAAGCAATCAGCACAACAGAAAAGATTCTCTGCTTTTTGATCAGCTATCCAATGGTAACGATGTGGTTTGCCACAGAATATCATTTGCTAATAATAGTATATTATGAATTATTATTATTATGAAATTAGCCATCTACATCTACCACTTCTACATATTTTTGAAGAATTTCATTTCAGAGATTGATGCCTTTGCATTATTTTCTGAAAGGTAAAGAAAGGTCTGTGCGTGGAGGCATTGACAAACATTCTGATTAGATTTCTGAACGTTCTGCCATTCTGGAGACATGTATTAGAGATGCTTGAAAGTAGTAAAAAGCTGCCTTTGGAATTAAAAGCCCCTATTTTTCCCGTCCTCTTGAGGATGGAGTGGAAGGCCAGGAAAGGGCTATCCTCCATTGTTCACGTCCCACCATCTTCCCAGAGCCTTTTAGGCCTGGCAGGGAACTAACTATTAGCGCGATTACTTTTATCATTTCCCTTTATCATGTCCCTTTCTACAAAGGACAACCGTAGCCCAGTCTGGAACCCATTTAGTATGGAGCAGATCATTTTGAAGTCAGGTAAATTATTGGGTGGGCAGGAAGCTTGGCTTGGGTTAGAGGGAAGGAATGAATGGGTTCCTTTTGCGGACCGAGTTGGCTTCAAGTTCTCAGCACTCGTCTGAGAAAATAAAGCCTCTATCTTATGACACAGTAAACTCTGAAAGCAGTTTCCAAAGCTGAAATGTGTACATTTTTTAATAAGGTTAGAGTCTGAATTTATGGCTTTGATTGATGGCCCTATAAATTGCAAAGGAAAGACAGGGAGAAAATGCGGCTGGGGGGGTGGGAGGAGCCGAGGGGGACTTTTATCGAAAGCAGGTACATTGTGCTCTTCCAAAAGAGAAACAATGGGACCTTTGTGCACCTCTCGGCACTGGCAGCTCAGATCCTGCAGTGGGAGGGAGTCGGGGAAATGTTTTTGTGCAAGGGAAAAGAAAGAACAATTCATAAGAGCCGCAAAACAGGGGACGCGCTCTTAAGTCGGCCTTGAAGCTCGGCTTGGCGGGTAGTCATGTTTCACTTTAAGGAAAGGCGACCTGCTGGAAAGAGGGACCTGAGGGAGGCTAAGGTTCACATTGATGTGGACGAACTCATGTCATGGAAGGAAGATATGTTCTCTCCCTGAAAGCAAAACCCAGCTCGGCTCTGGCAGACACCTGCCCGGGACTACTTGGGGTGGGGAATGCAGGTGCTGAGAGGCTGGGCTGGGCTGGGCTGAACAATGTCCCATCTCAAGTTGGCCTGCACATGCCCAGGGCCAACGATGCAGAAAGGGCCGTGTGACACCCCCCCCCCCCCGCCCCCGTCCCCCACCATTGCTGGGAAAGCCACTTGGCTGATTCAGGAGGGCATAGAGTGTTGTTTTTATTAACAGTTTGTTATAAACAATATTAACAGTCAGTGCAACCAATTACACTTGCGTTGCCCCTACTTAAGTTTAAATAAATGAATTTCAACACATAAAATGCCATAAAAGCTTTTCAGTCAATTCCCTCCATCTCCATCCATCACAATGAAAGCATGTGCATTCATTCCCATTCATTCTTGTTTGGGGATTGTGTGTACTCTTCTGAAATTGTTACTTTTCTTATTATTCTATATTCTGATTTTTATTCTGTATTATAATCTCTTGTTCTATATTCTGATCTTATTCTATATTATAATCTCTTATTCTATGTTATGATCTCTTATTATTCTGTATTATGATCTCTTATTCTATATTATGATATCTTACTCTATATTCTTATCTCTTATTCTATATTATGATCTCTTATTTTATATTATAATCTTTTATTCTATAGTATGATTTCTTATTATTCTATATTATCTATAATATGTTTTTATAGCTCTCCATACTTGTTGACCTTTGCTTCATAGGATTATATGTGTATGTACACCTATATGCAAGTCAATATTTTAATATGCAAGTTACTACACTGCCCTCAGTGATGCCACCAATTCTCTTTGAAAAGGAAGGATGAATAACAATTACACAGACTCACAGGGGAGAGAAAGAGAAATGGGATATGGGGAGAAAGAGAAGGAACCTTAGAGACTAGTCAGACCTTATAATTTAACAGATGATGAAGCTGAGGCTCAGAGAAGTTAAGTAACTTGCCCATGCTCACACAGGCAACAAACAGCAGGGGTAGGATTTGAATCTAGGTCCTCTGACTAAAGCCATTGCTCTCCGGTCTTTTTCCTTACAAAGATCATAGATTAGAGTAAGGGGACCCAATAGGTCAACCAGGTCCAACTGCCTTATCAGGCAAAGCACAGGACATTGTGAAATACAGAGCTGGAAGGAACCCACACCTCTTTATAGATGAAGAAACTAAGGCCCAAAGATAATAATTTGTCTAACATCACACAGCTAATAAGTGGACCTATGAATTATATAATTAGGGTCAAGCCTTACAACAAATGCCCTGATGGCTCATTGGGTAGAAGAGTCAAGAGGGATGCATTTAGAAATCAAGGTACTATAAAAGCCAAAGGTATCAATAAAAATAAGATTAAAAAAGAGAAAGTAAATACCTTGGATTTTCCATACAATGTTAAATAATTTTTTAATTGCCCATGCTCTTAGAATCACACACTTACAAGCTGTGTGACCCTGGCAAGTCATTTAACCCTGTTTGCCTCAGTTTCTTCATCTGTGAAATTAGCTGGAAAAGGAAATGGCCAAGGATAACTCCAATATCTTTGCTAAGAAACCCCCCATTGGGGCCACAGAGGGTTAAACATGACTGAACAACAGATTTTGCATCAGTTTTTTCTTCTTCCGGGTCTCTCCCTGAATCTATATTCAGGGAATCAATATATAAGAAGAACCTGTGACTTTTTCATAATCCAGACTTAAAAAATAATCCTTTCCAAGGAGTTGATTACCTATGATTTGTTTCATTTATTGTTATATTATTTTCTTACTATTCAGTTTTTTAAAAAACTGTCCATTTTGAGTTTCTTTCAGGTGAGTTTATCTTAGTTTGTTTGCTTTGAAAAGGGCAAAGCTAATTAATTCCTGAATGCCAAATTCAAGGCAACTAGGTGATGCAGTGGGTAAGAGTATTGGGTTCAAATACTGCCTCGGGCACTTATGAGCTGTGGGACCCTTAACAAATCCCTCTTTTCCCACTTAGATAGGAAGTGAGAGCACCTAATAGGGAGGGGTGAGGGAAGCCCCTGCCCAAGCTCCCTTTCCAGAGAAGTCTGGGTTTGAGGTCTCAGTGGCTTGCGAAGCTGCAGTTTCAGCTGGAAGCTATTCAGTGACTTAATTCAGCTTGGAAGCAAGAAAGCTCACTTGGTGTTGCAACTGCCTTCCTTGGTCCCTGTGCTGACCAAGGAGCTGGGCTGGACTCTGGTGGAAATAAGGGATAGTAGAAGAGAATATACATGTAGATGGAACCTGCTATGAGCTGGGCCCCATGCTAAGTGCCTTACAAATATTATTTCATCTGATACTTACAATAGACCTAAGAGGTAGGTGCTGTGATGCTCCTTATTTTACAGTTGGTGAAACTGAGGCAAACAGGATTTTTTTTTAAGTGATTTACCCAGGGTCTGAACTTGATCTGGTAAGTGTCTGAAGTTGAACTGGAGGGTCTCTATCCATTACACTACCTAGCTGTGCTTAGGTACCCCCATACACACATACATGTTAGGGCCACAGACTGAGAAGGAGAAGAAACCTCAAAGGCCATCTAATTCACCTTTCCCCTCATGTTATACCTAAAGAAACTGAGGTTCAGGACAGGTGTATTCAAAGGGTTGTTTAGTTGTAATTGAGGGGTTCAGTCTTTCAGTATAGAGAGGGGGAAAGAATGGAGACCTCCCCTTCTCAAAGTGGGGTTTAGGGGAGACAGCTGATGTTTAAGGTTGGCTCAGAGAGAGGAGAGGGGGTTTGAAGATTTTCCCCCTTCTGCCTTCCCTCCTTAGCTAAGGCTGCTCTCCCAGATTCACTCTTGTCCCTCTTGTCCCCCCTTCACTACTCGAGACCAAAGGGTCTCCCCTTGATTTGTGCACTCATATTCAGCTTGGGGAAAGAGAACTATTTTAATGTCAACTCAATCAGGGTAATACAAAGGAATAACTAGCAGGGAAAGAATGGGAAGGGAAGGTGGGAAAAGGGGGTCCCTGTCTCTCTCTAAAACCCTTTTCCTTCCCTCCTAGAGTTTGGGGGGAACTCAGGACTTGGCAGCCTGAGCTCCCTGAGAGAAAGTCAGGTTGACTCACCCTGGGTTTGGCCCCTTGGCCACAGTTCAGACTCAGGGCAACAAGAGCTGAGGTAAAGTCAGACAGAGATTTAAAATGTCTTTCTCCGGTTTTCTCTTCAATAGTCTTTCCAATTGGGAAATGTTGGGGGGAGGGGAAGATTTCCAGTCACCAGCAGGGAAAGTTGGTAACTCTCAGGAGAAAGTCTTTTTTCCATCTTCTCTCTTCAGCTTCTCAAGACTGAGAGAGCAACTCCTCTACCAGCCAGAGTCTTCTCCTCCTCAAGATTCCAATCCCTCAGGGCCCCTGCTCCATTAAGATGATCAGTTTCACACACTCTTCAGCCTCGCACTTTTCTTATGTTCCAGCCTTGGTCACAAATCCTCCATTTCCTGTTGTTTGCATGGTGCCACCCTGGCCCACCTCAGTTATTTACCTTCTATGTCTATACTAATCTACCTATGTTAGTTACTGTTTCCATCTAACCTCCCCCCTCCCAAAAGAATAAATCTTATCCTAATCTGTTTGCTAATCTAAGTTCCTATCTTATGCTAAAACTGAGTTGTGGGAAGAGGGTTAGGATTATGTGCCAACAAAGTTGTACAATATAACAGTTTCTTAATACAAAGGTCATTCCTATTGCAATCAATATAAAAGTTAACTCTTAAGTAAAATTGAACTATCCTATGCCTTATGTAATACTAATTCCAATGTAACAATTCATAACACTTACCCTGGATTGTTCGCCTAGTAAATGTTAGAGACAGGATTTGAACCCCTGATTCCAGAATTCATATACTCTCTGTGGTATTATGCTTCCTTCAGGTTTATTGCTAAGCTTCATTCTTGTGGCTTAAATTTAGCTCCAGGATCCTAAAGAAATAGTGTTCTCTCTCCTTCCTCTTCCAAGGTTGCCCAGTGTGAATTAGAAGCAGGGTTTGAACTCGGGTCTTTCTGAGTTCTTTGAGGCCAACTCTACTATATACTGCACTAGCTCATAAGGTTAACAACTTCCTTCACTTTTACTGGGTACAAAATAAACATGTCAATAAGAATAAGAATGAATGAGATTTGTCTAACAAGTGAATAATAAATAAAGAATAAATAAATAAGAAAAGCTACCATCTTTGTGGTTCCCTCCCTCTCTTGTTCAGACACTATGTATGTCTGTGATAGTCTCTTGTTGTATGTTGTTATCTTTCTCTCTCTCTCTTTTTTTTTTACGGAGAAAATAATTAGAGATCCAGGAGTAATTAAAGCTACAAAAGTCAGTCAGTTAACAAGCACTTATTAAACACTATGTGTCAGACACTGTATATACAAAGAAAAGCAAAAAAAAAATAATTCCTGGCTTTAAGTATCTGACAATCTAATTGGAGACATCATGTAAAATACTATATACAAACAAGGAATATACATAATAAATTGTAACCAGTCTTATGGGGAAGGTGCTAGCATTAAGGAAAATCATGAAAGGCTTTTTTTGGGAGGTGAGATTTCATCTGGTATTTAAAGGAATCCAGGGAAGCTAGAAGGGAAGGAGATTTGGAATCGGAGAAGGGAACAAAAATTTATTAAATGCCCACTGTGTGTGAGGTACTATGTTAAGCATTTTATAGATTTGATCACATTAATTAGAAGACTTAAGTTTGCATCCTAGATCTACTTACTGCCTGGATAATCTTGAACAAGTCACTTAAATTTGGGTCTCAATGTCCTTATTTAAAAAATGAAATAAGAGTAGGCTGAATGGCCCATCCAATGATTGGTGATATAGACTCTAAGAGATCGTCCTAATGCAAATATCAATAATATGGAAATAGGTCTTGATCATTGACACATGTAAAACCCAATGGAATTGCTCATTGGCTATGGGAGGCGGGTGGGAAGAGAGAAGGGAAAGAACATTAATCATGTGACCATGGAAAAATATTCTAAATTAATTAATTAAATAGAAATGTTCAAATTAAAAAAAAAATAAAGTTCCATCCAGCTCTTGAAGATCTGTAAAAATAAATTAGTGAGCTATAAAATAAAATATTAAATGTAAAAACTATTTAAAACTGTTCAAAACCTATTTAACTTGCCAATCAGGTTCAAACTGTTCAGATACTTTTGAATCAAAAGTATCCTCAGTGATAAAGTGAAGCTCAAATGTAAATTTCCCTTCAGGGTCAGGTGTAAGGATGCTAAAGAGACTCTTATTATAAAATAAAATTTTTATTGAAATATATAAGGATAAATAAAGGGTTTCTAATTTTAAGGGATGCTAAATCCACCCAAATAAACTCCCAGGTTCTGCAAGGAATTGCTTCTCCTGTGTTTCACAGGCTACACTAATCCTCTCTGATCTGACTAACCCAAATTTATGCTATCTGAAGAAAAACTACCACTATTTTCCTTATAAATTTTAACTTTGCCCTCAAATTATAAAATAGCAAAGGCTAGCTGATTGAATCTCAACAAGAACCCAGTTAACAGACTCAGAATCCAAACCAAAGACCAGGTTTTTCTTTAGTCTTCTCAGATATAAACCAATCCATAAAACCGCAATAGATATTCAATCGTGTTTCCCAAGTTGGGAAAGGAAAACACTGAGCTCCTTCAGACCTTTCCCTCAGACAGAGAGAGAAGCAAAGATGTTACCTCCTCCAGCCAAGAGAGAGTCTCTAAGAGTGTGTCTCTGCCAACTGCCAGAGAGAGAGTAATTGACATAGAAAACCCAGTTATAACTGTCACATCTGAAATTAACACTCTCTCAGCTCCGCTTCAAACTCCAGTTCTTTCTCAAGCAGCCACTTTACTTCTTATCTCTAAACTAATAAAACAATACTTATTTTCTAATATGAGCCTTACACTGCACACATTCTGTGTATGCCTAGGTTATGACAAGATTATTGCTGAAGTGTAGCCTACCCTCTTTTGGACTTTTTTTCATAACTCTGACCTTGCTGGTTATGGTTTTCATTGCTGTTGTTCCTGTTATTAGTATTTATATACATTTTGTGACTCATAAATTACAACTTTTACATCAACCAGGGGCAACAGATCGTTTATGCCACTTATCATTTATTATCCCAGTTTTACAGCTGAGGCAAGTTCTTGTGATTTGAAACTATAGCTATTAAATGTTATCCCTGAGTCTTCAATTGCAGTGTTCTTACTCCAAAATCAGAGTCCTTTCACTATACGATAACCCAGTTTGACTTGCTTTTAGGTTTATTTCTAGGTCAAAAGTCTGGAAAGTGTGCCTGGGAGAGCAGGTAGGGGTGGAATCAGGAGAAGGATTTTAATTCTCATGTTGAAGGAATAAAATAATTTGTTGTTTTTCAGTTGTGACTCTTCATGACCTCATTTGGGGTTTTCTTGGCAAATATACTGGAATGGTTTGACATTTACTTCTTTTTACAGCTCCTTTTACATAGAAGGAAACGGAGGCAAACAAGATTAAGTGACCTGCCCAAGGTCACACAGCTAGTAAGTTCTCTGAGGTCCGGTTTAAACTATGATCTTCCTGACTCCAGAAGGGTGTTCTATCCATTGTGCTACCCAGTGGCTCAGTAGATAATAAAGATTACTAAAAAATTCAAAATTGACAACCTCTGGGGGCTGGAACTTCAAAGATAAGTAAGACACAGACCCTGCTGTTCACAGAGTTGCAGTCTAAGTTTAGGGCAAATTCTTGTATATAAATAAATGGAGATATGAGAAAGGGCAATCATCTTTAAATAATTTAGTTTTAAATCAACTTTTAATAACTTTGAGGGAGGAGAGTTCTAGGAAGGCTTTAATAGGATGTATGATACCTGAGCTTATCCTTAAAAAAAGGAAGACACTTCAACAGAAAGATATGACAGGAGTTGAGGGCACATAGTTGGACAAAGGAGCTGAAGTAAACAAAAAAAAAACAGAGAAGGGAAGACAAAAAGAAGAATAAAGAGTAGTTCAGTTTGGGCTAGATCTTAGATAATTGGAAGCAGAATAACATGAGATGAAAATAGGAAATAAAGTTGAGTCAGTTTGTTAGAGGCCTCACATATTAAGGTAAGAAGTTTATACCTTATCCAGCAGACAATAGGGAGCCACTGAATATTTTTGTGTAGAAGAGAGATCTGATTGGAACAACAAATTTTAAGAAGATGCTGTAGCCAGCAGAAATGAAGAGTGGATTAAAAAATAAGACTAAAGAAGCCAGGAAGAACAGTTACATTATAGTAGTCTAGAAAACAAGGGAAGGAGGCTTAACTGAGGTTGTAGCAACAGGGGAGAAAAAGAGTACAGATACAAGAACTGATCATTGGTCAAATCAGCAGGATCTAATCACTGGGATGCTGAGGAAAGAGATGAATTAATGATGCCTTTTGCTGCCACACTGATCATCTAAAAACATTAATCAACATTAATTTAACTGTTGCTGTTCTAAATATAATATTCTTTTGCAAGACCAATGAATCTTCATTAGCATCTGTCCTTTTAGCTTTTTTCCATTTTTTCCAGCCATCATTATTAACTCAAATTAGAAAAGGGAGATTAGATTAGATTCTCAGATTAGAGAATGGGAGCTGCAGGTGCTGAATTGAGCGTTATATGGACAGATGTAGTTAATATATTGATTGGTTTTGCTTGACTTTTTCTCATGCAGCAAAAAGTTGTAGATAGAGGGCATATATAGAAATGATTGTGATATAAAAAACAAACCCCAAAATCTTTTAAATAAATAAAGCATTTTGTAAATCCTAGCTCTGCCACTAACTAGTTATATGACCTCAGAAAAGTCATACTCTCTGGGCCCAGTTTCTTTATTTTAAAATGAGAGGTATATACTAGTTTTTCTCTAATCCCCCTTTAGCTCTAATAATGTATGAATCTTAAATTGTGATATCAGTTATTACATATTTTGTTAAATAATTAGGATCCACCCAAATACATCTGAAAGAAAAGGTTGAAAGCAGAGATATAGTATATAAAAACTGAGGCAGCCCCAAGTCTTTGTATATGATTAAAGAGTCTTCTTGTCAAATGTTCACTACTTAATGGGAATTTCTGGAAGAAAATATCCATTTTAATCTGATATATTCCAGAGAAAACAAAGTGCAAAAGAATAACAATGGAAAACAAAAGAATGCTATCCTTTTACTGTAATCTGTTGAAGGAGATGAGATCAGTGCTTTGAAGTGGAGCATTTAATAAGGAAACGCTGAAAATAGTGTTGATGTGAGGAAGCTTGTTTATCTACAAGATAAGGCCATGTGTGGCCAAGCTATATTTCAGACTGTGTTTCCATGGCCCTGGTGTTTGGATTGGAAATGATTTGCAGTCTGAATCTTTTTTTTCTTTAGAGCTAGAGACAAATGATAGTCTCTTCCAATTATTTGGAACATTTTAAGAAAGCTGCTGATGTGATCTTTTTATGAATTAAATTTCTATCAATTTCCATCATCTTTATATCATAAAATCATGTTAGCATCACATCTGTTTGAGGTTGTATTTTTTTACCCCTCATCCCATAAATGAATTACTTTAAAATTTTTTCCCACATACTAGTTCTTCCATGTTCTTTCTGAGCTTTATTGAATTTCCTGATAAAGGAGATTCATTTACATGTGTTTTATGTCTATTTCTGCTTCTTCGTGTGTCCACACAATATTTGACATTGTTCAAATAAGATTGGATTAGCTGATCGCATATTCTTTACCTTATATTTTATAGTCAGGGCTTGTAACTGTAATACACCTCCAGGTGAGGAGCCTCTGTATCTGACTCGATAGCCAGGAGGTTACAATATGGAGCCACTTTGATTGGAAACAGCCAAGATAAGTAACAATCAATAATATGTAGAATAGAATTGGTTGACCTTTCTCTTAGGATGATGGAGCTATTGATATTATGTATCTTCTTAAGGGCAACTGTCCCTGTAAATTTTATCTATAGATGATCTGGAGATCTCAGAGCAGGTCTTGAAGATAATAATAATAACAAAAATTCAGTCTCTAAAATTTCTCCAATTTATCCCATCAATATCTTGTTCATACATAGTTGTTTTCATGTTGTTGGAAACTCTTGAAAAATAGGAACTATATCTTCATATCCCAAGCACTTAGCATAGTGCCCAACATATATTAGGCACTTAGTAAATGCTTATTGACTAGCATAATAATAATCATAATACATTTTAAAAAGAGCTTTAAGATTTATAAAGTGCTTTATAGATGTTAACTTATTTGATCCTCAAAACAACCCTGCGAGGCAGGAGCTATTATTATCCCCATTTTACAGATGAGGAAACTGAGGCATAGAGGGACCAGGTGACTTGTCCAGGGTCACACATCTCATAACTATCTGAAAGAGGATTCAAACTCAGGTCTTCTTGATTCCAAGTCCCTTGCTCTATCCACTATACTGCTTTCAATTTCATATTATATTTCAGTTTGAGAAACAGTGCCTAAGTTGTCACCTCATTCAAGAAAACCTCAACTGAAGTAAGTTTTCTTTATATATATATTAACAGTTTGATTCTTGAAACCTCACTTAACCACTCAACTAGGACCCTCTCTAAATTATAAGAACAGTGGCAGGATCTGCATTGATAGAGTTTTCTTCACTATTCAGTCCCCTCACCCCAATAAAATGACACATCAGAAAAAAACAAAAGGAAAAAAATCTTGAACTTCCTTATCTGTTTTCACTCTTCACTCAGGAAGAGTATGTAGAACACAGAATCATGGAAACTGAGGGCTTTCAGGTTCCCTGAGTTTTATGCATCCACCCCTGAAATAAGACGCACATGTACAACATCCCAGACCTGGGGGTCATCCAGCCTCTACTTCCTAACCTCTACTCATTACTTCTTAAGGCAAGCCATTCCACCTTTGAACAACTCTAATTGTTAAGAAGGTCTTCCCCAGATAAAACCAAATATGCCTTCCTCTAATTTATATCAGTTTTTAGGGCGAGAAATTTTTGCCTATTTTTCTTTGTCCATTCTTCGATGGGCTGGAGCTTTTTCTATCTACAGATCTCTTCACCTTCTCAGGACACTTGGAAAGCTAAAGCTTGCTGAATAAAAAGATAATTTTGTGAGTGAGGAAGAGAGGTAATCAAGGGAGACTTTTGAAGAAATTTTAAACTGCCTCCCCCAAAGCTCAAACTCATAAATTCACCAAAAATTATTTCTATAAATTGAGAATATTATCCTTAACAATAACCCTAAAGATACAACAGGCGCATTTCTGAAATCAGATTAGAGTTTGGGTCTTAAACCCAGCTGCTTGTGATATGCACATGAGATATTTGTAAAAAAAGAATAAAGGGATTAGCCCAGAGCTGAGCACACAGTCGATACAAGATAAATGCTTATTCCCTTCTCTTCTCCCTTTAGATTATAAACTCCTAAAAAGGTAGAGACCATGTTTTTCCTTTCTTTAATTTCTCAGTATTTAGGACAATCATGTATCATTCAGTTGTGTCTGACTCTTTGGGACTCTGTGGACCATGATGTCCATGGGGTTTTCTTGGCAAGGATACTAGAAGAGTTTGCCATTGCCTTCTCTGGTAGATTAAGGCAAACAGAAGTGAAGTGACTTGCCCAGGATTATATAGGTAGTCTGTGAGTTTAGATTTGAACTCAGAACTCCCTAATTCCAGGTCCAATGCTATTCACTGAGCCTCCTGGCTGCTTCTGCTTGTCACACAGGAGGTACTTAGTAAATGCTTGTTAACTGATTGATTCATTTTCACTAAGGATTTGACCCTGTTTTCTAAACACTTAACCTAAAAACATCTCCGTTACAAACTGTTTTACAGACGGGGAAAGTGAAGCACATAATAAGTCAGCAGGAAGTAAAAACCCAGTCTCCTGGCTGCTAAATTCTCTATACTCTCTCAAACAGAACACTCTTGAAAGTCCAAATAGGAATTTTACTTCCCAAGATTCTCAAAAACCCTTGAAGAGACATCTATTTCTTCCTTTCTCTGGGCCCCAAATCATTCATTATAATTAATCTGAGTTGGGTAGCCTTTTAAGGGTTTTTGTTTGCGTTTCCATAGCCATTGTGTATATGTATTGTCTTCTTGGCTCTACTGTCTGTTCCTGTTCCAAATCACTTCAGAAAAGTCTTCTCATGTTTCTCTGAATTCCTCCTTTCTGTTTCCAATGTGGTAAATCATCTTTTAACACGTTCCTATTCTGCGGGCATTTCTTTTAGCCTTTTCTTAATTGATGGACACTCACTTTGTTCCCAGTTTTTGCTGCCACAAATAGTGCTGCCATGAATTGCTTGTGATTTATGGGAGCTCCATTTTCATTAATGATCTCCTTGAGGTAGATGTCCAGGTTTAGGATGTCTGGGTAAAAATGATCAATAATGACTTTTCTTACCTAACTCTTATTTGGTTTTTACAAACAAAGATTAGTTTGGTTGCTTTTTAAATTGGTTCCACACCATATTTTCCCTTATGGTTATGAATGATTAGAGGCTTGGAGTTATTAAATCTGCTTAGTGAGGGGGTAATCCTGCTCTGGAGGGGAAAAAAAAGCTGTAAAATATTCTGCTACTTATAACCTGGGTACTCATGGTTACACGGATGGTAACCAACAATGAATAAACTAAATTTGACTGCGGTTAATTGTTAACTGTGGTTATTGTTGAAATATTACCTTAAAATGAAGAGAGATTTATTTAAGTTCATTAATATCAGCTTCATGGGTGATGGCCTTATGGTGTTTAAATGCTGTATATATAATAAGAGTAGAACTTTTATGTGACTTCTTAGCTCTGGGTCCTATTGTAAACCCACCCATATTTTGTGAACCTTGCCTGATTTCTGTATCTTTATATATTTTTGTTTCTCTTTCTTCTCATTTCTAAATCTTAAATTGCAGAACATGTGAGCAGGTACCTTGGTGAGCAGAAAAACCAGGTTAAAGGTAAACATAACTCGCTGTGTTAAAACAGATTAAAAACATTCAGGAGATATTCTATTCCTACAATTTCTTTCTTCCCTCTTTTCAGCTGTTAAATTCCCATCTATTCTTTGAAATCTAATTTAGATGTCTCCTTCTTCAAGAAATCTTCCTGAATGTTCTGCCTACTGATAACAACCTTTCCCTCTAAAATCTCACTTAGGATTTCATGTGATTCTCTGAAGTACTTCTCTAATATTGTATATTATATACAATGTGTATACATCTTAACCTAATGTAATTACTGTTTAATTGTATGATGACAACAATGTGTCATGGTCTACTGAAAAGTCTCTGGAGTCCAGGGATCTAGATTCAGATTCTGCCTCTCATACTTACTACCTATGTAACCTTGGGCAAGTCCCTGCGACAGCTTGGACCTCACTTTTCTCACTTTTAAAATAAGAAAATTGGATTGGATAACTTTATGAACTAAACTTTTTATCTTGAGTAAGAATTGAAAGGATCGCCCATAGTAAATGGTTCTTGAATCAATAATCTATCCTATTCTCAACACTTTTCTCTCCTTTTAAGAAATCAGAGAGTAGAAAGCATGCTGGAGCCATCAGGACATCTGGATTTGGCTCAACTTGGCTGTATAACCTGGGATAGACCACTTTAGTTTCTATTTCTTCAGCTGTAAAGTGAGGGGAGGATATCTTTGCCAAGAAAACCCAAAATGGGGTCACAAAGAGTTGGACATGACTGAAACAACTGAACATCAACAAGAAAAAATGAGGGGGTTGGACTAAATTATTTCTCAGGTCCAGCCAAGCTGTGACAAATATTTGTATCTATGAAAAATAGGCTGTGGACTAAGCTGCTTAGATTACAAATGGATTTAAGGTTATATTCGGGTGATGCAATTAGAGAGAGAATGAAGAGATAGTTCAAAGGCACAAAACCAAATACAGTGACCTGGACCCAGGAAAAATGGTAGAGTCCTAGGATATCAAAACATGAAGGCATCTCAGGACAAAGAGATGGAATTGTACAGCCCTACATTTTAGAGCCTGAAAAGAAAATAATAATTGCTGACTATATATTTTCTTTCAATTTGCCCAAAACTTTATATATATTTTATCTCATTTGAGCATCATATCAGCCTATTTGGTCTTCATATCATCTTCATATTAGCAATAAGGAAATAGTTGAGAGAACCCAAATGATTTTCTCACACAAGTTTCAGACACACATTTTAAGTCTAGATATTCCTGACTCTGATTCAAGCACTGTTGCCATTCTTGAATACTACTTCTTTCAAGATCTTACATCTTATCTAGTCCAATTTCTCCATTTTATCAGTGAAGAAACTGAGGCCAAGAGAAGTGCTTGCTCAAGTTAGCTGATGAAATTAATTCCCTTTTTGCTCATATATTTTTGTAAAAGAGAAAAGCTACTTTTCTTCCAGAATCAGTAGTATCAAATACCCTGGGTAAAGTCCTCTAACAGTAAACCAACTTGCATATTGCCTTTGTATTTATGAAAGAGATATTTCCATCAGCAGTGTGATATGTGAACTGCTTCTCTTTCCATTTCTACTCCTGATCTTCCATGATGGGTGAGGTAGAAAAATCGGAGGAGGAATGGAGGAGGAAGAAAGATGGAATGCAGAGCAGCAGCTGGGCCAGAGAAAAGGCCTATTTATTGTATGTTCTAAACATTAAAAAGTCACCACAGAATTAGTCTGTTGTCTTCAAAGCACATAAAACAAAGTACAACAAAGAGGTATTGAGTTATCTTTCTCCTCTACCATCTCTTTGGATTAGGGGTGGAGTTGAGGGAATGTCTTATTTTGAAATACCGCTATCAACAATGAAGGAGGGGGCACACAGTCTGTAGAGTCTTAGATCCCATACCCACAAAATGAATGAAGGAATGTCATATTTTAGAATTAGAATTTTCAAAACAGAATCTGAACCTGCTTGTCCAAATACCCAGGCAGAACTTTGATAAGGCTCTTGTACCTGGAAGAAGATACTATGGATTAATTTGTGCTGTTATTATCTAGGTGTTAACAAGTGTAAAGATCATTCTAGTGATTCTGACAGTTTCCATGGTTTTCTTTCCACCCCCAGCCATTCTTGGATACTGGTCATATATCTTTTGGAGTGGGGCAAAATTTTATGGTTGTATGAGGAAGAGAAAGCAAGGTTAAACATGCCCTCCAAGCAACCTGCACCAGTCTAGACACAATATAGAATTCTTGTGCAAGGCTTCCCTATCCTTTGCCTTACTCATTCCATGATTTTTCATGAATAAGATCTTGTGCTAATCATTGATATAATGCAGTTCTCATCTTTCAACTTATAGCATTGAAAAATAATACCTTTACTTGATGAAGTGATTCAAGGAAGAAGTATTCCCCCATTGATAACACTCTCTGCTTTCTGAATAAGTAAGACATTCACTTTTCATTTTCCTCACTTGTAAGCATTTCATAAAACTTAAAACCTTAGAGAAATATGGCTGGCCATTTTATAATTTTTAAAAAATATCATTTACTAAAGAATTTAAAACAAAACTCATGAAAGATGAGATCATGATATTATTACTGAAAGAAATATCCAAATGGATTCTATTACAGATCTATTTGAGTGAAAATTTAATGGATGAGAACATAGGATCAGGGAGGTTTTTTTAAAAAATTTAGTGGTACTAAAAAAATATTCATCTCTTTGGCATTCCCTTAACAATTTTCATTTTTCAATCTCTCCTTAGTGCTGAGAGATAAAATGTAAATTATGCCACCATTTCTTTATTTGAGAAATGAACTATCTTCTGTTTTTCCTAACATGATAAGGGATTATCATAAAATGATAAATCTAGAATTGGAGGGATCTTAGTGGCCATTTACTTCAACTCCATCTTTTTATAGTCAAGGAGCCTTAGGTCTACAAATGGTGAGTGATTTGCCCATGGATACACAGCTAGTGAATAGCAGGGATAAGATTTGAATCCAGGTCTTCTGTCTTCAAAGCTAACATGTTGTAAACTGATTTGTATAAAATACTAGATATTTCCCTGTCCTGATGAATTATTAAGATAGAGTTGTCTAATTCTTTCCCATTTTATGGCTTATTAAAAAAACATTAGATCATTATTGGAATGGTGAGTTCACTGGGGAAAATGTTGAGGAATTTAACTCCTTTTTATTGAAAAATTTTTGCCCATGACAAAGCTTTCTAAAGGAGCACAAACTTCCAACTTCCTTGCTTTCTGAGGAGTTCTGAATGTCTTCTTAGAAGTCATATTTCTCAAGAACATGTCCATTTTGGTTCATTTATAAACTCTGAGGTCCATGTTTTCATTTTTCAAAACTTCTAAGGAAGAAACTGATCTGATTATACTTTTGGGCTTATGTCTCATTTGGAGGTAAAGCTTTAAGTTTATTGAAGGAAATTAGGGGCAAAGAGGAAACAGAAGACTTGATTTGGGGGATCTTTTTAAGGACCCATGCTAGGAAACAATAGTCAGAGTCTGAACCGATGTCAATGAACTAGTTAATGATTGGAATTTTTCAGTGTGCTTGTATCATATCTTTCCAAGTAGACCCTATGAAGCCAAAGGGTCTAAAAAATTCAACATTTTGACTGTTTGTTGCTAAGCAGTATTGTTAAGAGAATATGAAAACTTCTTCCCTTTCTTTGACATTAATCCTCATGATCAACAATTCCATTAAACCTGTACTATAATTGATTTCATATCTGGGGGAAAATGCTAAAATTAAAGGTAATGTCATCATCAAAGTAAGAGAGAGAAATTGAAATATCCTACTTTTTATTTCTTTTTGATATTTGGGTTCTGAATCTTCCAAGTCTCAAAGATCTGACCTGGAGCTATTTTTTTTGTGTATAGTATCATAAGAATATAGAATTCTGAACCTAGAAAGAGAGCTTACAAGTAATTGAGTATAATGACACCTTTCCAAAGGTTAGAAAACTGAACATTTCAGAGATCTGTGTAGCATCTTTTGTCTCCTTGTAGGAATGCTAATAGATTAGTGGAAAACAGGGAAAAGGGATGGTAAGAATTACAGAATTTTAGACCATCTAGAAACATTAACTCAACTGTTGATATTCTAAATACAAGGACCTTGTCCAGTGACTAATGATTAGTAGAGGAACTGAATTGTATAGGTATTGACATTTTCCCTGTCTGTTGGTACAGGCAACTCCCAGGGAGGGAACCCCTCTCTGTTGATAACATTTGGGCCTGCTTTTCAATATAATAGTCTTAGAAAGTTGCCTAGAGAACTAAGAGGTTAAGAATTTGACCCAGTGTTACATAGCTAGTATGTATCAATGGCAGAACTTAACCCAGATCTTCTTGATGCTGAGACCAGCACTGCAAGAAGGAGACAAAAAGAAAATGCAAGTAAGTAGAAGGATGGTTCATGGGTTCTACCTGTTTTCTTTTTCCTCATAAGATTGCTCTGGGTATTCATTTTGACTAAATTTCACTTTATAAAAATGTGGGGAAGGAAGAAACACAGGATAAGTGAATAAAAAAGCATTCATTTAGCACTTATGACATACCAGAAACTATGCTAACTGATGAAGATACAAATATTTTTCAGAAGAGACAATCCCAAAAACATTCATTCCTTTTGACCCAGAGATTCCATTAGGAGGCTTATACCCCAAGGAGGTCATTAATTAGAAGGAAGTTTCTATGTCATCAAAATATTTATAACAATACTTTCCAAAGAATTGGAATAAAAAACAAAAAAATTGCCTTTTATTTGGGGATTGACTGAACTAGCTAAACAAATTATGGTATGTAAATGTAATTGAATATTATGGGCTTTAAGAAATGAGGACTTTGTGGGCAGCTGGGTAGCTCAGTGGATTGAAAGCCAGGCCTAGAGACGGGAGGTCCTAGGTTAAAATCTGGCCTCAGATACTTCCAGCTGTGTGACCCTGGGCAAGTCATTTAACCCCCATTGCCTAGCCCTTACCACTCTTCTGTCTTGGAACCAATACACAGTATTGATTCTAAGACGGAAAGTAAGGGTTTAAAAACTTAAAAAAAAGAAATGAGGAATATGTGGGTCATGCAGAGAAAAATGGAAAGAGCTACATCAATATAGGCAATGATTACAGCAAAGTAATTGGAAAGAACAATAATAAAAAATAAATATTAAATAATTATAAAGAACATCTATGAGAAATAAGAGATATGAGAAGACACTCCCATCTCCATCCCTTTGCAGATATGGGAGGTCCACAAGTGTTTTACATTGTACAAATTTTATTACTTTTTAAATATACTAATCAGTTATATTGCTTTTTTTCCCCTCTTCTTTTTTGTTTTTCTATTTGTTATACAAGATGGCTTTCTGGAAGGAACAAGGAGAAGATACCGGGGAAAACTATGGTGGCATATACAAAAACTAATATTAGTAAAGTCTTAAAAAATGAATTCTTGCCCTCAAGAAGCTTACATTCTAATTAGGGGAAGACAACACATGTAAGGGAGCATGGACCAGGAAGGGGTCTTTTGTTTTGGGGATGTGAATGGTTGGATACTTGTGAAACAAGCATAGTCTGACATCCAGGGATAACCAGAACATATAAATGGGATAAGTGGACCACTTGGGCCCTGGAGCAGGATGAATGGATTAACAACCTCCATGGCATAAGAGGAAACACAATTTAGTTCAAAGAATATAAGATTAGGAGCAAGAGAGTTCAAATACCCTAATGGCTCTGTGATCTTGTCAGTTCTAATATTTTCTTCAATAAAGCCAATCACAATTCATCCATGCCTTCCTATCCTAGGACATTCCAATCATCTCTTCTTCTAAATTCACCGTAAGGACTCCATGACCAATGGTTTTTCTCCTGAAATTCAAAGAAAGAATGAAAAAAAGAACTTATTAAACATTTACTATATGACAAACATTGTGCTATGTTCTGGATATAAAAAATTTGAAAAGCTGAGCAGATCCTGTTCTCAAGAAGCTCATCTTTTAAGTAGAAGAGACAACACATGAAAGAAAATTCAGCTGTAAGGCAGATGGAAAGGCTTAGAACATTTCACAGAATCTCAATAAATTTGAAGGTTGATGAGAGCTCCTTGTTGGAAATATTCTGGTCCACCAAATTAAATTATTTTTATAATCAACAAACAGTAAGACATTAAGATTATGAAAATCTTGTATTTTCTATATCTTTTATCACTTAAGTATAGATACATACTTAGATATTTTATCATATACATATCATTACAATTCTGTGACAGTAAGGATCTGTTCTATTATAGAATATTACTTGGAAAAGACAGTCTGTTCCCTATTTATCAAGTATGCCCTTTGTGCAAGATTAGATGATTTTTCAGAATGCCAGAGAGATGGAAAAGTAGATACTTTGGTAATAATTGTTGGTGTTTTCTCAGTTAACTTTTTTTAGTATTAATAAATTCTAAAGTTCCCCCCTCTGTCTTTGACAGCTTTATCCTCCTTCATATATTCTTTGAATCTTTTCTTCAGAACTCTGCCAATTATGTGTTATAACATATGTCTTAACCTAGTTGCTTTCTTGGTCTTTGTTTTCTTTCAGGCCTTTTCTCTTTCCTCAATAATAGCCTCTGGGACTGTGATGTTAAAATCCAAGGATAGCACATCTACTAAGTTTGATAGTTTGAAAAAAGTTTACTATAAAAATCTTTGCAGATTTTGAATATTTCTCTTCTTTTTGCTGTCCTTCCATTTTCACCCTCAAGATGACTGCTTAGTTGAATCTCTTGCCAGACTTCCTGATACTGCTCTCTACTGCTTTTCTCTATGATATGGTGATGGACCATTTTCTATCATTCGCCAAAATATTTTTACAAACAAGTTTATATTCTACATTTAATTTCCTTTGTCAGCTCTCAGAGTATTAATTATCATGTGTGCACTGGTGAAGGGCATTTTTAGTCTCTTTTGATCTTGTTTATAGTAATTGACTTACATTGATTAAACATCTTTAAGGATTATTATGGCTATATCTATTTCTTTTCTTATATTCTTTGTTCATTGTTTAAAATTAACAATAACTTTTTGAACAGGTCAGAATTAAGTTGTTTCAAACGCAAGGCATACCATCTTCTTTTTTGCATTTTTGTTTCTAGCTTTGTACAAACTTTTATGTTTGCTCTAACAAATAATTGTATTGATTCTATGTAGACAACAAATTCCAGGCATGAGAGTTGACACATCAGGCATAAGACTAGGTCTTTGTGGAAGAAGAAAACCTTTGCTATTCCACTAACTACCTTTGTGATCTTAGGCAAATCACTTCTCTGTTGTCCTCACTTTTCTCACACATAAAATGAATTCCTAGGTGATTTTTAAGATGTCTCCTAGCTCTAATGATCCTGGGGAACCAGTCCTATTGATTCACAAATGCCACAAATGTCATGATATAGTTCCAGGGTTTCCTGGCTAAGGAAATTTCTTTCACCCTCTGTATGGCCCTACCTCAAGGAATCTGGCAATAGAAGAGCCTGACATAATAATTGTGAGATCAGTCCCTGCCATTGTTCTTTCATAAGAACTGTTCTTCTGAAAGGCACTGAGTAGCCATCTATCACCTGCTTCAATCAGAGCCTTTGGGTTCTTATAGTTATCTTTGTTATTAATATGTTGTACTTGCCCGGGGCCTGTCAAAATGTTTTCCAATGTTATTTGCAAAGACTTCTATCTTTTGGCAAGATTTTCTGCTTTGCAAAGGGTTACATTTAAATGTGTCACTACTCTGCAGACAATGCTCCTTTTCTCTCTGCCTTCTTTATTATTTTCCTTCTCACAATTTTAAAAGCAGTAATCACCACATATTCTGAAGACCCTTTGACCAAGTCATTTATAAAAATAAAGATTTTATCCATCACATACACTAGTGTTTAGATAGAAACAGTTTAAAAATAGTTTCTAATTGTTACATTTTCTGAAAGCTTACATCCGTTATACCAAAGGGAAAAAAAATAACTGCAATTCAGAAACTCCTGTAAGAAGAAAGACACTTTGATTTTTGCACCCCCTTTGTCTCAGATTTCCAAGTCACATACTGTAAGGAAAGCTGAGATTCTGTCTCTGATTTCAGGCAAAATTCTTGTCAGGAAACTCCAAGAAGTTTGAGGTCTAAACATTATCAGTCCATCTCCAAGTTCAAAAACAAGCCCATTCTGTTCTTTAAGTGCTCCGTCATCCTTGTTTGGGCAGTTAAAAGTTCTGCCAGCTGTATCCAAAATGGCCTTTTGTCATTAGCGATATAAAAGGTTATGAGTACAGGGCAATCAAAGTGACAGGTGAGTCGAGAGGGAGGTCATTTCAGTATCAGGTCATAATAGATCCAGTGGCCAGGGACCATTTGAAACAAATTGCTTGGAAACTGTCTTAAGATGGTAAGAGAATGCCTGTTGATTGGCAAATATCATGAATGCCAAGGCTTTGGTACAGTCCAGACTTTCTGGCAGAAGATATTCCAGATGGCCTCTAGTACTGTTCTGTCTCTGTTGCCAGATAAAGAAGGTAAATTGTCTATAATCGGTGATTATCATTTACTATTTTGGTTGGCTCAGCTGCAAGAGGTAAAAGCAATAACTCCACCAAGAATGTTTCAGGGTATGTAAGTTGCATTCATCTGTTCTGTATACACGCTTAGCAGAGCTTCATTGTGACCTTCCATGGATTTCTAGTTTGTGATTGCAGTGTCACTCATGTGTAAGAGAGGGTAATGGGTCAGTGTAGAACCTTTCATGGTAGAAACTTCAGTCTCCCATGAAGCCTTGCTCACTGGCTCCTCCAGGCCAGTGACTTCAGAGGCAAGAAAACAATTAGGCATGCCCAAGCAAGACCATGCCCCTCTACATAAAAACACAGGCCTCTTTTGTATCTCTCAGCTTCCCGAATGTCCCCAAATGATAATAAATTCAGGTGTTCCACCTTTTAAACCAAGTAGCAGCCTCTTACAGAACCATCATGAACTCTATTCCCTTGCAATTTTGCTCAAGGACTGACAATATCCATGGCTGCATCCTTTCCTTTCCTTGTCTTGCTCAGGAGGAGTTGATTTTTGTCCCATTTCAGAGATGAATATTCTGGTATCCTGTCCTAAATATGGTGGCTAGAGCTCTGAACCTGAAATTGGGAAGACTTGAATTCAATTCTAGTGTCAGACTCTTACTAGTTAAGTGACCTTAGTCAAGTCACTTAACTTCTGCCTCAGATTTTGTAATTATAAAAAGCGAATAAGAAACCCTAACTCTCAGTGTTGATGTCAGGATTGAAAGAGCTAATTTTTCTGATGCGTTTAGCACAGGGCCTGGCACATATAGATGCTTAATAAATACCTTTTCTTCTTTCTTTCCTTTCTTTGTTGCTCTTGACTACTCTTCTATTTAGACATCTCAGTGTTTAAAATCTGAACTACTTAATCTTTCTTTGTATGAGTTAAGGTACATCAAAGTCAATGCTTTCAGTATGCAATTAGTCTAATTCTTATGTGATGCTCCTTATAAGTACATGATCTGAATATCAGATTAGAGCAGATAAAAAAAACAGGAACAGAGAAATTCACCACAAACAAAAATGTATTCCTCAGTCTACTGGCCAACAGGATGAAATCAAATTTGATTGGTTTGAGTCTTTTTGTCTTCAGTCATTTCAGTTGTGTCTGGTTCTTCATGACCCCATTTGGGGCTTTTCTTGACAAAGACACTGGAGTGATTTGCCATTTCCTTCTCCAGATCCTTTTATAGATGAAGAACTGAGATAAATAGGGGTAAGTGATTGCCTAAAGTCACAGATCTAGTAAGTGTCTGAGGCCAGATTTGAACTCTCGAAGGCAAGTCTTCCTGCCTCAGGGACCACTGTACCACCTGGCTAATTAAGATCTTGGAAAATTAAGGATAATTAAGATCTTGTCCGTCCTCTTTCAATGGCCTTGTCAAACTCCTCCATTTCAACACCATATTTTCCATATTCTAAATATTTTAATGTCTATGCCTCTCTTCCTATATAAGTTTCCTATTTGCAATTTGCTCCTCCTTGGGCCCTTATCAAAATTAATTTGTCTCTCTTTGGGGGAGGGGGAGGATTTTGTACAGCTAAGGTGCATAATTCAAGCTTTAATTAATAGATCAAAGTAAGTAAGGAGTCAAAGTTGGTTAATGTTCATTTAGTCCAATGAACATATTGATATTTTACTGCTTTTAGAGTAAAATAATGATTTTGATGGTAAAAATTTCAGATGCTATGGGTAAGCAGTTGAATTTCAGAGGTATTGACACCTTCCTTTTTCTATCAAAAGTTCTAGAAGAAGAACTACAGCCCATTGGGAAGATGATCTGAGGAGAAATTATGGAAAGACAAGGACAAAAATAACCAAAAGAGCATGGCCAAGTTATGATCTGCACCAGTGGAGAGAACAGCTTTATTCAGGAATGAGAGCAAAGGTATATCTAAGGAGTTGCTCTTGGGTGGCCATCAGTGCGAAAGGATATGGAAGAAACATGAAAGCTGTAATAGTTAAAGGAATTGTGGAGGATTGAAGAGGTACAAGGGATAAGGAAGGTTTTTTAACAGGGAATGGAGGAGTTGAAGGGATAGAGGGAATATGGATGTGTGTAAGGTAAAAGGAGAGAGATACCCTCTGCTGAGAGGCTATCTTTGAAAAATGGAGTTCCCGAGAAATGGGCCAACTATGATAGTCTGAGGGGATGTCTTCTCTATTGATTGATGTTGAAGATACCTCAAGGTAGGGAAGCATGGACTTTCCTGAGAGACAAGCTTCCCCCTGGACCAAGGTCGCCAGCAGGGGTCCACTAAGGACCCTTTATAGTTGAATGGCTGTCCTTAGGTTCTGCTTCCTCCAAGTCCCCCTGAAATGTTAGTCCTCCTCTTATCTGACTGTGGTTTTTTTTTTAAAATCAAGATGAATTTATTAACAAGTTTAGATTGGGAAGGTATCAGGGTAGAGGGAAGAGGGACTGTTCCATACTTTGCCACTGATTGGGTTTGAATCTCTCTCAGCTTTTGCTCTGAGGCCAGGCCTTGTGGGCTTGTGGAGGGCTTTTTTTTCAAATTTCTGTCTATGCTAATCTATGCTAGCTTTCTTATGTTAAAACATTTTAGCAGTAGACAAGAAGAGGAAGAAAAGATTCTGACCTTCAGAGCTGGTTGGGTCTGTCTCTTTAGGCTAGAACCCCTAAAGACCAACCTTAAGTTCAAGCTGCTCCCCTTAAATCCCTTTGTTCAATGACACGATCACAGGAATCCAGGTAGATCACACAGTTGGTAAAAATCAGGAATAGAGGTACTTCTATCCAGAGACAGGGAGAAAGCGCTCTTTCCAGTCCCAGGGCCAGGAAAGAGAGTCCTTGAGAGTAACTGTCAGTCTCCAAGTTGCCCCTCTCCCCATCAACTGTCATCATTGTCAATATCTTCACTCCAACATTCCAACTTCTCTCTGTTCCACCTCAGTGGCAGAAAGGCCCAAAGCTTGATTCCGTTTTCCTTTCCACAAAGCATAGGCCCTAACCTCAAGAAACTTATCAGGTCAGACAAACTGGATTTCTCTTGGATCCTCATATATGGTATTATACCTCCTTTCTTTGTGTCTTTGTTCTGGTTTTCCCCCATGTCTGAAGATATTCCCTTCTTGTCTCTACCTCACGGAATCTTTCTTTTCCTTCAGGGTGTAGCCTCAGCAGTACCTTCTACGTGAAACTTTTTCTGATCCCTTCAACTACTTGTACCCTCCCTCTCAAACTAACTAGTATTTATTTTGTATTTATTCTGTATGTCCTTGCATAAGAGATGGTCCTTGAACTCAAGTCTTCCTGACTTCAAGTCCAGCACTCTATCCACTGTGCCACCTAGCTGCTCCCTCCATCCACTATTTTAAGCCACTTCTCTCTCCTTTGACACATATGACCCTGCAAGTCATTTAAAATTTAAAAGAATTGTAGAGAAAATGCTAACCTATAATGGTAAAAGAAGTTCCTCACTGGGAGTTCTCTACACCAATGAAATCACAGAGTCAATCCCTCTCCTTGTGTGTAGTTAGATATGTACATGTTATCTCTCACAATATAATTCATTCTCTTTAAAGGTAGATATTGTCTTATATTTGATATATGTATCCTTATTGCTTTAGTGTGATACATCGTAGATGCTTGATAAATTTTACTGCCTGGGAAGAACAGCACATATGCTCAAGAAACAGTTAAACAAATGTACTAGTCACCAGAAGCCAGTAAACTTTCCACACAGTTGTCTCAGAGCAAGAAGAGTGTCTATAATTACTCCAGAAGTAAGATGGCAGGGGGCAGTTAGGTCTCACAGTGGATTTGGATCTGGAGCCAGTAAGATCTCAATTCAAATGGGACTCTGAAATTTAATAGATACATGACTTTGGGCAAGTCACAAATGGCTCTGCCTCAGTTTTTGCATGTGTAAAATAGGAAAAATAATAACACCAAATCCCAAGGTGGCTATGGAGCTAAAATAAGATAATATTTATAAAGCCTCTGCAAACCTTAAGGCACTATGTAAATGCTAGGAAAAAACAAAACAAACAAACAAAACAGTCCATACACGACTGGAATACATTAAGGGGGTAGACACTGGGATACTAGGAAGGTGTGCCTCAGACAAAACACCAAAATCAATAACAGCTCATTATTGCCCTCAGGTGGCCCTGAATCATCAAGCCATAATGGGAGATTTTAAGCTAAATACATTCTAGATCTAAAGGCAGAGTAAAGGAGTGCTCAGTCATTTTCTTTCTTTTATCAAAATTACCATTGACCAGCAAAATCAGCTTAGCAATGGAAGATTCTCTTTAAACTCTGTTTATTTGAAAAGAAGAGAAAAGAGAAGAGCATTTGGGCGGAGAAAGAAGACAATGCTTCAGCCTTGTTGACTGGAGAGACTGGAGGGTTGAAGAGAGAGTACCCTAATAACAGGGCCCAATTTTTCCCCTGGATGCTACAGCCCCACAAGTAGACAATGCATCTGATCACTGTAGGGGAGCCCAGTCCCTTTCAAATCTCAGTCTGCTCCTCTAAGGGCCTCACCATCTATCTTCTTTCTCCAACTCTTTCCATCTTTCAGCTGCCTTCTAAAATCTCACCCTTTTCTTGAAATTATGCAGCCATTCTGTCAAGAATACACACTACAAACCTCAACATCTTTAGCTGGCACTTGGCTTCCTCTCATTGTGTCCAGCTGAAGAATTGGACCCCTTTAGAGCTGGACTTATGCAAAGGTGTGGTGGCAGAGAAGTAATGTAGCCAGTCTCGAACTGGATGTCCAGTAAACATCTTAAACTCAACATGTCCAAAACTGAACGCATTTTCTCCCCTAAATGTTCCCCACCACCTGCTTCCCCCCACCTTGTTACTGTAGAAGTCAACAGCATTATTCCTGTATTTTGGACTTGAAACTGAGGAATCATTCTGGACTCCTTGCAATCTCTCAGCCCACATAGCCAATCTGTTGCCAAGGTCTGTTGGTTTCACCTTAGCAACATCTCTCTCCTGATACTACTACTCTGGTGAGGGCCTCATCACCTCATACCTGAACTACCGTAAACATCCTACTGGTGAGTCTGCCTGTCTCAAGTCCCTCCCAATTCCAATCTATCCTTCATTCATCCAACCTCTAAAATTATTTTCCAAAAGTATAGGTCTGATCATGTTAACCTCTCTCCCCACCCCCTGAGCACCTTTGGTTCCCTGTTGTCTCCAAAGTCAAATGCAAAATCTTATATTTGACATTCAAAGCCCTTTATAACCTAGATCCCTCCTAGTCTTTCTAGTCTTCTCTCATTGGTGAACCTTTTCTAATTAGACTGCCCAGAGGGCAAATTCAAATTGTCTGTAAGCCCAGCATTAGGCATTACTGGAGAGAGCTAAGGGAGGAAAGCTTGCTTTGGGCAGCTGGACAGAAGAGAGGAGCATTCAAAAAAATGTCTTTGGGTGCTGAGAAAAGGGGGGAAAGAGCAGCTAATAGTGGGCTAGCAATACACATGTGCCACATCTTTTGCCAATGCTGTCTTACTCTCAGCCACATACCCTTCAATCCGGTGATAACTGCCCTCTTGGTGGAAGCACAGAAAAGACACTTCATCTCAAAACATTCCATCTCCAGGCATTTTCTTTGACTGTCCGCTGTACCTGAAATACTCTCCTTGGGTTCCCCTGTACTGACTTCCTTTAACTTCTAACTAACATCCTCTCTTTTACTAGAAGCTTCCCCCAACCCCTATTAATCTTAGTGCCTTTCCCTCATTAATTATTTCCTATTTATCTCTTATACCTTGCTTTGTATAAATTTATTTGAATGTTGACTACCCCATTAGACTGTAAACACCTTGAGGACAGGAACTAGCTTCTGTCTCTTTTTGTATCCCAAGTACATAGTATAGTCCCTGGCACTTGATAAGTATTAAATAAAGATTGATTGACTGATAAATGCTGTGGGGAAATTTGAAGACAGGAGCAGTGTTTTGTTTGTTTGTATTTTTAAACTGAGGGAGAGACCAAGGAAGATGTGGAAGATAGCCTATGAAACGCATGAAGTAGCATTCCAATATTCCTAGGATGGGTGAGAACCTTACCAGGATGCCATGGCTCCTTCTGGAAACCATAAGTGAAGAGAGACAGGAGAACTTCGAGAGAAGCACATTTGTATGTACCCTTTGTCTTCCTATACACACCCAGAAAAGTCTTCCTTTCTCCCCTCTACTCTTCAAATTCTGTCTAATTTCAATGTCTCTCTCTTCCTCTGATGACTCTACCACTCATAGATCGGAGTCCCTAAGCTCTGAACTTCTAAAGTTACCTGTGTTTGCAACACATTATTGAACCCTCAGTCATATTCTACTTGGGGTTATTCACCATTATTTCATGTGTTAATCTTGTTTTCTCAATTACATTGAAACTCCTAGAGGAATAAAACTTATCTTTCTACTATAGTATCCATACTGCTTAGAACAGTACTAGCTCTTAGTAAATATTTGTTGGCATGTTGGTTGACTGGATAACTGGGCAACTAGACCCATACTAGTCCAGGCAGAAAAGAATATATGCCATTTTAAAAACAGCTCCAGACAAGGTCACACATTCTAAGTATCAATACAATATGTACAGACTGTTCTAGCTTGTTATAGTTACTCTTTTCTAAAAGCAAGTCTAGAAACCACATGGAATTCTTATGAATCATTCAAGTCCTGATAACTGTTTGGCCACTCCATTGACCTGATAGGAAAACTCCAACAACTGAAAGTTGTCAGAAATTTTTTCTTGAGACTTTTCTTCTGCAGGTCAAATAATTCTAGATCTCCATGGCTACCTTCTACATTCTCTCTGTCTCCCACATCTCTCAATAATTCTTTTAAAAATCTTTTTTTTTATTTTAATAAATTTCCACATGAGTTTTTCAAAGTTATAAAATCCAAATTGTCTCCCTCCTTCTTTCTCTCCCCAGAGCTAGCAAGCAATTCAATCTGGGTTATACGTGTATTATCACATAAAACATATTTCCATATTATTCATTTTCGTAAGTGAATAATCTTATAAAATCAAAACCCTAAAACGTATACTCAAGTGGTAAATCATATGTTTTCATTGGTGTTCCTACTCCAACAGTTCTTTCTCTGGAGGTGAATAACATTCTTTTTCATAAGTCCCTCAAAATTGTCCTGGATCATTGTTTTGCTGTTAAAAGCAAAGACTTTCACATTTAATCATTCCACAATATTATTGTAACTGTGTACAATATTTTCCTGGTTCTGATTATCTCAATAGTTCTTGATTGAAGAACAAGGTAGTCTGATAAAGCTGTGAACATTCCTAGTGAGTATTAGACAATTAATTCGTTTCAATATCTGCGTGTCTTCTTTTCTTTCTGTCTCAGTGTTGTGGTTTTTTTCCTTGCTTATGATCAGGATATTATCTACTTTATGTTATAGAAATAATGCTGGATTGGGGTTTGAATCCTGTCTGGCATATATTAACTGTGTGACCTCAATGAAGTCAAATTCAGAAATTGTTTCCTCTTCTTTGATGGGGTTAATAATACGAGAAATACCTTCCTCAGAGGGGAGTCGGGAGGCTCAAATAAGCTATTTTAAAGTGTTATATAAATTTCACATAACATCATCAGCATCTGTCCCATGGTCCCTAGTCATTCCTTTTTCCTTCAACTTGGTGCCCCTGCACCAGATTAAATGTCACATGCCCAGATCAAAAATGTTACCTCTTCTATAAAACTTCCTCACTTTTACATCCCTTCCTTTCCCTCACTTGGAAATAATCTCTCCTGCCCTTGAAATCACGTGACACTGCATACCTGTATTATTATATTTTCACATTATACCTTCTCTTTTACAAGGTATCCCCAAAGTCTTACAATAACTTTAGGCTTAACTTGCTTTGTAGTATAGCATGAGACTTGTAGTCAATCAGGAAGACCTGGGTTCAAATTCCTCTTCCGAAATATCATGTAAGCATTTTTTTTGGTCTATTGTGAGTATAATTGTTCTTACCTCACAAAATTGTCCTGAGACCCTAGTGAGGTTATGTATGCAAATTGCTTTCTAAACTTTATAATGTTGGATCTCACTATAATAGTTACTTGTGCACTCGTCAACAAGCATTATTAGAATTCACGTGATTAAAATCAAAATAGTTGTATACAGTCCAGATGTTCCCTTCTAGATTGTAGGCAGGCATTGTCTCATTCATACACAAATGCATATATTTGTATAGACAGAAATATATAGATTCACATACATATATGTATGAATATGTGGTTGCAAATGTTTATGTACTTGTATATTCTCTGGCAGCACACCTGTTACAGTGACTTCAACATAGTAAAAATTCAATATATATTTGTTTTATTAAATGACCGTGCTTTAGGCTGACATTATCCATTCACCTCACACTTGGGATCAAAGACAATCGGAGCTAGAAGGAGACATTAGAACTCATCTGAGTCCCATACTTTTATTTTGCAGATGTTGAAATTAAAGTCCTAGTTGTTTATATTTCTTGCCCAAGTTCACATAGCTAGTTAGTGTTTGTGTGGGTATTCATTTTCCCCATTTACTGAATGTGTCAGGCAATAAAAAAAGCTTTTAAAATGTCAAGTTAGATTAAATCGACTGAATCCCCCTTGATCAACTATGTCTGTTGCTTTGTTATAGAGGTTGATTAGATTAGTTCATGGGTCTCAACCTATGTCATGGGGGTCAATTTTAATTGACATGTAGACCAATTGAGCTCTCCACACTGCCTCCCAGCCAGAGCAATTACCTGGTGAGAATGACACTTATTGGTAAACGAGTGTTCTCCCTCTCACTCAGGAGATACTAGAAAGAAATTTACCCTTGATCCAGATAGACTTTGTCTTTTCTAATCTATTTTAAAAGGTTGCAGAATCCTGGATGAATAATTTGCTTTACTAAATCATAGGTCCATAGGATTTACAACTGGAAAGGACCTTTGGGGTCATCTGATCTAATCCCTTATTTTACAGCTGAGAAAGGTGAGACCTGATAAGGAGAAATGATTTACCCAAGGTCATATAAGTAAGAAGTAGTAGTCAGGATTTGAACTTAAATCCTATGGTAGGCACAGGTCTCCTTTTGATTCCTGACACTCCACACTCTTGTATTTTGGTGATGCCCCTGTCTTAGACTTGCTTTTCCTTCTCTCTCTTTTCTTATTGCCTTTCATTATTGTCAGCATCTATTTCCAATAGTCCAAATAGGTATCTGTAGTTAACTGTAGTTAACAGTGATGAGCTGAAAATTCCAGGGTATATTCTTATGTATTGGGATTGTTGCCTGCCATTTTTATTAAATAATTTGAAGATCAATTTTAAAGTTGAAGTTGGCTCATTATATTCTCACATATGCATCCCCAAATTGGTCCCTTCTCTTCTTTGGCTCTTGGTAAATACATTGATAGACACAGTCAGACATTAACCCTTCCTCTACCTTTCAAATGAATGTCTTTGCACTGTTGATTCTCTTGCAAAACCTTAGCTCATGCTGTCTTTTTTCCTGATAGACAGATAGCAAATGCCCTGAAAGCTGGATCTATTTTTACCTTATGGAGTTACCTAGATAATGAATTTGGTCAAGTACTGACAGAAGTGATCCCCCAGGGTTTGAGATTTTCCATTCCTCAGAGACTTGAGTTTAAAGTAAGTCCCTGCAAAGAAAAAGAAAAAAGATCTCAGGTCCTGTTGAGTCTTCAGGCAAATAGAAGTGTCCCTTATAGCTTAAGAACATGAACGCCCTCTGCAACTGTCAAAAAACTTCAGAACATAAATCTCTTATAATCAGAGAGATGCAAATAAAAACAATTCTGAGGTATCACCTCACACCTAGCAGATTGGCTAACATAACAGCAAAGGAAAGTAATGAATGCTGGAGGGGATGTGGCAAAGTAGGAACATTAATTCATTGCTGGTGGAGTTGTGAACTGATCCAACCATTCTGGAGGGCAATTTGGAACTATGCCCAAAGGGTGACAAAAGAATATCTACCCTTTGATCCAGCCATAGCACTGCTGGGTCTGTACCCCAAAGAGATAATGGACAAAAAGACTTGTACAAAAATATTCATAGCTGCGCTCTTTGTGGTGGCCAAAAACTGGAAAACGAGGGGATGCCCATCAATTGGGGAATGGCTGAGCAAATTGTGGTATATGTTGGTGATGGAATACTATTGTGCTAAAAGGAATAATAAAGTGGAAGAGTTCCATGGAGACTGGAACGACCTCCAGGAAGTGATGCAGAGTGAGAGGAGCAGAACCAGGAGAACATTGTACACAGAGACTAATACACTGTGGTATAATCGAACGTAATGGACTTCTCCATTAGTGGCGGTGTAATGTCCCTGAACAATTTGCAGGGATCTAGGAGAAAAAAACACTATTCATAAGCAAAGGATAAACTATGGGAGTAGAAACACCGAGGAAAAGCAACTGCCTGAATACAGCGGTTGAAGGGACATGACAGAGGAGAGACTCTAAATGAACACTCTAATGCAAATATTATCAACATAGCAATGGGTTCAAATCAAGAAAACATGTAATGCCCGGTGGATTTACGCGTCGGCTATGGGGGGGTGGGGGGAGGAAAAGAAAATGATCTATGTCTTTAATGAATAATGCTTGGAAATGATCAAATAAAATATAAAAAAATGTAAAAAAAAAAGAATATTAAAAGTTATGTTGACTCAAAAAAAAAAAACTTCAGAACATTTGAATGGGTCTTTGAAGGACTCTCATGTCTTTCTCGCTTCTTTGGTCTAGATATTTTTTAAGGCAGTACCTGAAAAACCACGCTACTAAAGGATTTTTCCTTATCATCCAGATGTATGATTTCTTCAATGTGGGCAACTCCCTCCACACTGATAAAGTTCCCACTATTTGTATCTTAGAGATGCCTAGGGCAATGAGAGATTATGACATGCTCACCTTGAGATGCATAGTAAGGTAATAAAATGGTCTGAGTCAGGAAGATCTGTGTTTGGGCTACTTTGTGTAAAAGACCAGACTTGTGCCCTGTGTCCAAGACTGACCCTCTAACCACTCTACCACACTTCCTCTCCAGAACAACAGATGACAAATGATAGGTAAGAGAAAAAGAAAAATCAAGAATGTCCCTTGAAAGTCTGAGTTAGTTATCAGTTATGTAGTCTATTGGAGGTCAGTCAGGATGGTAACTGAAACAGTATTAAAATTTGAAAGTACAGTGCTTGGGAAAAATATTTTCAGTACTGAATGTCTGGATTGATTTGGAAAATGGCTGGTTCTTGAGCTACCATCATAGCAGTGAAGGAACATTCAGAACTTGCTCTGAAAGCATTGTCGACATTTGTCCCAAGTTGAGAGTAAAGTGTCCTCAAGAAATATCTTCAGGTTCATTCCTTCAGTGAAATTCACAGTGTGAAAAGAATTCCAATGGGCAATGGAAATAAAATCTTGATAATTCCATTTTTAAATTTTCATCCTTTTTGTGATCTTTGACAGGTCACTTCCCTTTCCTGGGCTTTGGTTTCCCCATCTTATTAAATGCGATTGGACAATCAATCTTTCCAGTCTCTTCGAGTTCTAAACATTCTGTGACTCCATGACAAATCAAATTAAAACTCGAGTTTTGAAGGAAAAAATCATGTTAACATTACAAACCTTAAATTCCAAAACAATTTCCAGACATGATATTAAGAGGAATTGAAGGTATAACTTTAAAATGTCAGTGATAATAAATGCTCAGTCACAATATCTGCATCCAGAAAAACCCATGGAAGACATAAAAACATCATTCAAGGGGATTTACTGTATTTTCTGTTTGGTGGTGGAAGGGAATCTGAGCAAAACTGGAACTTTGTTTACCATGATATTTTGAAAGCTAAATTTCAGAACGTTTGGTGAGAATTTAGTCTAAGGTCAATAAGGATATTAGCTGAAATATTTCAGATTTGCAAGTCCTTGGAAAAATATATTCAGCTCTAAGTGCTGTGAGTGATGAATATTTGTGTCTGTTTTCTGTGTTCTTGTTGGCAGAATTATAAGAAAACTCAATAGGAAATAGAACCTTTCAAAGCTGAAGAAAAACATGCATTCTTTTCAGAGAGAAGTGGACTGGAGGGATGAGCAAAGACTGTTGCCTAAACTCAGAGAAGAACATGAAGCTTTCCCGCCAACCCCGTCACCCTTCTCTAGTCTTGTCCACATGAAGACAATAAATATCTAGAGGCCATCTTTGGTAAGGATGGACACCAGGGCCCTCACCCTTTAGATTTAGAAACTGAATGGTCACATCCCTGTTCTGGATGCCGACATTCTCTCTGACGGCCGAGTTCTTCCCAAGCAGTGATTTCAAAAGAGTTAAACCGTTTCCATATGTCCAATATGAGAATGGAGTTTGTAGCCTTTGGCAACCTCAGCCGAATCCAGCTGCAGCTGCTACCTGTGTGTTCCAGTGTGTGTGTGTGTATGTGGTGTGTGTGTTCAGTGACATCTGAACCATGCCCCGATTGTGTCAATGAAACTGTTATGTCTTTGTTGGGGGAGATATTAATTCTGAGCAATTACAGCTCTCTCTCCCTTCCCTCCCCCCATCCACCCTCCCCTTCATCTTCTCAGCACGGACCATGGACCATGTCAAACAATATACAACAGAGAAGAATGCAAATAAACTTTTAGTCTGCATAGCCCAGCAAAGCAGTTAGCCGCCCACTTACAAGATATTTAACTCTTGTACACATGATACACAAAGAACGCTAGTGAGTTTCACCAATCCCTTCAGACACACCAAAAAAAAAAATGTGGGGGGGGGGGGAGAAGAACTGATCCTTGTCTTTATATCTGTGAGATTGGAGTTCCTGCTAATAAAGGAGCTTTTCCCATGATGCAGTGTGATAAGGATTGGCCTACATGTAGCCCAGCAAGCCACTGCTGATGTTTTCCTGATTAGGTGTCTTATCTTCTATTGAGCTGCATCTGATGAAGGTTGCTGACAGCGTAATGTCTGGGAAAGCGTCGGACAGCTCCATAAAATGGCAGCTATGTTATGACATGTCAGCCAGGACCTGGTGGATGGTGAGTTGGCGTGATAACTTTTTCCACCCCCCCACCCCCCTCCAAACTTTTTCTCCCTCTTCCTTTTGAACTCCTCCATTGTTGCAATGCACGTGTTATAAAGTTCGGCGTCTGCAAAGTTTCAGGCTCAAGTTCAAGGAAGCTTTCCACATCAGTGCTTTAGCTAGGGTTTCCCTCCCTTTGTGGAGACGAACATGGGCCTTCTTTGAAAAAGGCAGCACTGAGTTTTTGTTGAGGATTTCTCCCTCTTCTCTCTTTTTAGAGAAAAATGCAAATTGTACAGTGTGTGTCAGGCTGGTTGGTGGGAGCCTGGATGGAGGTGGGAGCAGCCAGAGAAAGCAAGAAGAAAGAGCTCTCCTACTGAATTGTTCTTCAGTTGGTCTTTAAAACTGAACAGTCTACTTCTTTATTCAGTGCCCTTGAATAATGATTTAGAAAAGTGCATTGTATCACATTGTGAGCAGCTTTCTAATCAGTATTCGATTGTCCCCCACGCTTCTTCTTAATTTGGAATCCACCTCTCCTTACAATGAATACAGTAACTGGAGCAACCACTGATTAATATGCTGCTTGGCATAATTAAATTTAGTTAATGAGGCTATGCATATTCAGCCTATCCCCCCTTTTCTTGGGACAATTTATGTGTGAAGGTGGGTTTGTTTGGTTTTTTAAAATCTTATGTTGCTCATATTTGTCCGGCTGCAAGGCTGAGGAAGGGGTGGGGGCCGGAGGTGCAGAAAGCACAAACTCCAGGGCGAGAACAAACCCTGCCATGCAACTTTGTAAAAATGATTGGGAAGTTCTCAACTTTGCTGGATCACAATTCTGGGATTCGGTACTAGAGTTTGGGGAGAGAAAAGCTTGTCTTCTGTTCACAGGGGCTACATGAAATTTTCTCCATATACTGATTTTTGTTGTGTAGACAATGGTCTCTTGTATGCAATAGCCATCCCATGAATGGGGCACCTTCTGCTGGCTAGCTTTCCATTATGAATATTAATTTCATTCTTGGGCTGCTTTGTCTAGAAGTGTATTTTCCCCCTTTCATTTCTGTCTTGATTGCCTTTGCTTGTTTGCCTGGATAATTATTATGCTTACTGCATGGGCTGTTTTTTCACAATTAGTACAGTGCTGAGACAATGGGCACTTTATTCTGGGCTGGTGGGTACGGCGATCACTGGTGGACAGCACATCCCAGTGCCCCGACAGAAGGCAGCCTTCTGATTATCTCTGTCTTCTTACACTGGCTTGGCAAGAAGGTTGAGTTGGGAGCCTATTTCAGTGTTTCCAAAGGTGGATATTGCTGTATGCCTTCTGAAGGCTCATGTACCCAGGAAGTATTCAATTTACACCTTTGCTTTCCTCTGATGGGATTCCTTGTTTCTGGATGATCAGAGAGACTGGAGGAAACTTCTGCTTCTGCTACTTGTTGCTGTTTTGAGTTATCCTGTAAATTCAGAAAGACTAGTTTCTCAGGGATGTCAATTGGGAGAGAGGCTTGTTTTCAGGAAATCCATTTTATTCTTGCTGGTGTGCATTTTTACAAATGATCTGAACTTTACAGTAGCCTATTTTTTAAAAATGCCTAAATCTTGAGTCAGACTTTAGTACCGTGTTTGTACGCTGGTGCAGTGAACTCTTAAAATGACTGGCAGATGTTTTGTACAAGAGTCTAGGAACTGTTTGTATAACAGATTTAGTTTGTCGCATGTTCAAAAGATTTTATGTGTGTTTATTTTTAATGGTAACAGTACTGCACAACGATCATTTTAAAGATTTCTAAGCATTATTAGAAGTCCAGGGTGATTGGCTTTTTAAAAAGAAATCAATACTTTCACTAAGGGAAAAATGTAATTTTATTAAAAGAATTAAAAATGTTTGCTCTGTAGATATATTTTTATCCTGATTTATTTTATTAAAGCATAGGAAATCACCATAGGATATTCTTCTATTGAAAATATCATCTTTAAAGCTTATATGAAAACAGATGAATGATTTATATAGAAAGAATGATGGGCAGTCTATTAGATTTGAATGAGCTGACAATTCCTTTTAAAAATGCTTTGTAAACTGTCTGTGAGGTAAACTGTATGTAAATTGCAAATACAGACATAGACATTTACCTATACACATGTTGCATTAGAGGAAAACCAATATCATATAAGAGATATTTCTGATATAACTTACTTTTCACATTAGCACTCCAGAATTTAAACACAACTGATTCTGTGGTCTATATGAAAAAGTATGTCAGTTACTCAAAACAATTTGGCTTGAAGAAGGGTAATTGTTTGAAGTCAAATAATCTAAGAAATTATTACTTAATATGTTTTTGTAAACTTGGATTGGCAGATGTTTTGTGGGAAATATATATAATCAAACTAATATCGATGTTTATAATTGGTAATATGTTGTAAGTGGCATAGAGGGGAAAATAACATATGGGTTATTTTAACTATGTTTGACCTCCTTTACTCCCTCACCCTGAATTTTTTCTTATGGTTTTTGAGAATTCACTTAATGTAATTTTTCCCCTTCCCAGAAGTCATTGTTTCTTTTATTTTTACAATTACTCTGAGATATTTGAGTAAGAAAGAACATGGTCTATCTTTATTTGACTTGATCAAATGAAATTGTAGTAAGTAAATCCTGAATTCCAAATCCACGCTGGGAAAGTATCACCCTAATTACTTCCTGACTGATTGTCTCTTTCACTTAGATTCTCTTATAGTGTGACAATGATAATAAATTCTACTTGACAGGGAAAAAACCCAAACAACCAGCAGTTGTACACTTCTACATCTGTTTTCCTTCCTAGATGGGCATGTTTTAGTAAAACAGAGGGAGGAGAAAAGTTTTATTGAGACAGCTAAAAATAAACAAGAACAAGAAGAGTAAACTCCTGAGTGTGTATCCATATATACATGGAAATCACATCTAGATACATGTGATTGTTTAAAATGCTACATTTCTTATGTTTTATTTTTATAGTTGTTGGGTTTTTTGTAATGTAACTCAAATCAGAGGAAAATATCACAAACATCATGAATGCAAATGCTAATTAGGCTCTGTATGACCAGGTTACTAAGAGACCTTCAGCTTATTTTATTAAAACTGGTTAGAGATCAGTGAAGACACTTTACTATAACCAATATAATGTTTAGACATGAGATACTTGAAGAAAATGGAGTGCTTAGCAATATTCTTATCACTGTCTTGATTCCTGATGAGGCTACTTATTTTTCTCAAACAGAAATGAATAAAATTAATGAAAAAAATAGTTTTGACCTTTCCATTTTAATTTAATCCTGTTTCAAAAAGTCACTCTGTTGGCCCCTGAAACATGAAAAAAATTCCATTATTAAAATTTCTTTTGACATTGAGAAAGTTCAGAGTTGTAAGGACATATCGAGAATTTTTTCTTAATTCTATAAATCATGTTGTCTAATCCTTTGATTACATCAGAAGTCGAATGACATATTTGTCAAGAAGTTTGTCTGAATTCCATGATGTAGCCCTACAAATATCTACAAAATTAAACCTGGAAACCAGTTATATATTCTGGTTTTGAACCTTTATTCATTAGCGATTTCAGAGGAATTGCTACTATAAACAACAAAAGCTCAGTTGGATCTTATTTTATTGCGAGTATGAAAGTAATTCTTATTTGGGCTCCCATGACTTTGCTTAGTCTTAACATAATGCAGTTTTTCTTCCCTGAAAATGTAAACCTGAGGAATTACTGTTCACTGGTATTTTGTATGGATATAATCTGTGCAGTTTTATCAACTTGCTAAAAACTATTATTATCATCTTTCAATTTATTAAACATTTGCTATATTTATGCCACAAGTAAATCAATTATATACTCTGCAGCTAATATACAGGGCCTACCACATTGCCTAAGAGGTGCTTCAGTGGATTTAATTGAATTGGCTTTTTGGTTCTCAACACTGACTTTCAATTAAATGACTTAAAAACAAATGCCAAGATGGCTGCAGATATATTAAGCAGTGCTATTTTCATTCATATGCTATAAATCTCCTTACATTTTTGAAAGGAAGAAGAGTTATTACATCTCTGAGCTACTATTCCATTTTAAAAATGTAAACAGGTTCAAAATTCCAGGGTAGATTTTCCTTAAAAGCTAGTACTCGGCATGCTTTGTATTTTCGTTTTCTCCAGCTAAAAGAGTTTCTAAAAATTTCATTTGGTGAATTTTCTTAAAGCATCTGGTAAACTCATACCCAATATATGAACTCATGTTGAGGGTTGAGACTCTTGGGACTAATTCGTAGCCAGGGATAAATAAATTCAGCAACTTTTCTTGAATTTGAATTAGTTTTAATGGAAAAAGCCAAGAGGAACTAACAATTACCTTGTAGATAACAAGTTAAATGAGTATCTAATGTATTTTGATATATCTAATGTAATGGATGAGCTTCTTTCTTAATATCATAATATTAGCACAGAACTCCCAACTATGAATTATTAATTTGAATCCATAGTATTTCAATTAAACAACATCCCAAAAGCAATTATTAAGTGACTAAATACCAGGCACCTTCCAAGGTGCTGAGGATTCAAAGACAAAAGGAAAGTAATCTTTACCTTCAAGGAGCTTCCATTCTCTACTTTAAAAAATGTGCAGAGGTAAATAAATTCAAAACATATACAGAATAATTAGTGGGAAGTTACTTATTAATAACTAGATATGATGAATGAAGTCCCTTCTTATCCCTTACCTCTGAACCACTTTCTTCTCATTTCCCTATCAATTTTATTAATTCATAAAAACATGTGTAAGTACTATCCCCCATTTTAGATTCTCAGAAAAGTATTTGCCAACACCCTCACTGCCATTTCCCATTAACATAATGGTCATGTAGAAATAATGAGGAATTCACTCAATTGTGACTTCTGAGAAAAATTGTTTTAGAAATCCTAGAAAAACCTGATTTATTTCAGCATCATTTATTGATGCTAATATTGGGTTATGATTTCATGCTTTTTTCCACATGCAAAAAATACACACCTTTCAAAACTTTGATTTTGCATCCTTTATGATATTCTTTTTATAATATATCTCGTGGCACTTGAAATACAAACAAATCTGTATTTTTCTGTCATTGTTACCGATATCAACCTTAGAATAAAAGACATTTTTTGTCCTCCCAAGAGCTTACTCACCTTACAGTGAAATGGTAATTTGGGATTTTTGATTTCTTTCCACTTAAACTTCACCATAACAATATAATATGTAAAGTTGGATTAGAAGTAATATATTTTGAAATCCATCCCTCTGAATACCAATCAGTGGGTTATTAATCTAATCAGATAGGAGGAGATATCAACAAATCCCTGTCGTTTTCTCCATTCTTTGGTATACAAAGTGTTGTGCTCTCCAGAATAACTCACTCTTTGTGGACAACTATGATTTTATAGCCTTTGATTCTCCAGTGAAAAAGATCTCAGCTACGCATTGTGTCAGCATGACTGCACTTTGTTTCTGTTAACTAGGTGAATGCTGTCTTTTTGTACTTTTCTCCTTTATGTCCTCATAAGCTTATTGTGAAATAGTGCTCATCCTCAGACGCCTATTTGCAGCACATATTCTTATAGTTCAGGATTCCGATTTCACAGGATAATGAGAAATGAGCCCAGAGATACGGAGATACTTGGCAATGAGAGAAAATGGAAGTCATAGACTCTTCTCCATCATCTTGAAGTACAAAACTATTTAGTTAGAAAATACTTTTCTTCAGTTAGTTAAGGGACTATATATGTGCAATAAATATTTTAATACATGTCTAATATGAACTTAAACTAGGCAGATTGGGTGCTCTGTACCCTGGGTAATATTTTCTACTCAAATAAAAAATAATACTAGTGGCTGGATGCTTGAATTTTTTTGCTGTTATCCAGCACCTCCCCCTATCTCCCACAATGATTTTTTAAGTCAGAGTGAAATAATTTTGTTTTTGCCTTCTCATGTGTAAGTACATATTTTCTCTTTGTTCATTTTCTGATATTGTTTTATACCAAAGACTATCTCTGTGAAGCACAGGGCTGGATGCTGGGAGATAGAGGCTAGGTGACCTTCGGCAAATTAATTCACCTCTCTCATCTCTAACGAACCAGGCTGCAAAATGTAGATAATTGTACTTATTACTTGTCGCTCTGGGATGTCATGAGGATGAATGAGAACATGTCTCTACACCACCTCATTCTCCCCAGAAAGAAGCTGTTATGTAAATATAAATAAGCAAAACTCTGTTATACAAAATGAATGTCAGGAGCTGAGCAATATGATTTTGAGGATGGCTCAAAATAAGCAAGTCAGTCAAATTAACTCTAGGAGAATTTCACCTCTTCTACCCTGTCAGAGTTGTTCTTTTTATTATTGTGACTATTTGATTAAAACACAGGTCCAGAGCAATAAACAGTCTAAGGAACTCTCTCCCATGATCCTAGTCAACAAATTTTCTGTAAGGTATATTCCAAGGGAGTCGCCTGAGGCTACTCTGAGGTCGTGACTTGTCCAAGATCACTTAGCTAGTTTAACGCCTAGGCAGGATTTGTACCCAATGTCTTTCCTACTCCATGGCCAGCCTTCTGTCTGCTATACCAAGATGCCTTACTTCAGTTACACTTATTTTATTTCCCAAACTATTGATGGTAATTATAATTGATTTTTGCTTCTGGGCCAAACTTCTATTTCTTTTTGAAGTAAAATGATTATCATCTCTTTCCCAAGTTGAATATAAATTTCCTTATCCTTGCTGGGATTATTGTATTCTGTATGATACACACAATTAATTAGTCTATATTACATATAATGTTATAAATTCTCAATCATCTCACAACCCAAACCTTTGGACAGCATTAAATGTACACCTTTAGTAAGGCATTTTATTTCAAGTTGCTACAACAGTGACTCCCTTTGCAATGTTGTGACTTTCTATTATTTGATATTGTTACTGTTCCTCAGTACTTCCTCAAAGTGCTATATGGCATGGTGTACACAATCTGATCTATAATGTGGTCCATTTTTATATAGATTCATATCGTCCATAGACCAAATTGTGTTCCACAAAACATAACTACTATATATAGTAAAAACCCACTATAAAATGAACGGCCTAAAAGATCTTGTTCATTTTATTTTGATACTGCCATATGGAAATTCCAGTGTATTTCCTTTTGCTTCCAACAACTCAGATCACATCATTTTAAAGATCTGAGGGGCACATTGTGGCCATTATTTTATTTAATTATAAATTAATTTTATGGCTGCTGCTGCTCATTTTTCAACTGCAACCAACTCTTTGTGATTCCATTTGGGGGTTTTCTTGGCAAAGATGCTGAAATGGTTTGCCATTTCCTTCTCCAGTTCCTTTTACAGATGAGAAAATGGAGGCAAATTGGGGTTAAGTGTCTTGCCTAGTCACAGAACTAGTAAGTATCTGAGATCAGATTTGAGCTCATGAAGATGCGTCTTCTTGACTCCGGGCAAAATGCCGTATCCGCTGGGTCACCTGGCTGCCCCTTTCTTATAAATATGAATGATAAAATATAATAAAATCCTCCCCCCCAAGATTAAAAATACACATTTAAGGTAAAAAGTTTCATTATTTTGAGGGTTTCTTTTTTTCCCACTTGTACAGATAAACCTTGAGAGGTAATGTTGCCTTGTGACTAGAGAGATGACTTTGAAGCCAACAAGAACTAAGTCCAGGCACTCATATATACTGCTTTTTGACCCTGGGCAAATCACTTAACCTCTCATAACTACAGCCAACTCTCCATGATTATAAGCTTCAAACAATGTGTCAACCTGGACTTGTGTTTATAAAAGGGATGCTTTCCACTTGAAAGTTCCCTGTATTGATGAAATCCCAGTTCTCCCCCCACCCCAAGTCTCTTAGAGAATTTTGTGGCAAACAAGGGGGCATATTCAAAAGTCAGGGTTGAGAATCAATGATGCTTTTTAATATAAGGCAGCTATAGAGTACAATTTGTGGCCTGGAAGCACTAAATCTAATACAAATTAAATTAAATCAAACTCCTTATCTTCCATTTTCCCCAATATATTTCAAATGTGTGGTTTTTTAATCTTTTTTTTTTCCCTAGAAAGCTGTCTACAGGCAGCTAGATAAGGTATTGTGGTGGGTAGACAACTGGAATTAGAAAGACATGAGTTCAAATTTGGCCTTTGCTACTTACCAGCTGGGTAACTCTGGGCTGGTGACTTAACTTCTGTTGGCCTCAGTTTCTTCAACTGTAAAATGAGCATAATAATAGCCTCTACCACACTGGATTATTATAAAGATCAAATGAGACAATATTTGCAAAAGCACTTAACACAGTGTATGACACATAGTTGATTCCCTTTCATGCTTCCCTTCCCTTCCTGCTACATTCTCCTAAAATTTAATAGCAGCTAAATTGAATAAATCTAGGAGTTTGATTAGATTTTCATCTAAGAGGTATAGTAACTTGGCAGTAGGTTCTGGCTTTGCTAGACCTAAATTACTGAGATATTTCAAGAGATGACTTAACTATCAATTTTTTTTTTGTAACTATTATCTCTCCTTTCCACATCCTTTCCCCCCATACCCTTTCCCCTAACCCTAACCCACCCCCCATTGAACAATAAGAAAAGAACACCCCCTAACAAATAAGAGGCATTAAGTCTTACTTCTTAGGAACAAGACTGTAGAGATGTAAAATAAATTAAGTTTATTACAATTTTCTTTTATCCCTAAAGCCTTTGAATAATCCATGGCTAATGTTAAGGGTCTGGTTTTGTTTAGTCACCCAGCACTGAGCCCGGTTGCTCAGCATTAAGGCTGGCATTCAGTAAATGCTTGGATAGTTGGTTGATTGATTGAAACTGGTTACCATATCTGTGACCATTTAATATTACAGCTACTAAGATAGTAAATCCATGGCATGTTTATAGCAATTTTCATTTTCAAAAAACTCCATTAAAATCTTTGCTTGCAATTGCCATGTTAGGCATGTACTTTCAGTTTAAACTGGAACATTATTGACGAGTAGAACCTTTAGACGGCCCTTGGGCTAAAGTTGGAGATTATCTAATTTTGAACATTACCTATAACATACATGAAACTCTTTACTCTATAAAACACACTTTAACATTGCTTTTAATTGATGGGAAAAGGTGACATGCAGCTACGGTATGTAATGGAGAGAAGGGATAGTGGAGGTTGATAATCAGTTGACGAAATTTGCAAATTCTGGAACTCATTAATGAAAATCTCACTTGAAATCTCAGGAACCTGTTTAAACTCTGTGAGGGCCTGGTGGGATAGTCTATACCTCCAGTTTGGGGGAGCTATGCCTGGTGTTTGAGTATGGGAGTTCTGCGTTGTAGTAGAATTTAAGCAGATTGGATATCTACACTATATCTAGCACCATTATTGGTACTCCCCCCATTTGAGGGCTACCTAAGGAGCAGCCAGTGGGGATAGCCAGAAGGGGAAAAACAAAGTCAAAGTTTATATACAGATCAGTACTGGGATCAGGTCTTAGTGGACCTTTAACTTCAAACCTGGGTGAGAGAAGGAATTTCAAAACAACACAACAAAACAAACAAAAACCCAACATTATTTGGCAGAATTTTCTCATGTTTAAAATGGTTTGGGTAACATTTTACCACTTCCTACACAGTCTTTCCTGATTCATCCTAGTTGTTATGGATGCCTTCCCCCTTCTGCCCACCCCCACCCCTCCAAATTTTTTGAATTTACTTTGTGATCATTCTCTGCTTTCTTATTGTATGTGTGTTCTTTTCCCTAGTAGAAAGCAAACTCCATGAGAATGGAAACTATTTTTTTCCATCTTTGTATCCCCAGCATCTGGCACAATACCTGTTGGATTAGCCACTTAATAAATGCTGCTTAAATCGAATCATATCATTACTTTGGGTATGGGTTGAGGACGGTTAGTGACTTGCTGCATGGGAAAGATTATTGAGCTTTTAGAAACATTATCATTATGAATTCTTCAGCATTTTTCTTTCCTCAAGGTAGCCAATCTCTCCATAGTCATTAGTCATCTGGGGAAAATAAAGTCTTTAGCAAGATGCTATTCAGAATTAGTTCATTTTCAAGCATTTGTGACATATTGACCTGCCTCAAAGGATTGGGGTGTACATGAAGTGAGAAAACAACCATAATGTATTATGCAGACGTAAGGGGACATCACATGATGGTGTAAAATACAGTAAAGAAATTTCTGAAATTAGACAAATGCCAGGGAATGTTAATAGGTAATATTAACATGATATCAGCCAGGGCAGCAAAATATAGCTAAATCTTATAGGGTGGGATAAAGTACCTGGCCTGGTGTCAGGAAGTCTCATCTGCCTCAGACACTTACTAATTGTATGACCCTGGGAAAAACATTTAACACTGTTGGCCTCAGTTTCCTCATGTGTAAAATGAGCAGGAGAAGGAAATGGCAAACCACTCCAGTATCTTTGCCAAGAAATGCTCAAATGGGGTCATGAAGAATTAAGCAAGATTGAAAAATGACCAAGTAAGAAATAATATACTGTGATCTCAAGTTAAATAAGGTTAATTTGAGGATAATTTTAGAAAGCTATGGAAAGACATAGGTGAACTGATGCAGAGTGAAATAAGCAGAACCAGGAGAACATTATACACAATAACTGAAATATTGTGGAACAATCAAATGTGATAGACCTGGCTACTAACAGCAAAGTAATGTTCCAGGATAATTCTGAGGGACTTAAGAGAAAGAATGCTATCTACCTCCAGAGAAAGGTTTATGATTTGGGGTTTTGGTTTTATAAGATTATTCACTTACAAAAATGAATAATATGGAACATGTTTTGCTTGATAGTACATGTATAACTCAAATTGATTTGCTTGTCAACTCTGGGAAAGGAGAAGAAAGAAGAGAGGGAGACAGTATGAATTATTGGAAAGTCCTACCGAGTCACAGAAATGTGAGTTTTATAGCAAGTCTACCTACTCCAAGGATCTGCCATTTCCTCTATGTTGGCACATCCTACTACTAATATAAATCAGAATTCTTCAATATCTTAGTGAAGTTTTTCATAAGTAGCTATGGCTAACTATAAGATTACATGTTGTTCAATTTCCTAATAAAGAACATTTCAGAAATGAGTCTATGGTAGATAGACTAGGGCTTATACTTGAGTCCTTTCTAATTTGGTAAGACTGGTGCCAGAGTTTGCATTCTGCTGGCATAACTATCACTAGTTGACATTTATAAATCATTTTCAAGTTTCCAAAGTAATTTGTATCCCTAATCTTGTTTGCATTTCATCAAAACTTCTGTGCAGTCCCTGCTATGGATAATGTTATCCCCATTTTACAGATGAGAAAACTAAGACATAGGTAGTGTCAGTGTCTGACACCAATTGTAGTATACTTTCTACTATATTGTACTGTCTCTCAAGAAGTCAATGTCATCCCAGGCCATGACATCAGAGTAGAGCTTCAAAGGGAGTGGGGCTTTTGGAAAGTATATTCAGTTCTTCTACAATGCAATGTATAGGTTTGTAAAAAGAACCATCCAATATGCTATTACATGTAAAGAAATAGTTAAATTCTATAATAAATGTCAACAGTGTCAGCCACCTCAGGTTGCTGTTTAGTCTGCACCATGGTTGGTTCCCACAAGGATAGGGGATGGCAAAGTTGATGGTACTGGCAAGAGAATGGTCAAGGTGGGCAGGAAGTTGGGGGGGGGGGGAGCGGACTTAGAGAATTCCAAATAGCCCTATTCTGCCCATTTCTCGTACTATACCAGAAGATATAAAGTAAATATAGCACTCTGCCTTGAAAAAAAGACTAATGTTTGCTTTTAGAAGTGGGTATGGGAAGGATTTATACTTAGAAGGTATTGTAAAATGGCGGTGTCCAATTTTGCAGAACAAGTGTTTTATGCTTAATTCATCTGGGTGCAACTTTCTATTTATTGCTAATGAAATTGAACACAATTAAATTAGGAATTCTAGTTAAACTCAGATTGTTCCCTAATATATTAATTGCATTGGGACAAATTTATGTTTTCAAAGCAAATGTTATAGCAGAACTGAGCATATATGTGTAGTCATACATACATCAATGACCTTTGAATATCAAACTTAAAAGGAATAGTCAGGAAAACCAATACTCCTTAAAACACTGAAAGAACCAGAAGAAGGTTGAATTAGGTAAAGCCTGAAAGGAAGCCTTATAGAAAAATTTACTGAAGAAGCACAGGAGAAGTCGGTGTGGAAAGGTTAGTATCCAAGCGAAGGGGATCCCCACAAAAGGGGGAGCATATATTTCTCCTAGTATCAAGAATAATACTGATAATAATAGCTACATTTATCATAATTACTATGTATCAGGCATTGTGCTGTGTGTTACAATTATTATCTCATTTATCCTTCATAACAGCCCTGGGAGGTAGGTACTATTATTATTCCTATTTTACAGATGAGGAAATAGAGGCAAAAAGGGCATAAGTCAGTGTCAGCCAGCTAATAAATGTCTGAACCCACATTTATTCTCAGGACTCTCTAACCACTGTACCGTCTAGTTTCCCTCTCTAAGTTACCAAAGTGTCCTTGCCATCATCTTATAATTGAGCTCTACAGCTTGATGTTACTATATCTATCACCTTTCACTTATGCTCTATTAATTAATGGATCATCTTAAATGATTCTGTAACACATGAACAATTAGTTCTTTCCTTTGTAAGTTTGTAGAGAATATTGCACTACATACTAGATGTCCCGATGCAGCCAGACACAAAATGGGCTTTAGAGGAAATGAAAAAGAAATGAAAATAAACTTTCTTTCTTTGCTGATGCCCTGTCATAATGCAGAGCCATTGATTTGAGCCATGTCAGTAATAATAGCAATAATGGCAAAACTTCATGGATTCATAGAAAAGAAAGAAAAATGTCAAGGGGACAAAGAAATAAAGCAATTTTGATCCCCCCCCCTTTGACCTTATTGGTAAAGAGAATTCCTATTGAGGAACACACCCTTTTTCACTGCAGGTAAGTGACTGTTCTGTAACTGAGGTTTTAAGTGACTCGAGTCACCCATCCTTTATGTGGGAGAGGCAGTACTTGACTTGAGGTCTGCCTGACTCCAAGGTCAGCTCTTTATTCATTGTGTTATGTTGTTGTTATTTGGCTGTTTTCAGCCATGTCCAACTCTGTGACCCCATTTGGGGTTTTCATGGCAAAGATACTGGGGTGTTTTGCCATTTGCGTCTCTAGTGACTTTTATAGATGAAGAAACTGAGTCAAACAGCATTAAGTGACTTGCCCAGGATAACACAGCTACAAAGTATCTGAAGCCAGATTTGAAATCAGGAAGTTAAGTCTTCTTCACTCCAAGCCTGACACTCTATCCACTGTGCCATCTGGCTGCCCACAATGTTATATTTCTTCTCAAAGTTAAACTACAGATATGAAAATAAAAATAATAAAATATACATAATGGAACACTATAGATTGATGCATAATATTTTGTGATTTTATGGGGGAGACTTTTGTGTTTGTGAGTTGCATTTGTGTTTGTATTTTGGTGTTCATAAAATTATAATAGTAGCCTGAGGGCTTAAAAGAGTCATTAAAATGTACTGACTCAGGAGGACAAGGGTCTCTATCTACAGACAGGCCCTTTTTAAGTTGAACCACTCTGATGTAAAAGACATGCCTATGTGCCCTTTGCTGAGAACTTTTCATTTTCATTCAAACTAACAATCCTTTGGAAAAAAATCACATGGTGAAATATTAGCATCTTGGCTACTTGCTATAGAAGCACAATTTCTCAGAGGTGGAAGTTATCTCGACTAAGCAAGACCCAGTAAGATTTTTTGCTACTTATTTTATTTCTAACCAAGAAAAAAATTAAAAATTAAGATTCGACGTTGCCAGGTGCCTATCTGAAGATCCCCAAGTAAGGGAAAGCTCACTCCCTACCTTCCTACCTCTCTTTTGGACATCTCTAATAATGAGCAAGTTTCTCCTTCATATCGTGCCTAGGTTGGAAAGTTTTAACTTGCTCAGCTTTGAAACTCTCCTTTTTTACTGATATGAAACCAAGACCTAGAAAGATGGTGGATCACCCAAGGTCACAGTTTAATCACTATTTTGTGATAAGCCTAATATCCTCCTTCAAAAATAAAACCCACTTTTCCAGATTTGGGGGACACAACACAGATGGGTGATACTTGTCAATTATTATTACTAATTTCTGAAGCTGAGGGAAGAAGAGTGGGAGAAGTCACAGCAAAACAATTCATTCTTTCTGTTCTCCTAATAGGCTAATTCCATTAAATTAAAAGCTAATTTAGCCCACTAATAAGCCACATTTATCTGTTGTCACTTGATGATCAATTCATATTTTGGGCTGTATGGGAACAATTTTGTCAGTGTCTAAGAGCCCTGAGAATAGAGGAAAGGATCGTATGTGTTTAGAAAATAGTATCCCAAGATGGAAAACAGGGCAAAAATAAATTTGTTTAGATTTTCTCTCTTATTTTTGATAAAAGGAGACTCGTCTAATAATAATAATAATAATGATTCCTCTATCCTCCCTCTGTCTGACCCCCCCAACCCAGACTTGAATTACCTTTTCTGTTTGTTGGCTTTGACTCAAGGTCAAGAAATGCTAATCTGTTATGGCCTGTGTGTTCTGAGGGGAAAATAAGAGAAATTGAAACCAAATAGCCAAGATATAAAAGGAAATGTGCCTCAGGGAAATGGGGAAAGGGAAGCATTCAGAGCTCTCTTGTGAAGAAATATGGGTTTACAAGTAATAACAGCATTCTTTTTTATTAAAAAAAAAACCCTTACTTTCTATCTTAGAATCAATAGTATCATCTCCAAGGCAGAAGAGTGGTTAGGGCTAGACAGTTGTCATAAATGACTTGCTCAGGGTCATACAGATAGTGTCTGAATCTAGATTTGAACCCAGGACTTCCAATCTCCAGACCTGGCTCTCTATCCACTAAGCCACCTAATTACCCCAATAATAATATTCGTGAAGAATGTAAGACTCCATAGGAGTCTAAAGGATGAGTCTTAGAAGTCAAGAAGACTGAGTGCAAGGCTTGTCAGACACATAATAGCTGTGGAACCATGGTAAAGTTCCCCAATCTTTCAATGTTCCAGACAACTTTCAAAAGCTATGTTACAGTTGGGTTGCCAATTTGCATCAGGGGAGGCAGTTCTTCACATAAAGCTACCCTTCCTCACCCACTCTGATCCCCCCAAAGCTCTAGAGAGGAAATAACCAACCCACGTGAGTTAAAAGCTGGTTCCCTCTCCACACTATCAGGGATATTTAGTTAATAATTCTACCTGCCAGACTGTACTTGTAAAAAGACAATATTCGAGTTGACCGGGAGAAAGCTTAGAGATCATTTAGTCATTGCTATATAGACTGTAGTTTCTTAAAGAAACTCCCATTCCTTGATACAGTAATTAATTCCTTTAGTCCTCAGGGTTATCACATTTTAGATTTGTGGGGGGGGAAACATTTCTTAAGCAATAGAAGCAGTGAAAAACCCTATGATATTATGGAAATATTACTGGTCTTGCAGTTAGAATACCTGGGGTTTTTTCCCAGCTCATGTTCCATGTTATTTTTATGATTTTTGGCAACTCATGTCTCCCTGTGCCTCAGTTTCATCATTTATAAAATAGAAGTAATAATTCATAAATTATCAGTTCTGCAAAATGGCAAAGAATAAAGTGTTTCATAAATTTTAAAACTCTTTAAAATGATGAGCTATTATTATGAATCATATAGTTCTCTAACTTTTATTGGATCCAATCATCCAAAATATTTCTTTATCTTAGAGATATTTTTCCATTAGGAATGGTACATTTTATGATTACAATTTTAATTGTTTGCATGATCTACACCTCTGTTCTTGGATATCTTGCTTTAAAGAGTGGGAAAGGACAGGAGAATAAAGTAGAAAATTTTATTAATATGGTGTAATGGATAAAGAGTTGACCTTAGAACCTGGAAAACCTGGGTTCAAATTCTACTTCTTATTTATACTTGTGTGTGATTCTGAGCTATTCACTTAACCTCTTACTATTCTAGGCAATTTGCACAGAAAGGGCCAACCTATATTGATCGACATGGTTTCTTCATATCTGGGAGTTCTCTGTATCAATGAAGTCACAAATCATGTTCCTCTTGCCAACATTGTTGTTGTTCAATTGTTTTCAAGTCATGTCTGACTCTTCATGATCTTGTTTGAGATTGTCTTGACAGAGATACTGGAGTGGTTTATCATTGCCTTCTCCAGCTCATTTTACAGATGAGGAACTGAGGTAAACTGGGTTGAGTGATTTGCCCAAGGTTTCATAGATAATAAGCTACTGAGGCTGGATTTGAACTCATATCTTCCTGACTTCAAGCCCAGCACTCTTTTCCCTATGCCACTTAACTGCCCCTTCACTCACATGTTGAACTCCATATTGGCTTGAAATAAGAAAGCACTTCTTTAGAATTAGAGCTCTCCAGAGCTGTCATTGACTTCCTCAGGAGGAAGTAGATTTCCCTTTGATTAAAGGTTTTTCTTCTTTTGTGTGTGTGCCATGTACTGTTTTGGAAGTCTGGTGAAGCTATAGACACCATCTCCCAATCATATTTTTAAATACACAAAATAAATCATAGAGGATTATAAAGGAAACAATTATGTACATGTATAATTATGGACCCAAGGCCAAGAACCCTGGCTTAGATAAAGGTTTTCAAGTGAAATCTAGATCACTATTCGCCAACATATTGTAGAAGAGATTTCTAGTTAAGTATGAATTGACATTTGTGACATCTTAGTGGTTTCAGCTCTTCTGCTCACTACTATTCATGGGACTTGGATAAGTCACCTAATCCCTCTTAGTCTCAGTTTCCCATGTAAAAATGGGGGAGGATTTTGAAATTTCTTTTTAGCTCTAAATTCATGATTCTGAGTTCTCTGATAGGTTCAAAACTCTTCCTTTCTTACTAATCACAATCTCTGAAGATTTGAATAAGCATTTACTCTGTGTTTATTATGTGTTAAGTGCTATGCTGAACACTAGGGATACCTAGAAAAGTGAGAAGCTCCTACTCTCAAGGAGCTCATATCCTAATTGGAGAGATAGCTATAGAGCAAATGGAGAAATCCAGTGTCCTTACAGTGAAAATGATAGGTACAGGGATTCTTGGGGTACATAGCTATGTTAGATGGTAATGAATGAGGTAGCAGAGGGGTAGGTAGATGGCACAGTGGATAGAGTATTGGTCCTGGAGTTAGGAAGACTCTTCCTCAGTTCAAATCTAGCCTCAGACATGTACTAGGTGTGTGACCCTGGGTAAGTCACATAACCCTATTTGCCTCACTTCCTCATCTGTAATATAAGCTGAAGAAGGAGATTGCCAACTATTCCAATATATTTGCCAAGAAAATCCTAAATGGGGTCAGAAAAAGTTGAACAAGACGAATAATAACAGCAACAGCAGGGTCAATGGTACTGGTAGACTGGAGGGCATATTTTGACATATGTGGAGAGAAGTTAGGCATTCTTTAATTTACCTTTTGTATATTTGTTATAGTTCTCCAACTGACCTTATCTGTCCCTTAGAATATTCATACAACTCTTGCTACTGATAGCCAGACAGGAGAAAAAATAACTTGGACCTCAGCTTACTCATCAATAAAATGGGGAGATTTGAGTCAATGACCTCTAAGGTTCTTTTCAGCCCTACATTTATGAGCCTATAATTTTCCACCTTTTTATCTATTAATATTTCCTGAAAGTTTACTTTTAAACTCCTCCTGGAAGTTGGTGGTTACCAACTCTCGAAAGTGGTCAAAATGATTCCCACATCCTCCCTGCCCCTCTCACTCCCCCATCAATGAAACTGATTAACTTTGAATTGTCAAGATATTTTTCTGATAAGGTTTTAAGTGTCATGTGTTTTGGTAAATCACTTTATTGGTACCCAGAGATGTTTCTAAGTGGTACTCTGCCTAATACAAACCACATGTTTATGAAACAAAGAACATTCAAGTAATTAGTTTGCACACATTAAAGTTGGAACACAGAATATTTATGACATATGTTAGCTTTTAGCAGGGAAAAAAAGCCAACCAAGTTAATTTGGTATATTGAGCCTTAGAAACAGCCACACAGATGTGAACCTTTGACTATATCACACGTGATGAGGCTGACAAACAGTAGCTTGTAATTATTGTTGGGCCTTTATAAGTGAATTAGCACATCCATCATTCAGCCTCAGAATCAACATTGTGGCGACATTTATCACTTTGGAATGTTTTCTTTGCCTTTTTTTTTTGCATGGGTTTATCTTAGAAATTTTTGGAACAGTTGCTTTAATCCAGATTGGTTTTCCCTCTAAACTCCGTAAAGGAATTAAATATAGATAAATATAGAGGTTTGGAATTTTTGAAAAATGTTATGCATGACATGGATGTATCAAAAGTTTTTGGCTGCACTGATTTCTATGTTCATTGTTCTGGCAAAAGTAAATCATGGCAGTTTCCAGAAGGCTTTTGCGAGCATTGCTTCCAGACCTTCCTCCTTCTTCTTGGACAAGAACCCATCAAACCTACCTGACAAAATATGGAGCCCAAAGGAGATCAAGTAAATATGGAAGATAATTCGATGGTTTAGTGGACACAAGCTTCTAGAATCATACTTTATTGTGTTGCTCATTATTCTTGCCCATTCCCCATGAAACTTGTATTGAGTAGGAGCTTAATAAATACAATGGATCAGAGTAGTTCATCATATTTCTCCTGAATATCATGTGAAGACTTTCACTGGCAGAAGGAGTGGATAAAAATAATGTGTCCCAATGGCCATGAAGGAGACTGAGGCAGGTATTGTAGAGCACTTAGAGCTTGGTCAGACATCAAGAATGCCAAGATTATCTGCTGCATCCTGGGCCATCCCCCATCATTCTGACTTTTGTCTTTCCACTGAACTTGGATGACTCTGGAAGAGAGAATGAGGCTAATGACTGTGTAACTCTGCCTTACTTCAATTCACACACAAGTCAAGACATCACTCTCTTGATGTCACTGGTCCTCTTTGGAAGTGAAGGAAAAATGAGCAATTATGTGCCAACCATTGTGCTAAGCATCAAAGATACAAAGAGAGGCCAAAAAACTATCCCTGCTCTTAAGAAGTCTAATGAGAGACACCATACAAACCACCATATCCAAATGATATATACAAGATAAGTCAAAGTAGTTTCAGAATAAAGGCATTAAAATTAAAGAGAACAGAAAAAGTTCTTGCAAAAAGTCAATTTTTAGCTTTCTCATCTGTAAAATTAAAGGTTTGGACCAATAAGTCCCTTTCTAGCTTTAATGTTCCATGATTCACAGGATTTACTTATGTTTTATTTAATATTTTAGTGAGAGAAAATCTGGAATACATTGCAATTGACTACCTTGCAGTGTAACGGAACATATTTCATGAACTTTCACACTTGGGAGAGACACTGTAAAATAGTTAGTGCTTCCATTAGAGAGGAACCCTTCATACTCTAACCAATGTTGCATATGAAATATAATGCTTGTGAAACTGGAAAATTTTATTTCAGAGGAGGTTAAAATTAGAATGAAAGGGGAATAGACTAAGAGTGTTTGTTTTCTCTTCTGTGTTTAACATGAGGGAAAAATCTACTAAATTTAACATTCAACACAAGAATGGAAACACCCTGATTTATATTGCAAAGGAATAGCAAAGACTAGAGACTTGGCATAACTCTGGTAGAAAAATATCCATTAATGAAATTTCTTTATGATTACATGAGTAGAAAAGTATAGGAGTTTGTGAGGTAGCTTGAAGGAAGTATCTTAAATGTTTCAGAGCTCTTAAACAAAATGGCAGCAATATGCTATGTGTGTTTGGGTATGTATGTTTTAACCAATTATATGTCAGTCTGAAACTTTGGGGGACATTAATGCCATCACATTCAGGATTGGTGTGTTGTTTGCTGAAGCACGCCTATCTACTATCTAAAAAGAAATTTTTGCTTTCAATGTCCATTCTCCTAAACCATTTAAAAAGAATAACTGACATTTTAGGAGATGTGATAAAAATTGAGTACTTCAGTCCAGTCAGGGAGTCAGGAAGACCTGAGTTCAAATCCAGTCTCAGATATTACTAGCCTTGTAATAAGTCAATGAATTTCTGACTCAGTTTCCTGGGACAATAATAGCACTGCGAAATTGAAAATTGATACCCCCACTTTATTTTGCATTATTTCAATAAGACTTCATCTACTCCCTCACTATGAGTAAGGTTAAGCTCCCTTAGGCCTGTACTTCAGTTGCCTATTGTGAAATTTAAAAAGTGATATTCCATAATTAATTATTGATTAAAAATTGTATCTAATCAGAATCAATATTTAGGAATCAAATTCAGACTTGATTAATTAAGTCCTATTGGAAAATATTCTTAAGGGCTAAAATCTGACCACAAAATTCTAACCTATGAGTTTTTGCTGACCCTAGGGGGAGGTGAGTCAATCTGGTGAGAAGATATTTACCCACCATGGTACTTTCCAGAAGGTGCTAGTCTTAGAATGTTGGCCTATCTGGCAAGGTATAAGCAGCAGCAATCAACTAGGAGTAAAATACATCTGTGTAATGCCATAAAAGAGTTGTTCTGTCTTGTCAGTTTTGTCCTTTACTACTGAGAGGCTTGGGATCAAATTTATTGGTATTCATTAGCTATACTAATAAATTGATCATGCTTGGGATGTTGTGCCTCAGTTTCTCTTTATTGCAGCTTTTTATCACAATAGCACCAAACTCCTAGAGTTGTGAGAATAAAATAAAACATTTTGAAAACATTTAAGTATTATATAAATATTATTGTTATTATTATTTCATTAACAATTGATCTAAAGCTATAATTCTTGGTGGAAGAAGCTCCCCAGTAAAGAAACTCTCTCTATAATGCAGATCCATAATTGTTCTGCAACTTGGAGGCTTAGAGAGAACACTAAGAAATTCAGTGATTTTTCCAGGGTCACACAGGAGTATGTGAGTCAGACAGGACTTGAGCCTAGGTCAGTCAGTCTTAGACCAATTCTCTATCCATTAGCTCAGGCTGTTTCTTAAACTATGTATTTAGTGCTCTAAAAGTTACCCAGCACTTTAATTGTATTATTTCTTCTGAATCTTATAACTACCAAGTATGGTAGGTGCCATAGATATTGTTATCTCCATTTTTCTGATGCTGCTAGAGCCTTCCATCCTCTTCACCAAATACCTTGTATTTGTTTTGTATAGACCTTGATTTGCTTTGTCTGAGAATATAGAATATATTATATCCTTTTATTAGAATGTGAGTTCATCAAGAATGAGGGCTGTCTTACTTCGGTCATCATATCTCTAACACCTAGCAGAGGACACAGAGGTTGGGATAAAGAGTTGGACAAATGATGAGGGTCCCTAGGAAGGATGGGGTTGAAGGGATTGATGAGCATGGATGGGACTAAGGACAGAAAAGAGGAAGTTGGGACTCAAGACAGTGAGGTGGAAGGACTGGGGCTGATGGTAATGAAAAATATGGATAGGCTCTCTCCACAGCCTTTTCCCTCCTTTTTTGCTTTATCTTCAAGATACCTAGTTTAATAATAACTAGTGTTACCCCAAACTTTTATCTCTTCCAGATAGCACATTAAATAATCCGAGATTAAGAGAGGGGAGAATGGATAAAGTTATATGCTAGAATCTCTCATTGGATTAGTTATCTCCCCTAGCTTGATGCCATCTAAAAGGAAATTAGATTTGAAGCCAGAAGACTGTCCTTTCAGAAGATGGGTCATACCTGTACTGCTTGACTCTGGGGAGCTAAAGTTGGGATAATGGATAGGATAGAAATTGTAGAAGCAGATTTTGGTTTTTTGTAAAGAAGACTTTTGTAATAATTAAAGATATTCCAAAAGGGAATGAACTGCCCCAGGAAAAAATACATTCTCTATAATTCAAGACCTTCAAATAGTGAGCATAGTATAATTTATGAGTCACTGGATCAGGTCTGGAATTATGAAGACATGAATTCAAATTGGACCTCCATCACTTATTTTGAACAAGTCACTTAACCTTTCTTTGCCTCAATTTCCACATCTATAAAAAGAATGGGGTAGATTTATGGCTTTTAAGGTCTCTTCCAGCTCTTAATCTCTAATATTATGATATACACTAGATCACCTCTTTTCAAGGGATATTTTAAAGAAGATTGCCATTATCCAAGTCTTTCAACTCTAAACTTCTGTGGTTTGAGTTTGAGTACCACTTCTTCTTACTAGCTGTGTATGTTGAATAAGTCACTTCATTATACCAGCTTTCAATTTCCTCCTCTATAAAACTCCAACGTCAGTCCAGCTGGTCCACAAAATCACTTCCAGCTCTAAATTTACAATCCTATAATCTTCTGAGATTCTGTGATTTTTGTGATCTGATTATAAACCCAGGATTTGCCATTTACTAACCATGTGCCACTGAGAAAGTCACTTCACTACTCTCAGTTTAATTTTCACTTCTAAAAATGAGTAGGTTGGACTAGATACCTAAGGTCCCTTTTGGCTATATAATTCTATGACAATTAAATCAGGCAGAAAATATCATTTAAAAAATTAGCTCTGTCATTGAAAGGAAACTGATTTGGAAAGGGACCCATGGCTGTTAACCCACAGAGTTACACTTAGTTTTTTTTTTGTTGTTGTTGTTTTTAATTTCTTTTCTTTTTTTTTCCAATTTGAAGATTGGCCCCCACTGGAGTACAAGGACTTCATTATGGTGAAACCTTACAGCCATAGCTTAAGTAACATGGGCCAAGAGCCTAAACCTGGACGACTGCTGTTTCTGCAAGTTTCTGGTTAACATAGCCTATTAGAGAGGATCCAGATGTACTGTGTTACCTCTATAATCCTTATCAGCAGCATTCCATCTGTGTCACACAAGTAGTGGGAATTTGATGATCGCCCTTTTGGAAAGTAGCCTAATGGGACCTGCAAAAAGGTATGGAAAAGGCACTGAGCAATGCAAGCCACAACCACCTCCTCCCACATAGGGAGCAGAGAAACCTAGCAAGCTTCTGACCCCAAAGAGTTACTTGACTGGTTCTTACATTCCAGGGAGAGGTTTCTGGGGGAAATTCTGAGGTTAGCTCTGGACCGCAGAGTGATGATTGCTTTGTAATGGAACAAATTAAATTATGGGAAATTTTAGACTCTTCCCCCTGCCTTAGCTTCTTTCAATCTATTTAGGGGTAGTCAGGAAAAGGGGGGGCCCTCTCAACAGCTGCCTGGTTGCCTGGGCACAGAGAGGAAAACCATAATTTGTCTGTAATCCCTAATGCAAACAGTTGTTCATTAAGAAACAAAACTAATGTAATCTTGATTATTTGCTCCGATTTCTACTCTATCATGTTTTGTACATCTGGCAGGCTAATGTAATTTTACTCAGAAACCCAAAGCAATCTGGTGCTCAGACAACACCATGCAGATTTAGGTAAATTCTGGGCCCAGATTAGCATAATACTAACTAATCACGAATATCATTTGCATTAATTAGAGTGGGGGGAAGATTGTTTCTCAATGGAAGAAAATTGAAAGAAAGATTGAGGGTAAGAGTTTGACAGCCTAGTCTTAGTTGTTGCTGCTGTATTACAGATGATTTCCTCCTATAATGCCTAATATTTAATGTCTAAGTATTAATTAGAGTACTAGAGGAAGATTGTATCTAATTGGAAGAAAACTAAGAGAGATTAAGGACAGAGCTTATAGACTTGCTTTTGCTTGAGTCAAGTGTATCACAGATGATATCCCATATAATGCCAAGGAGCTTAATGTGTAAAAGATAGGGTGATTAATACATTAGGGAGAGCCATGGTTTTTTTTTTTTTGAGATAACAGAGAAGGACATTTCCTTTTTTTCCAACAGAATAACTGAGAGTATATTGGTTTCTTTGTGTTTGTGATTTAGAAAGAAAGATAAAGGAACTAAATTCCCAAAGCAAAAAGAAAGAAGAAAACATATTGAAGTTAAAACTTGCACACAAAAAAAAAACAACCCAGCCCATCAGGATGATTAAAGCAAATGCTAAACAGAATTGAAATTGTTTAAATAAAATAAATCCTTTTTAGAATAGATTTTTTGTTGCCATTTGGAAGGCTCAATCATGTGGGAGTAGTCAGGAAGCAAAATGGTACAGTGGAAAGAGCCTTTGGATTTCAAATCATAGGATCTGGATTCAAGTTCTGATTCAATTTAGGTGGCCCAAAAATGTTATTAAAACTTCCCAGGCCTTCACAATAAAGTAGAAATGTTGGACTTAGTGTCTTAGGGTCTAGTACAGTCCTAATGTTCTACAGTTCTATTTCCTCTTCTGTGATGAGAGACATTATGGTAGAGTGGATAAAAAATATGGGCCTTTGAGTCAAGAGGAGGTGGGTTCAATTCCTGTCTCTAACACATGTGACCATGGGCAAGATTTGTATCTGCAGGGATCTATCTCAAACTATAAATTAGAGACAATTTCTCAGTCTCTATGGTTACAGAGAGTTTCCAGCCTGGGAGCTACCCATATGAAATCACTAAAAAAAAAAATCTATGAAACTATGGTCAAAGATGAATTGGTTCTACATCTACTACAAATCTTTCCTTCAAAACAAGACTATAGATGTGAAGTCTTCCTAAGTCTAAGCCCTGACTGCAAGCACAGTGTTCTTTCTGCTGTACCTTATTGCCTGCTCCATGGTAGAGTACTATGAGTAGCAAGGAACTTGAGCACCTGGGATATATGGGAAACTGCCATCTGTGCATAGGTTAAATCTGGAAAGAGATTAGTGGTCTTTTGAGTTCTGGGAAACTCAAGAATCCATTCAGAGTCAGGTAAGGTCAAATGAAGTGGACAGGGTTTGTCTTCATTGTCTCCCATCATATGTATTTTCCTTTTCTTCCTCTCCATCCCTCAACAACAGCAACAATAACCCTTTAAGAATTTACTATATATCAGGGGGCAGCTGGGTAGCTCAGTGGATTGAGAGTGAGCCCTAGAGATGGGAGGTCCTAGGTTCAAATCTGGCCTCAGCCACTTCCTAGCTATGTGAGCCTGGGCAAGTCACTTGACCCCCATTGCCTAGCCCTTACCACTCTCTAGCCCTTACCACTCTTCTGCCTTGGAGCCAATACACAGTATTGGCTCCAAGACAGAAGGTAAGGGTTTATTTAAAAAAAAAAAAAAGAATTTACTATATATCAACAATATCAAGTGAATCAATGAAAAAACATGTAAAGGAAGGTAGCATACCAGAATAAGATTTCACATTATATTACAAAATGGAAATCATGAAAACAATTTGGTACTGGCTAAGAAATGGAGTAGTGGATCAATGGAATAGATTTGGTAGCAAATGACCACTGTAGTCTAGTATTGGATAAATCCCCAAATCCAGGCTTTGGGAGCAAGAATTCACTATTTGACAAAAAATTCTGGGAAAACAGGAAAATAGAAAGCATCACATACCAAAATAAGGTAAAAATGGAAAAATGATTTGGATGCACAGTAAAACCATAAATAAATTAGGGGAGTATGGAAAAACTTACCTATCAGATCTATGGATAAAAGAAGAATTCATAACCAAATAAGAAGTAAGAGAGGAACACAGGGAGCAAAATGGATAACCTGATTACAAAAAATTAAAAAAGATTTTACACAAATAAAACAAATGCACCCAAAATTAGAAGAGAAGTTGGAAACTTGGGAAAATTTTGCAAAGCAAGTTTATCTGATGAAGGTTTCATTTCTTAAATATGTAACGAATTGAAACCAAATTGATAAAATTCTGAGCCATTCCCCATCTTTATCAGATTATAAAAATAGAAGTAAAATGATCAAAGGATATGAACAGACAGTTTTCAGAAGAAATTGACATTCTCAATAGTTGAATAGAGTTTGGAAAGGAATAAAGGCATGAACATAACTGCACTTGGAATTTTTCTTTTCTTTTAAAAATCTTTTTTCCTTTTTATTTTTCCATATTATATGTTGATACAATTTTTAATATTTATTTTATAATATTTTACAATTCATGTTCTCCTCCTCCCTCTCCCCCTCACTCCCATCCCAAGAAGGTTGTACATGTATTATCATATAATAAGTATTACGCTGTCTGTCATGTTTTGAAACAAGACAAATATTGCTTACACTAGAAAAAATTCATGGAAGAAATAAAATTAAGAATGGTTTGCTCCAGTCTTCATTTGGACTCTGTCATGTCCCTTCTATGGTGGTGAATATCTTTTTTATCAAGAGTTCCTTGGAGTTGTCCTGGATTCTTGCCTTGTTGATGATAATAGTTAAGCCATTCAGTTGATCACCATATATTATTGTTGTTACTGGGTGTAATATTCCCTGGTTCAGCTCCACTTTACCTCACTTCATTTAAGTTTTCTCAGGTTTTTTGTCATCATCTTGTTTGTCATTTCTCATGGCACAACAAGAGTATTCCACTACATACTGCAACTTATTCTTAAAATGGAGATTCTGGGAGGAGTCACTGTGGAGGAGCGATCTGCGAGTGTGAGAAGGTTTCTGTAATATGGTGGGAAAAGAAATTTAGTGGGTCACAAAGGGATCTGAGAGAGTAATAAAAGAGAGAACTGATCCACTGGCTGACCAATAACCCATCCCTATGACACCTTCTAGAAAAATAGCCTCCCTGAGGACACTTAAGGAAAGCTGAGATACCCTCAACCTTTATTTTTCACTTAACTGCATTTTCATTTGCTAGTTTCTATGAGTTATTTGTGTATTTCTTTTTTCTCCTGCTGGACCATGAGCAGCTTAAGAGCAGGGACTGTCTTATCCATTTTCATGTCCTTCACTATACCTGGAATACACACTAGTCCCTTAACCTTTCTGGGTCTCAGTTTCTCTCTCTGCAACATAAAGGGGCTGGACAAGGTGACCTCTAAATTCTCTTCTAACTTTTTGAACCTTTCCAATCAAGGTGCTCACTAAATATTTTTGAATGAATGAGTGACCTCATTTATTCCTATAACAAACATATAAGCTATTCTCTCATACCTCAATGGATCTGTAATTTCCTTAAAATGGAAATTAAGTGACTTGCCCAAGTCATAACTAGTAAGTACAAATGTCAGGATGAAAATCAAGTTCTTTTAGTGCCTGGACCAGGATTTATTGTGCACTGCTTCTGCAAATAGATGACCTGAATTAGATGCCTTGTAGACATCTTAAACTCAATGTGTCCAGAATTAAATGAATTAATCTTATTTCCTTCCAAACTGTCCTCCCTTCCAAACTTCACTTTTACTGTTGAGAAGATGATACAATCTTTAGATTTTTTAAAAAAGAATACGGAGTACTGCCATATTTGAGAGCAGAGAGAAAGGATTACTTAATAGAGAGAGGTAGAAAATTTGAGAGGGAGGTGAATGATTGAGGATGTAATCTGCTGGAAAAGATGGGAAGGAATATGATCAAGGGCATGTGTAGAGGGTCAGTGTTGACAAGGAGAAGGGTTATTCATTATCAGAGATTATGAGAAAGGAAGAGAGAACGGTAGACCATATCAAGGGATTTGAGATGAAGAGAATGAGAGAGGAAGGATCTCCCATCAAAATATTTCAGTCTTCTCAGTAAAGAATCAAAATCTTCAGATGATAAAGTGAGGCAGAGCAGAAGGCTTGAAGAGGGAAGAGAAGGTTTGGAATAACTTCTGTGGGGAGTGAGATAAAATGGAGGAGACCCAAAGGCAAGCAGTTGCCTTGTTGCAATAAGGGCTCAACTGAAGTTGGATAATATGAATTTGTTATGTGTCCCAGAATCACGATTGTGAGAATTCCTCCAGGTACATTCAGAGGCTTCTGGGTCAGAGCATAGGAGGTGTATAACAGGAGAAGTCTAGGGCCCAGATTATTAGACAAGAACAGAGACAGGACAGAGGGGCAAGTGATTCAAGAGCAGAGGATCTTTCTGAGTTAAGATAACGAACTAGTGATTAGTTCCTACATGAGATTTTTTTTTTATTCCCAAACTATCTTGCTTTAAAAAATCACTTTTTAAAAAATTTATGTGTTTCTTCTGTATGTATTTTATGTGAGGAATAGTGGACAGACAGCTGGGTTTGAATTCTTCATTCAAGTTCCCCCCACTGGTACATACTAGCTGTAGGTCGCTAGGAAAATCATGCAACTTCTAAATTCTCCTAATACTTTAAGTTACAATTACAGTAGACTATGAGCTCTTCGAAGCTAAAGACTATCATTTTTCATCATTGTGTCCCCATAACCTTGTAATGTGCCTGGCACATGGCAAGTACTTAATATAATGAAATAAAAATTAAATGACTTGAAAAGAGAATGTCAGCTTCTAAGTAAAAGCTTTAAGAATAAAATGCCAAGAAATTTAGAGGAGAAAAAAAGAGAAAGACTTCATTACATTTCATATATCTTTATTCGTGAGGCAAATAAATGAACTGAGACATTTAAAATTTTCAACAAGGACTCAAAGAAAAAGATTTTAATCCCTCAGTTAAGCCCAAATTCAAGTCGGCAGGCATTCAATTTTCTGAATATTTCTGTTAATAAAGATTTTCCTACAAAAGGGTAAGGGATGTTCTATACTTCAGGAGAAAAAAAATGTACCCTAAACTTTTTCCCCCAAATCTTACCTTCTTGTTTTAGAATTGATACTAAGTGTCAATTCCAAGGCAAAAGAGCAGTAAGGACTGGGCAGTTGGGGTTAAGTGATTTGCCAAGGGTCACACAGGTAGGAAGTATTTGAGGTCAGATTTGAACCCAGAACCTCCTATCTCCAGGCCTGGCTCCCTATCCACTAAGCTGCCTAATTGACCCTCTAAACTTTTATTGAAGTGAATCTCTTTCATTTGAGCCAATTTGTTTTTTATTTTTTTGAAAATTTTTTGAAAAATTTTGAAAATATTTTGAAAATTTTGAAAATTAGTTAATTTAGAATATTTTTCCATAATTACAAGATTCATGTTCTTTCCCTCTCCCACTTCCCTCCCATAGCCAACATGCAATTCCTTTGGTATTACTTGTGTCCTTGATCAAAACCTATTTCCATGTTCTTGATGTTTGCTCTAGGGGTGATCATTTAGAGTCTACATCCCCAATTATATCTCCCTCGACTCATGTGATCAAGCAGTTGTTTTTCTTCTGTGTTCTATTCCCACAGTTATTTCTCTGGATGTGAATAGTGTTCTTTCTCAATAGTCCCTCAGAATTGTCCTGAATCATTGTATTGCTGACTTGAGCCATTTTAGAGGGTAATGATATTTTGACCAATTTAATCTATTAGATATTTATTAAGCACTTACCATATGCAAAGTATTCTTCACCATTTGGTTGAACTGGATAATAGACCAGATTTTGATTGACAAATTGAAATATTCTTTTTATGAACACAAGTTTCTAGTTTACTCCTTGAAAGGAAGATTCAACTTTTTCATATTAATACGCTTCCAGTATGGCTGCAAGTCATGGAACCCTATCATCTCTGATGAACTGAACTTGAGCATCATACAAAGGACAGTGGAGAAATGGAGGAGTGACATAGGGAATCAATTAGAGAGACATAAAAAGATGCAATAAATATGGAATTATACAGAAGAAGAGGGGTAAAGAGTAGCATCAAAGAAACATGTGGCCAAGAAAGAAGATTAGTTGGTGATGAAATAAGAGTGAATGATGGTCATTGTTCCAGTGCTCCCAGATTCCCTGCAGTTTACTCCAGAGAGGACAAGAACAAGAATGGCAGAAGTTGAGCACTCAAGAATAGGTTGCTATTTGCATCATTGGATGAGATCATAGATCAATCAAGGATTTATTAGATACAGTGAGCATGGCCCTATGCCAGGTTCTGGAATATTGGAATGTGCACACTGCACTTCAAGATACAACAATGAAAAGCAACATAATCCCTGTTCCTGAGGAATTTACATTCTACTGGAGATTATAATACATGCAGAGATTAGTAAATATAAAGTAATTTGATGATTAAAAGAGTACACACAGAGCATACATTGAAAATATTGCAGGCTCTCTTATTTTTTTAAAATTCTTACCTTCTGTCTTAATATCAATACTGAGTATCAGTTTCTAAGGCAGAGGAGTGGTAAGGACTAGATTATTGGGGTTGAGTGACTTGCCCAGGGTCACACAGCTAGGAAATATGTGAGTCTTATTTGAACCTGGGATCTTTTAATCTCCAGATGTGGCTCTCTATCCACTGAGCCCCGTGGCTACCTCTGGCTCTCTTAAATTTTACAAACACTTCTCTATCCCTTCTTCCTTGCTTTCTCTCTCTTTGTGTCCACTGACCAATATTTCTTTCCTTTCATATTCTTTGTAGACAGTTTTCCCCTTTTCCCCACAAATATTTCAAAAAGTGTTAGAGAATTTGATTTGAAAGTCACAGAGTTTCCTTTCTTTCAAGAGCAGCCCATACTGAACCACTTCTTAATGGGCTGATATCAACAAACTTGTGGACAGGATTATAATGCCCATATTGCTTCCTTATTGTGGAGGGTCCCTCAATTCAGTGAGTGGACTTTGCATTTGACTCTTGTTTCTGATGCTTCCTATCTTTGTGGCATTGAGTGGATCATAAAGTCTCTGTGACTTGCTTTCTTCACTTTTAAAATAAAGATGTGGGGTTATATGACCCTTAAAGTCACTTCCAATCCTAAAGAATATCATATAGTTTAACTACAGTTAAGGCAAGAGGAAAGGATCAATGAATAGAAACTAGGAAAGGGGAAAGGATTTGAGGAATAGAAACAAGATTACTATATTTTTTTGTTCCTACTAACTTTGCTTTAAGTCCTAGAAAACCAGTGGCCTTTACGAGTCAAAAGTCAGCTTGTGTGCCACATGATTAACTTTGAGAAGCTCTCATTGTGCTAAAAGGTTGATCTAAATTTGGAAGCAGAAGTCGTCCTCCAGATACATTATGCAGTTGGCATAGATTGGGGAAGAACTGAAAAATGTTCCTTTATGTGAATTTTTCCTTTCCTTTGAGTGAGAAATTTAAAGGGAAAGATTGCTGTTTCAGGAGCATTACTCAGCTGACTTTGAATGTAGAGGGGCTGGTGGTGATCTGGAAGTGGTCTTCAGAATGACTTCAAAAATGTGGGGCATCTATAAACAATGGAAAGAAACAAGTTTGGAGTCACAAACGGGACCAACAGAAACAAAGGAGAATGCTGTCCTCCATCCAAAAACTTTCATGTCCAATGACAAAGATACCAAGAATTTGAAAGTTGTCAGATGAAGGAGGTCTTTTAAGCCACTCTTCTAAAAAATGCTTATTAAATGAATCAGTGTATGGATAATGACCATGTTCTTTAGACGGATCATTTGGAATGAGTCAAGTTCAACCAGGGCATCTAGGTGGCATAGTGGATAAAGTGTTGGGTCTGCAGCCAGGAAGACTCATCTCCCTGAGTTCAGATCTGGCCTCATTAGACACTTACTAGCTGTGTGACCCTGAGCAAGTCATTTAACTCAGTTTATGCCTCACTTTCCTCATCTATCAAATAAGCTAGAGAAGAAAATGGCAAACCCCTCCATTACCTTTGCCAAGAAAACCCTAAATGGGGTCACAAAGCATTGGTCACAACTAAAATGTCCAAACAATACCAACAAAGAGGTCGGCCAATATTGAGGAGTTTAAAAATCCTTTAGGGCGCCTCTGCCCACAAGTAGTTCATTCATTAAACACATATTAATATTAAGAATTAATTACCCAGAAGTTAATAACAAAAATAATAACTAGTCTGCAAAGCACTGTGTTAGGTTCAGAGGACTCCTAAAATTTAGATGAGACATGATCCATGTCTTTGTGGAATTTATAGTCTGGTGGGATTTTATGTACACTATAGCTATACTAGAGGTGCAAACCAAAAGTGCTATGTGAGATTGAAGAGGGAAAAGGTCGCTACTTTGAAGGATTTATTCCTCTATGAAAGAAACCAATATTTTTCTGACTTCTTTTAACATTCCTCTCTTAGCTCTGCCAATTCCAAAGTTAAAGCCCTTAAGATTGAAGAAGGAAGCTCTAGTTTCATAATACCCCATTGTCCCAGTAATTTATAATGGGCCCAAACTGGCCTCTCAGCTCACCTGAGAGGAGGAATTCAGAATAATATAACATGACAGCTCTGAAAACAAAGTCAATCCCAAGGAAATTTGGAAGTAGGAAAAGTTTGTCTTGGCACTATCCCATCACGCCTTCTTCTTAATTAGTCCTGGCTATCCTGATGCTCTCCCTTGCCTCCCCCCAATCCCCTGCATCTTCTAACATAATTCTCCCCAAGGAGTTAGCTAATAATGGCTTAAGGTTTTACCTTTCCCAGGGGCGTTTGCTTTCTAACTGACTGAAAGACATTCCAGTCTTCAAAACCTACAGGAAGGAATCTTTAATAATAGAAGTACAGGTCTTAGGGGAGATTCTTTTTTAAGCAAGGGAGCCTTCCAGGTAGCCCCTCACATCATGCCATGCCATGCCATGCACAGAGGCTTTAGACCTGAAAAGTCCTCTCATTTTCACAGATGAAAAAGCCCACAAGAGAGAAGAAGCAACCCTCTATCTTCAATTAATCAACAAACATTTGTCAGATGCCTACTGCGTGCAATTGTGTAGTGCCCAAAAGATACAAATACAAAGAATGAAACAGTTCCTCTTCTCTGAGAGCTTAGATTTTAAGGCAATAAGTACAAGTATAACTACACACAAATATAACATATACTATACAATTATTAACTACATGCAAAATAAATATATTATATGCATAATATAATAATTGTCACAATTATTATAATATATACAACATATAATATATAATCATAAGGATAATAAATAAAAATTAGTACAAAGTAGTTTTATCTAAGGCAAATAATTTAAAAATAAGGATTAGCAGTTGGGGAGTCAGAAACGGCTTCACCTAGAAGGTGGTTCTTGATCTGTGTCTTAAAGGGAGACAGGAAGCCTGAGTCAGAGGTGAGAAGGAGTACATTCCACGCATGAGGCATATCATTACAAAGGCATGGGGGCTCAAACTAGGGCTGTGTATTCAAGAAACAAAGAGAAGACCTGTTTGGCTGAATCACAAGGTGCAGGAATGGGAGCGATAATGTACAGGGAGATTAAAAAGATAGCTTGGGAACAGCTTGTGAAGGAATTTAAAAGCCAAATGAAAGAAATTTGTATTTGAACCTTGAAGCACTAGGAAGTCACTAGAGTTTACTGAGTAAGGGACTTAGATGGCCAGGTCCATGCTTAAGGGAAACTACTTAGGAAGTTATGTGAGATATATCTGGATCAGGGAAAGATTCAAGGCAATCTGTTGCAATAATTTGGGCAAAAGATGATAGATTAGGCCTTAAATTAAGGTGTTAGTTTGTGTGTGTGTGAAGAGAAGGGGTCAGGTGTGGAAGATATTATACAGATAGAAATGGTAAGATCTGGCAGTTAATTGGATACTTGGAATGAGGGAGAGTGAAGAATTAGGGGCAAGTTTACAAATCTAGGAAACTGAAAGAATAGAGGGTGCCTTCTATGAAAGAAGGTAGTTTAGGAAAAGGGTTGGTATGGACAAAAAGGTGATGAAATCTTTCTTGAATGTGTTAAGTTTGAGATGTCTCTGACCCACACAGTTAGAAATTTCCAGTAGGTGATTGGTTCAGATACTACACTTGATCATAGCCAAAAGACCAAGAAGTAATGGTGGCATAGTTCAGGATAGAAAATGGAACTGGATACATAGATATGAGTTATCTGCATAGAGGCAATGGTTAAAATCAAGAGGAGATGACATTAGAAACAAAGAAGGGGAGAGAGACAGACAGACACAGAGACACAGAGACAGAGACAAAGACAGAGAGACAGAGAGCAAGAGAGAGAGACAGACAGAGACATAGAGAGACACACAGAGAGAGACAGACAGACAGAGAGAAACAGAGATAGAGACAGAGAGCGAGAGAGACAGAGAGACAGACACTGAGACAGGGAGAGAAAGAGCAAAAAGACAGAGAGAGAGAGACATTGAGGAAGAGACAGAGAGACAGAGGGAGAGACAGAGCAAAGAGAGAGACTGAAAGAGGGAGAGACAGAAACGGAGAGTAGAGAAACAGAGATAGGGAGAAAGAAAGAGACATTGAGAGACAGACAGACAGACAGACAAAAATAGGAAGGGGAGAGTTTGAGACAAAGAGGGAGAGACAGAGACAGAGAGAGAGAGGGAGAGAGGTGGGTAGGAATTTACAATATAAATGCAATTGACTTTTCTATCCTAATCTTCCCCACATTTTTGCTCCAATCAAACTGAACAATACAAATATAACTGACAGGGCATACCTAGAACACTGTCTCATCACCTTTACCTGTTAAAATCCTTCCTGTTAAAATCCCATTTCAGGTACCACCTTCTAGTAGCCTTTCCTGATTCCCCCAGTGGAAAGTCATTTCTCCTTCCTAAAATTTTACCAGAACACTTCATGTGCATAACTCATATGCACCCTCTATAGTACTTGTATGATCATACATAGCCTTTCTATTTGGTTATTAACTTCCTTGAGGGGAGAGACTATATAACTTTCTACCTTTCCCTATTACCTAGCCCAAGACCTTAAATAAACACCAATAAATGTCAACAGTTTGTTAAATAACTGTCCCAGATGTGACCTACCAGACAATTTTAATCATCTGTAGGATGAGATAGCAATGCCACTACGATCAGACTGATCCAAAGGAACTCAAGAGTAAATAGTGACTTCGAGGAATCATGTCTCCTTTTTGCTTATCTGCTCCCAAAACAGTGCTCGGTTCAGCTCACATAAGGTGCTCAGTCAAAACTCTTAGATAAATCGTAGTTCAACTTCATTCTAAGACACTCTTTGATCAGTTCTTCATCATTATCACCCCAACAAGTTGGGTTCCGGTTACCAATTTAGACCTATAAACCTGATCCTGCTTATATGACTTAAAATACAATTTCTCAAAATCTGTTTCCATAATATTCAGACTCTCACTCAGTGTAGCCTCTACATAATTACAAAACAAAACAAAAACTAGACCATCAATGTAAGGGGGTCCTTGGAAGAAACTTCCTCTATAAAGGCAAATTGGCACCTTTTCTTCCAATGTACAGTCTTAGAGAATTGCAAGGAAAACTGAGAACTATTGAGGATCACTTGGGTCCACCAATCTTGGTTGGAAGGATCTGAACCCAGGCCTCCCTAACTTCTAGGCCATCTCTTTACCCATTCTATCATGCTATGATACCTTTCTGTCCCATTAGGAGTAGATGAGTTTTTATGATTTCATAGGAATCATATTATTTGTATAAATATCTACAAAGCAGATACAGAATAATTTAGTGAACAGAAAGTCAGGAAAGCCTTTGCTGAAGTCCTGCCTCAGACATGGAGCATCTGTGTGACTTTCGGTACATCATTTAACCTTGCAGGCCCCCTGACTTGACTACTAAGTGTCTGAGGCCAGATTTTTCCTAACTCCAAGCCAAGTGCTCTCTGCCGGGCCACCTAGCTGCATATAGTGGGCACTTAATTACCAGTTGTTGGACTGAATTTAGTTACTGGGAAATGTAGCAGCTCGTTGTTGAAAACCAGAGCGGACTCCCTCTGTTGACTTTGTACAACTGGGTGAAGGTGAAACCTACATTTGTTTAAAAAATAAAAGCAAGAGGAGATGCATTTACCCCATTATTTGGGGGTAACTAGCTAAGAGAGTTTGCCAAAAAAATGCTATTTCCATGCAAGACAAAAGCAAATGTATTATTTAGCTTCCCAAAGTGTCTTATAAAATACCATGCCAAAGACTGTTGGCACAGATTAGAAGGTGCTCCTTGGAGGGTCAGAAACTGGCTCTAGAAGAGGAATCCTTAAGTGCCTGTAATTAGACATTTTCTTTTCTGGACAGCCGTGAATGCTTCAGGGAATGAATTCGGTGCCTCACTTGTTTATGGAATATGTAAATGGTTTGGATGGAATATTAAGCGAGAGGCACCAGGTTTTCCAATATCATCATAAGCAGGAATGAAAAAAGTGAAAGTGAGTAGAACCAGACCAGAGGAGGAAGATTCTGCAGGAAAGAAAAATATGTGCTTCTTAGCCAAAGGCAACTAAGATTGCTGCAGTGAATTGATTCTGGAATTTCTCCCTGGTGTCTGGTGGAGAAGAGGAAAAAAAATATTGGATATATTAAATTTTGATTGGATCTAAAGAGACCTAAGTTCAGATCCCGAGTTTTAACTGCCTGTGTCAATTAGGGATAGTCACTTCCTCTCACTGAGCTTTGGACGAGATTATCTCTAGGTTCTTCCCAGCTCTAAAAATCTCTGGACCCAAGAGCCTTCGTCAATTTTGAATTGGCAAGGGAAAAAAATCAGCTGATGGTAGAGTTTCAAGAGTTCCTTAAGTTGCCTTCAACTTAATGATAGTTGGAAAGCATAGAGAAGTATTAAAGGAACAAGCATTTATTAAGCACCTACTCTATATCAGATATCATGCGAAATCTTGTGCAAATATGAGCTCATGTGATCCTCACAGCAACCCAGGGAGTTATAGGTGCTGTTATTATTCCATTTGGAAGGAGAGGGTAAGTGACTTGCCCAGAGACCTAAAGATCTCAATTTGAACTCACGTCTTCCTGATTCTAGACCCAACATTCTACTAGTTCTTCCCATCCTTGTGTATTTTTCACAAAGATAATTAAGGCTACTTTAGTTCAAAGTGATTATTAAATTATATTTATACATTAGAAAATTTTATTATAACTGGAAACATGAAAAGATATTTAGATTCATGTTAGCTCAGAGATGATGCTTGCAATGGTTTGCCTTTTACACAAAGGACAGGAATAGTGGATTAGGTTACATGTGCCTGGTTTCTTTAGCAGATGATTATTTGGCTTGAATTTGAGAACTCTTGTCATTCACACTGTCCTCCTGTGTACATTCTTTTTTACCTTCCTAAAAATGTGGTGTCTAGAGTTGAACGCAATATTCCAAGTGTGGTCTGATTAGGACACGTCCCAATGGAACCGTTTTCTTCTTTTTCCTGGACAATATCTTTCTTAAGGCAGGTTAAGATCAGACTAGCTGGGTTTTGGGGTTTCCCATCTTGCAAATTCCATCAGGGATCTCAGTTGTGCCATATCTGTTCCAACCATCATGGTTCACTTTACAAATATAGCCTAAACATATGCCACCGGTACTTCTGGTCCTCTGCCAAAGACATCAGCTTCATCAAGTTGGACTAAATTATATTCACGGATCATACCTTGATGATTTCTCTGATCATCAGCGATCATTTTACTGGACTCTGGACAACTATTGAGCTACTTGCCTAAAAAGCAATCCTGTTTTACCTATTATACTCATTTGTACATACACTTAAAAAAAGGTCACCCTCAAGATGACTTAAAAAAGAAAAAATCACACTTTTTGCAGACTTTTGTAGCATATTAAACTTCACAAATCATTTTTCTCACAACATCTTAAGCATTATGGCATATTGGGGTGGGGACAACAAAACATTAAGTTTGGAGTCAGGAAAGACTGGGTTCAAATTTTGCCACAAGCACTTAGTAATTGTGTGGCCCTGGACTAATCATTTCTCCTTTTTCAGCCTCAATTCTCATCTGTAAAATGGGGATGATAAAAGCATCTGCTTCACTGAATTGTTATGAAATTCAAAGGAGATATCTTTTGTAAAGCGCTTTGTAAATAAACCTTGACGCAATATAATATTAACTGTTACCATCCATTATTATCACTATTCCCTATTACTTGTTATCCCAGTGACTTTTAGCAAGTCATTTTACTTCTCAGGCTTTGGTTGGCTCCTTTTGATTGTGTCTGAATGATTTCTGAATTCCTTCCAGCTATAATTCTTGTAGCCCTTTAAATATTAGGATCCGAATTTGCAGAAGTAAAATCTCTTGCCTAATGTCACACAGCTAGTATGTGTCAGTCAGACATGAACCAGGGTGTTAAGACTCTAAAACCAATGACAATTCACTGAACTCAACATGATCTCACTGCATCTCCCTTTGAATCTCTAAGGTATCCCAGTGTAACAATGATTCCCCAGTGACATTATTAGGGTGGAAAGTCCTTGAGAAATATTCTCTAAGCAAGAGTTTTGTTTCTTTCGTCAATCCCAGACCCCTCACTAGCATTATATTTTGCAGGAAGATGATAAGTTATAGACTTTTATGATTATAGGAAGTCAAACAGCAGGCTCCTGTGGTTAGTGCAATAATTTAGGGGATGTGGAAAATGGAGATATTAATACACTGTTGGTGGAACTGTGAACTGATCCAATCATTTTGGAAAGCAATCCTGAATTATTCCCAGAGAGTTATACAACTGTGTATACCTTTAATCTAGCAATACAACTACTGGGTTTATTTCCTACGGAGATCAGGCCAAAAACATCTATTATAGTCTAAAAAAATTTAGCAGCTTCCTTTGTGGTGGCAAAGAACTGGAAATTGAGGGGATGGCCATCATTTGAGGAATGTCTAAACAAGTAGTGGCAGATGATTATGATGAAATACTACTGAATCATAAGAAATGATGAGCAGGCTAATTTTTAGAAAAATATGGAAAGACCTACATGAAAACTTAGAGTCAAACAAGCAAGAGCCAAGAGAACATTATGCACAGCGACAGAAATGTTGTTTTTTAATATAATTTTATTTTTAAATTATTTTTCCATAGTTACATGATTTATATTCTCTCTCTCTCTCTCCCCTATTCCATCCCTCCTCCTGGAACTGACAAGAAGTTTCACTGGGTTATCCACATATTATCAACTCAAGTTTGAAGAATGACTTGTGTATATCTACTTCCAGAGAAAGAACTGATAAATAGAAACAAGCAAGATATAGTTTTATGTATACATATAATTTTTTGTTAAGTGACACCTTCTCTAATGTGAGGGAGGAAGGAGGTTGGGAGATACCTGGGAATTTTAATGCAAGAAATAAATAATTTTTTGAAAATCATGGAAGGGGCAGCTGGGTGGCTCAGTGGGTTAAGATCCAGGCCCAGAGACAGAAGGTCCTGGGTTCAAATGTGGACTCAGACACTTTCTAGCTGTGTGACCCTGAGTAAGTCACTTAATACCCATTGCAGACTTTAGCACTCTTCTGTCTTTGAACTAATACATAGTATTGATTCTAAGACAGAAGGTAAGGTTTTAAAAAAAATGGGACCTGTGCCCATGTGCTCTGAGGTTTTTAGTAACAACCTTTCCCTTCACAATGGCATATAGTTAGAAGAAAATTGGTGTATTATAGTTTCTTTCAGTTTGATTCCAGAGAAAGCCCATCCCAACTTTTTGACTTGTTTATCTGTTGCTTTCTAAAAAATTTGAGTGCCACAGCTTAGTTACATTATAATTAAAAACAGAAGAAAACAGAGTTTGCATATATTTGTTTGCATGTTGTCTCCCTCATTAGATTGTAAGTTATTTGAGGACAAAGATTGTCTTTTGCCTTTCTTTGCAGAACAATGCCTAACCCTAACCCTAACTCTTTGTGATACCATTTGTGATATCTTTGTGATACCATTTGGGGTTTTCTTGGAAAAGTTACTAGAAAGGTTTGCTATTTCCTTCTCCAGCTCATTTTACAGATGAGGAAACTGAGGCAAAAAGGGTTCAGTGATTTGCCCAGTGTCACACAGCCAGTAAGTGTCTGAGGCCAGATTCAAACTCAGGAAGATGGGTCTTCTGAATCTAGGACCACTACTTTATCCACTGGTCTACCTAGCTGCCCATAACAGCATATAGTAGGAACTGAATAAACATTTATTTAATTAGTGAATGAAAAATCTTCCAAAAGTACTATTTTAATCAGAGTTATGTAATTTCATAAATTCTTTTGATGTCAATGGATTCGTGTTCTTCTTGTTTGTGCAAACACTTCTACCAATGTAAATCACACTTTGTTGTCTTGTGCAATTCTCATCCATGTCCTTTTTCATTATCTAAGAAAAATTCCATTAATATCTTATTTTTATGTCATGCTTATTTCCAAATATGTGCTTCCTTCATGCCCTACCTAGCAAACCATCCCTTGTAACAATGAATAAAAAGGAGGCAAGGGTTGGAAGCAGTTTGGGAAAAATATATATGAGGAAAATTACTTACTTTCAGATTAATAGGGAGAAAAAACCAGGAACCATCGCCTAACCATTCAAATTCTGTGACTTCCATATGAGCATTTACCATTTGAACCCTACCAAAAATGGGTAAAATAATTTCTTTTTGCTTCTTAGACTTTTTTGGTATTTATTTTCCCCCAATTGCATGGTAAGATAATTTTTAATCCACTAATACATGAGCCTTTCAGTAGAAAATCCAAAGGAAAGCCTCCATAATTAACATAAACTTAACTTAATTGGAAGAAATTATATAGCTTCAATGAAAATGTTCTTTCTGCTCTAATGTGGTCACTAAAATTGTTTCATTATCTCATCTCTACTCCATGACCAAGCTTACATCTATGTCCTTTAAATCCTCCATGTAGTATTCACCCAACACTGTGGGTGCCTTCCTCTGGGTCTTTTCATATTTTAAGGGCATCAATACAGCCCTTAAACCCATCATTCATTATCTCTTACTTTCAGTATATGATCAGCCACCTCCTTTTCCAATTAGACATGTAATTGATGGGGTATTTTCTCCTGTTGCTTGCACACAAATCATCTCTGGCAATGTGCTACAACCTCTGTACTCCCACCATGCATCTGTATATTATCCTTTGGATTAGAAGTCATTGTGATTCTTCTGAGATCAGGGTATTCCCTGATTTCTACCTGAGAATAACTCTCGGGATATATTCTTGCTGTGGAAATGGGCTTTTGCACAGGAAGCAGATGAAAAAACAAAGCTAGAATAATTAAAACATGCATTTTCTCTCTTTTATACGCAATAGGGCATGTTGCCTGAAATCAGAATAAGATATTTGATAATAGTACAGAGAGAAAACTTCTCATAAAGTCAGAATGTTCTATATACTGTGAATTTGGGAAGCTGAGAATCACATATGAGTATATTATTCATTATTATGGAGAAGACTACAAGGATTTAGTAAGCACCTACTATGTGCCAGGTACTATGCCAAGCACTTTACCAATATTATCTCATTGCTAATAAGTGCCTGAACCCAAGTCTTCCTGACTATAGGCATTGATCTAGCTCCATCTAACTGCCAATATCAGATTATAGATATGAAATATCTAATCAGAGGTATATATATGTGTGTGTGTATATACATATACATGAGAAAAATTGCTGACATTAATGAATAGAGGAAAAACACCAGAACCCTTCCCTAAATTTTTATTCATACTTGTTCAAGTATTTATTCAAATGATGTAACTTCCATATGAGCATATCCTATTGGGAACCCTACAAAATAATGGGTAAAATGAGTTTTTTCTCTGTATATTTTTTGGCATTTGTTTGTTTTTTTATTTAATTTTTCCCAATTACATGGCAATTTTTTTAAATCCAGTAATACATAAGGCCTTCAGTAGACTATCCAAAGGAAAGCCTTTTTATAATGATTATAAACTTAAGTGAACTTCATTGAATAAATCAAGTGGCTTCAAAGAAAATTTCCTTTCTTCTCTAATGTGGTCACTAAAATTGTTGAAAATATTGATTATACTTTTTTCTGAAAAGCCTCCTCCAGAACTTTGAAACTTCTGTCAACAACAAAGTGTGTATAGAAGGAACTAGTGAGAATTAAAGTAAGCTTTAAAGAATTTAATTTAGGCAGCTAGGTGACACAGTGGATAGAGAACTGGATCTAGTGTCAGGAAGATGTGAGTTCACATCTAGCCTCAGACACTTACTGATCTTTATGTGATCCTGGGCGAGTCATTTAACCCCTGTCTGCCTTAGTTTCCTCCAGGGAAAAATGGAGAACATAATAGCTCCTATTTCACAGGGCTATTGTGAGAATCAAACTTAGCACAGTGGTGGCACACAGTAGATGCTAGATAAATGCTTTGTCCCCTCCCCTCTTTTTTATTTTCCTGTTTATGAAAACATATTCTAAATTGTCGGTTTCAGATAAGATTGAACAAATAAAACCAGGTTATGGCATCATTAAATATTATCTACACCACACAGTATGGAATTAGGGTTTTAAAGAGTTTTTATGTTGGCCCTGCCTCAAATCAGTGAGCTTTACAAAATAACTATTAGAATTACAAAGATAAATAAGATTCATTCCCTTCTCTCCAGGATCCTCAAGCAGGGTAGATGTCAGATATATAAATAATGTTAATATAAATTGGAATAAAATAATTAGAGGAAAGTTCTTTGAGGTCAGTTGAGGTGATGAAGAAAGGTTTATTAAATGGAAAAGATAACTTTTCATCTGGGGCTTGAAAACTAGATAGCATGCCAAGAGATGGAGATTAGCGGAGGCCATTTTGAAATGCTTGGTTAAAAAACTGTAGGGTATGTTAAGGAGACAACTAAAAATCCACTTTGATTGGAATTTGGAATATGTGAGTGAGAGTAATAAAGTAAGAAATAGCCTGATATCAATTTTTAAAATATTTCTTTGACACATTAAAATACCCAGTTAACTCCTTTCTTCCCTCTCCTCCTAACCCCCTCCCACCTTAGAGAAGGCATCATTTGACAAAAAGATATATATAGATTGCCATTTCTATTTATCACTTCTTTCTCTGGAGTGGATATACGCAAGTCATTCTTCAAACAAAAAATCTGTTGCTGTATATAATGTTCTCTTGGGTCTCCTTTTACTATGAATAATTTCATGTAGGACTTTCCATATTTTTCCAAAACTTAGCTATTCATCATTTCTTATGGTACTATAGGATTCCAGCTAAATCATATGCCACAACTTGTTTAGTCATTCTCCAATCAATGTTTTATGTACAGTATTCAAGTAAGAGAGCTTGTTGCAGAGGTTTAGGGAATAATGTGAATTTTTCTTCTTAGCGACTATGCAAAATACCCTGATAACTTATTTTTAACTTGATTGAAAGAAAAATAATTAAAAGTATTTCTGTACACTTACTAAGGTAAGTTGTATCCTGTATTAGTGGGGGACTTGAAGGAGGAACCAAAATTTCTAGACACTTGGGGATTGAATAGAAGATGACACTTCCTTCCTTCCTCCCCTTCCCCCAAGTTGAGCTGTTGACCAATGGAGTCACTCTGACTAGACTAAATGGGTAAGTAAGATTTGCCCTCAGCCTCCTTCTTGAAATAATGTTCGTTTGTTTGTTTTTTAAGTTTCCCGCCTAACACGAGTTTCTATTAAAAATCAAGATGTCTATTTTATTTAGGTATAAAAGATTGAAGGGTAATGAGGACAGAGGGAGAAGGAAATCCCTAGCTATTTTCCCTATACCAATAATGAGGGTTTGAACCAGGGAGTCTTCTTTAGAAATAAGCTCTGGGTTCCCCTAAGGGAAAAAAGAGAGTCTTTATCCTAAAGTTTATCACCAGTTGAGAGAAAAGATCTTCTGCTGCTCAGTAAAAAGGATTGAGAGATTTTTGTATCTTCATAGTCAAGGTTAGTCACTTCCTTCTCAGCTCAAGGAGCCCAAGACAAGAAGTCCTGGTTTTCCCCAACTGCCTTTTGAGCCTAACTGGAAAATTCCATACCATCCCCCAATGTCAGCTGGGGTTCCATCTGCTCTTCTTCTGAGACATTTCTTCAAAATTCAATTTTTTCATTGCTTCTGGTCTTTCCCTCTTATACAATCTACATTGGCATAATAAGGAATTTGGACAGTTTCAGAGTAGATGATGGGAAGCCATCATATATATATCATATATATATATATATATATACTGAGGAAAGGGGAATAATGTTAAATAAAGTATATATGTATACTGATATATATATATATATATATATATATATATATATATACTGAGGAAAGGGGAATAATGTTAAATAAAGTGGGAGGGCTAAATTCCTTCCTTCTATCCTTCCTTCCTTCCTCCCTCCCTCCCTTAGCATTATAAAAATTAAAATTTAAGTCTCAATAATAGAACCATTATATTTTAAGAGATTTTTAAATGATCATTAGAAATAAAAGAATAAATGGGAAAAAGAATAAAAACCATGTGCCCATGGCTAATTAGACTGTTTAAAACCTGGAGCTTACCACCACCATCGTTGTCAGCAAGACAAAGAGAGGGCTGGGGAGGACTGCCCACTCAATTTATTCCCTGTCTACAGGAAGTATGTAATGATAGGAAGTCAGTGGGCTCCAGAGAAATCTAGTTCTTTTTTTTTTAGGGTAACAGATTTTCAATTATAGATTCCCTCCTGATGATGACTGGTAATCTAGTCTCCCCAGTTGATCATTCAACATAATCAACTTTTAAATTATAGTAATTTGGGGATAAAAGAGAAAAGAACAAACCCATGATGGTTGGCACATTGACAAAAAGCTAGTTGGGGGAAGTTCCCTTCGGCATAAAAGCATACATACAAATACAAATGCATTCAACCCCACACAGTTCAAATCACCACATCCCAAAGTTCACTCTGGATCTTCTGGTGCAGTGTGTGTTCTGTGGAGACATCTTCATGGTGGCTTCTCCAAATTGTTCACTATCTGGATACAGAGAGATATCATGTTTCTTAACCTAAAATCACTCTCAAAAGCATTTAAACTTTGCATTTTAGAATAATAATACACCCCCCCCCCCGAAGAGGGTATTGAAAAACACAGGTATCACTTAGGGATACATGGTTTGAGTTATGATGTATATAATCAATTAGTAAGAAAAATAAAAAAAATCAAAAAATATAGACTATCAAAGTCTTATATATAAAAATTTTAAGTAAAGAAAAAATAAATCTATAAGAGGTCCTTGAATCAGGGCCCAATTAAAGTAATTTAAGCAATTATGCACTTATCCAATCAGTAGCCAAGACTACTGAAAGTTTGCTACACTATGAAAGACAGAAAAGGGACTAGATCATAGGAGCAATTGGGAACCAGAATGGAGTCAGAATAATTGATGTTATGTACTTGTTACAGAATGTGTGTTACAAGGAAGTTCTGCATTTAACACTTGTTAAACAACCACAACCTCGAGTCTTACACGCAATCAGGTCCTTACTCTTTGGGTAGAATGTCATCAATCCACTTAGGATTGGTTTGATCTCTTATACCTTGTGCTCAATTGGCACTTTGTAAGTAGCTTTGTGCTTCTTTGGCACTGTGAAATGGCTTTTTTGTATTTCCTTCTCCTGGAATCAGACAGAATATTAAGCAAAGTTCCATATTTTTTTAACAATAAGTGGCATCATTTTTGTAGTCTAAAGCTTTTGAGGGTATGCATTGACATTAGGGCAAGTGTATTTTAAACTTGTATTACTGCAGAATCAAAAAAAAAATTAAAGAGAATCTCAACACCGGTGACATGTGCTTCAAATTCAAAAAGGAGAGAAAAAATGAAACTGAAGTAATATATTGCACATGTAAGCAAAAACAATAATAAAAAAGTTTTAAAAATCAAAACATATAGCTTACCATCATTGACACACTGTGTCAGCTAAGGAAAGGTAGAAAACAAAGGTTTCTCACCAAAAATGATATGGATTTCCTTTAAAACTTGGCCATGACCCACTGTGTGAGTGCAAATGATTTTCACAAAGTAACAGTTTTTTTTATAAAGAATCATACAACAGGTAATGCACATTCAAGAAGTATAAAAAATCCCCAAAGTTACAATAGCCCATTTAATGACAATAGCAAACACACCCACTATCATTAGGATTCACATGAGTCTGCTGTATGACATTTTTTAAAAACTATAAAAGCTAATGGATACTTGTCACAAGTTTTTCAGGTGTAGCAATGTTTCAACCTTGGTTGAGATTTTTTTTAATCTATTACTACCATCATTACAAAAATGTGGCAGAGGAGTCTAGAAAAAAACAAGCCTCTGTACTATTGATATTGGTTCTAAAAATGTAACCAAGTATCTAGATCTTTCTGGAGGAAGGGTAGAGTAAGCCAAAGAGTTACAAATGGGAGATGCTCCCTTTTGGGAGCCATTCAGGGGTACCACACCCTAGTTACAACTTCCCAGCTCCTCTGGTATGAGACTGTTATGTACCATCCATTCACATTTTTACAAATGCAGGAGGTGGGGATATAATTGCACTTTACTTCAGCTATTAAAATGGACCCTTTAC